>NW_020173335.1:964717-1056422 GCF_003031525.2 Neophocaena asiaeorientalis asiaeorientalis
GGGATCTTCCCAGACCTGGGCACGAACCCATGTCCCCTGCATCGGCAGGCGGACTCTCAACCACTGCGCCACCAGGGAAGCCCAGGTTGAGCATCTTTTATGTGCTTATTGGTCATTTATCCTTCTTTGAAGAAAAATTTGTTCTAATTTTGTCCATTTTAAAATGGATTATTTGGGGCTTCCCTGGTGGCGCAGTGGTTGAGAGTCCACCTGCTGATGCAGGGGATGCGGGTTCATGCCCCGGTCCGGGAGGATCCCACATGCCGCGGAGCGGCTGGGCCTGTGAGCCATGACCGCTGAGCCTGCGCGTCCAGAGCCTGCGCTCCGCAGCGGGAGAGGCCACAACAGTGAGACGCCCGCGTACTGCAAAAAATGGATTATTTGTCTTTTTATTACTGGATATGAGTCCTTTATATATTCCAGATGCAAGTCCTTTGTCAGATATATGACTTGCAAAATTGTTTTCCCATCCTATGGTTTTCTTCATTTTCTTGATGGTATTCTTAGAAGCACAAAAGTTTTTAATTTTAATGTCCAATTTATTTTTTTCGCTTGTTGCTTGTGCTTTTGGTGTTATAACTAAGAAACCATTGCTTAATTCAAGATCATGAAGATTTATGCCTACTCTTTTTTTAAAGTTTTACAGTTATATTTAGGTCTTTCATTAATTTTTGAGTTAATTTTTGTATATGGTGTGAGGAAGAGGTCCACCTTCATTCTTTTGCATGTGGTAACCAGTTGTCCCAGCACCATTTGTTGAAAAGACTCTTTTCCATTTGATTGTATTGGTATCTTTGTTGAAAACCAGTTGACCATAAATGTGAGGGTTTATTTCTGGACTCTTAATTCTATTCATTTATCTATATATTTATCCTTATGCCATTACCACACTGTCTTAGTTACTGTAGCTCTGTGGTTTGAAATCAGAAATTGTGAGTCCTCCAACTTGGAATTTCTTTTTAAAAGTTGGTTTGGCTGTTCTGGGTCCCTTGAATTCCATATGAATTTTAGGATCAGCTTGTCAGTTTCTACCAAGAAGCCAGCAGGGTATTGATAGGGATTACACTGAATATGAGATGAATCTGGGGAGTATTGCCATCTTAACAATATTAGGTCTTTTCATCTTGAACATGGGATGTCTTTCCATTTATTTAGGTCTTCTTCAGTTTGTTTCAACAGTGTTTTATAGTTTTCAGTATCTTGCATTTTGTTGTTTAAACTTATTCCTAAATATTTTATTACATTTGATGCTATTGTAAATTGAACTTTCTTAATTTCATGTTCAGCTTTTTTCATTCCTAGTGTATAAAAATTTGATCAATTTTTGTATATTCATCTTATATCCTGAAACCTTGCGGCACTTGTACTGTTTTTGTGGATTCCTTAGGATTTTCTATGTACAAGATCATGTCATCTATAATTAGAGATCATTTTATTTTTTCCTTTCCAATATGGATGGCTTTTATTTCATTTTCTTTACTAATTGCCCTTGTTAGACCCTCCAGTATAATCTTGAATAGAGATGGCAAAAGTAGAATTTTTGTTTTGTTGTAAAGCATAATTTTGATTCTCATGCATGACAAGTTTCAAACTTTGGTGATATTTCAGGTTCCTTTCACTTTCTAAGTGGTCTCTATTATATGGGGGGAATAGAGAAAGTGAACTTTCTGAGGGTGCTTTCTCTTGCTAATGTTTCTCTATGGCTAAAAATGAATAGGTTTTCATTTCAAAGTTAAGTGCTTATCAGTAATGTTACCTTGGTTTTTCATGCATAAATCTGAAATGTTATTGTTATTTACTGTCTACTAAAGTCCTACATTATAGATTCAAACCCTAAAGATAATGTAAAACATGTTTCTGGTTTTACAGAGTTTATTTTGAGGGGACTCAAAATAAAAAGCAAATTGTAGTTAATACACTGATAGAAATGAAAGATAAACATTACTGAATGAGCCCCTTACTCTTCTTGTCCAGAGCCATTTTTGTAGGGGAGCAAAGGTTAGCTCTCCCTAATGATAAACATAAACCCAACATCCTGATTTATCTTAACCAGCTATAGGTATTTTTGTGAATATATCTATCTTTTAAAATGAGTATTTTTTCAGCTGTGAAAACTTTGTGATGTATTCTGTAATTTCATATAATCAAATAGCCTTCAAGTTTAATATGGTCCTTCAATTTCAAAGGATTGTCCCTGGTGTTAGTATTTCAGAATTTCATTTAAGTTCAGATCAGCATCTATAATGTGCTGGTTCTATACTGGGTACCGGGATGTGAAGCTCATTAAGTTGCTCTCCTCAAAAAGTTCACTCTCTAGCACTGATGAATAATCTTTTTTCATCTTTTATGACTTTATAAACTTTGTGCATCATATGCTTTATTTTCAGATTCTTTTTTTTTAATCTGGAAACTTTTTCTTTTCTCTCTTGATTATTTCTCAGGGACTTTATTAGCTTTCCTGTTTTCTGGGTATAGACATTTTCCCTGGAGTAAGACTTTACAGTCATTTTGGATATAGCAGCTTATTGAAATTTCTTCAGTGAATAATGTATACCAGGAGTTAGCAAACTTTCTATTAAAAGGCCGGATAGTGAACATTTTAGGCCTTGAGGGCCACATACAATCTCTTCTTTTTCCATATATATTTTTTTAAATGAACGTTTTAAAATTTATTTATTTATTTATTTATTTGGCTGCGTTGGGTCTTAGTTGCGGCACGTGGGATCTTCGTTGCTACATGCAAGATCTTTAGTTGCAGCATGCGGGATCTTTAGTTGCGGCATGCAGGTTCTTTAGTTGTGGCACACGGGATTTTAGTTGCAGCATGTGAACTCTTAGTTGTGGCATGCAGGATCTAGTTCCCTGACCAGGGATCAAACCCGGGCCCCCTGCATTGGGAGCATGGATTCTTAGCCACTGGACCACCAGGGAAGTCCCTTAAATAACCTTTTAATATGGAAAGATCATTCTTAGTTTGTAGGCTTACAAAAATAGGCCCTAGTTTCCAATCCCTGATCTGTACTACCTTTCTGAAAATATGTTTTGCAAATTACTAACTGCACCAGATGGTCCTTGAAAAAAGGAATCCATATTCGAATAAATTTGGCCAGTGTTGTTTACTGTATTGTTCTCTTGGAGATTTATAAGACCTATTATATTAAAGATTTTAAAAAGTCCTTCCAGACTTCCCTGGTAAATTTCTAGATTATCTCTTGGTGACCATAACTTATAAGTAATCACAGATATATTTTTCATTACTTTCCTCTAAATTCACTACTTTAAACTTCAATTTAAAATGTTCTATATACTTATATGACTAGATTGTGAGTTTGAAATTTAAACATGTAAAAAGAACCAGAGGGACTTCCGTGGTGGTCCAGTGGGTAAGACTCAGTACTCCCAATGCAGGGGACCCAGGTTCCATCCCTGGTCAGGGAACTAGATCCCACATGCATGCCGCAACTAAGAGTTCGCATGCCGCAACTAAAAGATCTCGAGTGCTGCAACAAAGATCCCCGCATGCCAAAATTAAGACCCAGCACAGCCCAAATAAATAAATAAATAAATATAAATATTAAAAGAATAAATAAAAATTTTAAAAAAGAACCAGAGTACCTAATTTCTCAGCACTTTTCTCTGTTACCATGTTATGGCACTGCTAACTTCTTTTTTTCTCTTATCCAGGAAAAGTGGGTTGAAGTTGCTTCAATGAAAGTGCCTAGAGCAGGCATGTGTGCTGTGGCAGTCAATGGGCTTCTGTATGTTTCTGGAGGTCGATCTTCCAGTCACGATTTCTTGGCCCCAGGTACCTTGGACTCAGTTGAAGTTTATAACCCTCATTCAGATACATGGACAGAAATTGGTAACATGATCACCAGTCGTTGTGAAGGAGGTGTTGCTGTACTATGAAATAGTAAGCATAAGAGAGCACAGGAAACATTTTGAAAATACAGGGTCTCACCTTTTGCAAATCACACTTGTGTTTGGTGATAGGACCCTTTCATCTGTTGAGTTTTCTGTGAATTTGGTAGATAAATGAGTAAAAAATGATTTTTTTTAAAGAATTTGAGTGAGAAGTGATATGGAATATATCCTAAATCAATAAAGAGTTCACACAAATTTGCCAAGCTTACCAGTAGATATGCTGTTTATGCTCTAGAATTGTCCAATTAGGAGTAGAGTCCTATTTGTAAAAATGATTTGCTAGAAGCTTCTTGGCAAATAGTCCCTTTAGCTGTTTCTCCAGTGCAGTTAAGCTGTAACATGACCATTGTGTCATTTAAGAATATCAATGAGACAGTTTAAAGATATCTATACATTCATGATTCAATCCAGAGTGCAATTTTCCATGGTCATAGTTTACCCTACAAAGAAAAGCCAATGAAGCAACTTCCTACTTTTATTTTATTCCAGGAGTTTTCACTAGTCCCAAACTTTTTATTAACAGCAGGAAAACTGGGAGGGACATGTGGGAAATATCTAGCTATTTATATATATAAGTTTTCACCTGTTGATAACAGCATATAAAAAGCTTTTGCTCACTTATGGTTTTGTCTTGATGCTGGAATGCAGATGAGGAATTAATAGGAGGTTCTTAGTGACAGTCCTTTATTGCAATAGGATGATGTAATGGGTGATAGAGCCCAGCAGGTTGAATGCACCTTTTTCTAAATAGTTACCAAAAATACGTTTAGCTTTGGGAAGAGGGAATTTATTAGATTATCAAGCTTGGTAAAGCATACTCACACTTGGGCAAGCCTAAATATGAGTTTAGTACAAAGCTGCTGCCTGGCTTGGAGAAGATGGAATTGTAGGTACTTGTAAAACTTTTTACAGATACTAACTCATAAGTGTACGCTGAAAGGCCTCTGACCCAAAACTGCTTCTCAAAACTTCTCATTTTCCCTGAGAAGCATTCTAAAGAATTGTTTTCTGTCCATTTCTGAGATGAAGATTCTTTGTGTACATGATCATCACTTTAAAATTATTTCTACTAGTCAGTTGGAGCCATATATATTAAAGGTCTTATACATTTAGGTTTACCTGGCTGTTCCAGGATTTGATTTGTATATCCCTGATTTCCCCTTTTCTGTACAATCCTCCAGTATATTATAGGCATCAGTGGCTTATTTAGATAGAAAACCTTTGGTAAGCATTAAAGACTCAGGCAGCACTCATATCCAAAATATTTGGATAGACTCACAAAGATACTTTCCTTCATAACTTAACCATATGCATATATTAAGAAAAGCTTACGTAGTGCAGACAGAAAGCTCTGTATCCCATTCTTTGGGGTACCCTGAAAGTCTGAAGGGTCACAGATGCCTGGCTGGGATCTGTAAAATGTCAAGGAATGAAGTATCAAGATAATTTGTAAACTATTTGAGTTGTAACTCATGTGCCTTTAATATTTCTAGTTAAAGAGAATCTGCATTCTGGTTCAAGAGATTTACAAATTTTCCTATCATTTAATTTTCATTATTGCCTGATGCCAACCTAAAATGGCACTATGAAGGGAGGCATTTTGTACTGCTGTGGCAGAAATGTAGTCAACACAATCAGTGTTTGGGCCTAATAGGTCCAGACAATGCCTGAAAATAAGTAATTATAAATATGCTTATTTCCTAGGTAATGACAGATTGTTTTAAAAAGAATGTACTAATAAAGTATCTTGATTTCTTTGCTTTTTCTTGTATTACTATTTAATTTAGCTTATTAGCAGCATTCCTGGATTATCAAAGTGTAGTAGGGCTGCCCATGATTTTTAGTGTTTCAACTTTAAGGACTTGCACATTTAGTTTTACATTTAATTGTTTTCTGAGCAACTGTTAACGTGATCTTCCTCCAAAATATTTAACAATTCAATATACTTCTAAATATCCTGTCCAATGTACTTAAAAATCGCACACTGTAGAGAATTCCCTGGTGGTCCAGTGGTTAGGACTCAGAGCTTCCACTGCAGGGGGAATGGGTTCAATCCCTGGTCGGGGAACTAAGATCCTGCATGCTTTGTGGCGCGGGCAAAAAAAAAAAAAAAAAAAGTGGGCAGTTAGCCTAAAAATATGACTTGCCCCTACTCTGAAAGATTGAGATCAGAGAAAAGTTTTAAGTTTGTGCAGTCCTCATGCAATTTAAGAGAAGCAAAGAAGTAATTTTCCTCACTGAAACAATCTGAGTAGGATCTGAGAAGGATCTTCTGAAGAGTATGAGCTTTCTTTCCTTCAGTATCAAGCTGTAGTAAACTCTTCTCTACATTAATAAAGAAGGATCGTGTGGTGATTTCAGCCACAGGCTTTTAACTGGTAAGCTTCTTAATGATCAGAACAAGCTCTAGCTCTATAGTGTTATATTTGTTAATATATAATTGAAACAACATAATTGAAACAACAGAATTTATTGTCTCACGGTTTTGGAGGCCTGAAGTCAAGGTGTTGGTGGAGTTGGTTCCTTCTGAGGGCTAAGAAGGAGGGATCTATTCAAGGCTTCTCTCCTTGGCATGTAGATCTTCATGTTCACATGGTATTCTCTCTGTATATGTTACATTTTCCATTATAAGAACACCAGTAATATTACATTACAACCTACCCTTATAACCTCACTTTAACCTTATTAATAACTCTGTAAAGACCCTATCTGCAAGTAAGGTCACATTCTGAGATGCTGTGGATTAGGAGTTGAACACACAATTCATAAAAAAATCTTGTAACAGGTGTGTAACAGAGTAAACAAGTTACCACTTTAGATTATGATCTTTCCACAGCAAGAATCATTAAAGTAAAAATTATATGTATATAATTTACTTACGAAATTTAAGTTACCTAATATTCGAATACTTATACAAAGGTAACGTATACCAGATGATACCATTTCCTGATTTAAATTCTTATAACATTGAAAATGTTTCTCCTTTTTTATGAGACTAAGCATCTCAAAAGACTAAGTTTTAAAGTTAGAATTCAAGGTGTTGCTTTTACTGTTTTAAAAAAGCTTTTGTGTGAGTTGACATGCAAAACTAGATAGAACATTAAGATGTCTCCAGCTTGACTTTTCCTAGTTTGTATATCCTAGAGGCTAACTATTTTTGACCAGCTGGTGTTATGTTTGGAGATAAGTTGCATCTATATTCTGCCAAATATCCTGGTAAAACCTGGAAAATGTGTCTAGCTTTTCTTTGAACATAGTTTTCCCTCGTGACACTGCTCCCTACTGACTTCAGAGCCACAGATCCTTTCAGTTCAAATAACTAGGTTGTGCCAGGTAAAAAGAGCTTGGAAATGCAATTCCCAGGGGCAACTGCAATGAAAACTCCACACTGGAGCCACCTATTATTTTCAGACACTCATGGATACCAAGTTTTCCTCTGAGGGAGGGAGGGAGGGAGGGAGGGAGGGTGTGTGTGTGTGTGTGTGTGTTTTCAATGATCCTAAAGCTCTAGCACAAAGGTTTTTCATCTTTTAATTTACATTTTTCAAAACAATAAAACATTGAAATTTTTAAGTGGATGACTATAAAGTTCATAAAAAGACTGAATAAGAACTATAACCTAATATAACATGAAAAGGACTTGTTAAGGGTTTTCAAGCTGTTTCTCAGTGATTCCTTATAAAATAAAGATTTCTAGAAATGAAGAATAATTTGGGAAGAATAAATCACCACTGGTGGGGAAAAAAGAGCTAAACTGGAGAGGTAGAAAAAGGTGATGCCAAAACACAACCTTACAAGGCTTCTAGCCAACATGCTAACGTCATCTACAGAGTAGTTTTATATTTATTCTACTTGCCTAAGTCTCTTGGGTCCCTTCTCTGGATAAAAACCTTTAACTAGTAAAGTGATTACAAATGAAATAAAGGCCACTAAAGTGACTACTATCCTCAGGGCTTTGAACCAATTGGGATAATGTGGCAAGAGAAAAAGTTCAGTGTGTAATGCTATCCCCAAACCTATTATTACTGTGACTATAGCTTCACTGAGTCTTTCAGAAACAAAGAACGCAAGCCATGAAAACACAACAGGAGCTGTGCTATTAGCTAAATTGAGGAAGTCTGGTTTGGCTGGACTACCTTGTGGCAGAGTAAAACCCCATCTGATCCCTCCCAAGAAAGATAGGAAACTGGCTCCATAAGCCATCTGAGTAAAAGCTAATATGGGAATATAAGTCTTTGTCATCACCATGACAAGTGGTGGAGCAATGAAGGGGATTAGTCCTGCCAGAGTTATGTATAATGCTGGCTTTGGGCTGTCAGGCAGGTAACTGATGGTTTGTGGTGGCCTGGCTGGAAGTACTGCTTGCTCTTGCTTCTTCTTAAAGCTGCATGGGGAAGTGTGATAATATTGTGTCTTGCACATACACACTGGAAATGATGAGACAAGCCAAGGCCTTGGAAACAAAGGGGAAAAGTTCTGCTGGAGGCCTGTTTTGAGAGAAAATTTTTCTATTCTCCTTCTGGCTCCTAGTCTGATTGTGGAAGTGTACTTCAGCATCTATAGGGAAAACAGAACGAGAAGACAAAAAACAGATTTAAAAAAAAGAAATCATCAAATGTTTTAGTCCCAATCTGAGACAATATAAAAACAAACCGCCTGCTTTCTGTTAGCACATCGAACTTAAAGAAAGGTTGGACTACAGGATGATGTTATTATTGCTGGCAAAGACTATTAAACAGCTATACAACATGTAAAAGAAACTACTGAATAGAAACCAGTGATATATTTTGGCCTACCACTAAACTTATCCCATGAAAGAAATATCTGAAGGAGGAACAGCTAAAGACTAGGTCTTCAGTTTTTGGCATTCTAAACTGCCTCTTCTATTTATAAATTGCAAAAGAAGCAGCACTAATTACTGTGGAAATGCTATTTTATGTAGAGAAAATTAAGCTTTAGACACTGCATAATTTTCATAGCTTCATGCCTTTCTACATATGTCTGCCTAGAATTCTAGATTACCATTTTTCTATCTAGGGAACTTATCTTTAAAAATTCGGCTTGAAGCTTTCTCCAATCTGATGTAATCCTCCTATAAGTACCATATACACACTTCCATCATAATTCTCACAGTGAATTAAAATCTTGTGTTTACTTGTCTGTCTCAGTAGACTTGAGAGCCAGGACCATATATTTTTCTTTGCCTTAAAAAAAAAAAAAAAAAAATCCCCAGTGCCTTTCATGGTACATGGCCAAAGCAATAACCTCTCTTGCTGATTCTGTGCTTTAGTGAGTGGATTCCATACTTCAACAGTTAAGCAGATCAACATTAACTCAAAAAATGTTGGATTAAAGAAAAAATGAAAGTTATTTAAGAATCTTGGTGGTTACTCAAAATGCTAGGAATGATTCCATCTTGAGGCTATTTTTCCTTTTTGTCTAGAATGTTCTTCCCTGAGGTACCTGCATGGCTCATTGCCTCACTTCTGACCACCCTATTTATAAATGCAATCCTTAAGTCTACTGTCCCTATTCCCCTTCCCTGCTCTATAGTTCTCCACAGCACTTACCACTTGACATATTAGATGTCACTTATTTATATTTTACTCTTCCCCCGATCAACCAGAATATAAGAGGGTAAGGATTTTTGTCTTCTTTTTCACTATTGCCTAGCCAAGCAATGCCTGGAAAGTAATGCTCAAATATTTGCTGAATAAACCAACCTTTGAAGATGCTCGAGAAAACTTCTGGATGAAGTGAACCATAGTGGGCCCCATTGAAAGTCTTGCTTAGGAAGATGCCACACAGTTCTGATTAATGTATTTTTATAGCTCAGTGGAACATCTGAATCAGAAGCATGTTGCTGTGTACAAAACAAGATGTCATTTAATTTTCTTCACTTTATACATAAGTTTTAAAAAGTAGTAATTCGGGATAATTTCTTCCATATAACAGTTCCTTTGAAGACAATGATGTTTTCAAAATATCAGTAACATTAAGTAAATAGATCCTTTTCTTCTCTGAACCATTCTTTTAGCTTTTGCTGTTTGGTGTAACAGAAAGAGTAATGCACAGAGACAACAGATCTGGATTTTTACAAATGCCTCCATCATTTCCCAGCTGTGTGACCTTGGGTAAATTGCTTCCTTGAAGTGCCAGCTTTCTTATCTTTAACACTGAAAGTCATAGCTTGTCTGGTCTATTAGTTATCTATTTTGGGACTTAGCTTAAAGTAATGATAGTAGCAATCAATACAATTAGCTGTGAATCAGGCATTGTAACTATGTAATTACTGTAACTGTTGAATAACCTCATCAACTTGGTGTTGAAAGGCAGTAATAGCCTGTTAAGTTAGAGTGCAGACTTTGGAGTCAAACAATCTGGGTTGGAATCCTGGCTCCACCACGTATTAGCTATGTGACTTTGGACAAATTATTTAACCTGGCTATGGTGCAGTTCATTCACCTATAAGGCTTATGATAACTACATAGGGTCGTTGTAAAAATTAAGTAAGTTAATACATGTAAAAAGCTGAGAACTGTCCCTAACACAAAGTAGGCACTCAAAAAATACTAGCTATTATTCCCACCTTACACAATGTAAGCAACCAGTAAGTGGCTGAGTAAGAGAGAATATTATGAATCCAGATCTGTCATATTTACGTAAGTCCCATTCTTAACCAAAAGAATAAGGTGTCTAAAAATCTAAAACCCACAATTGCTGCTTAATTTAAAAACGTAGTGAACTAATTTCTTGATTACAGATCTTAGGGCTGGTTCAAGAAATCCTGTACACCAGCCCGTCAATGTCTTCATTCTGTATATATGTATAAGGAAGCAAGTAGGGAGTTAAGTTATCCCGGGTCTCTGAATAGATGTTAGATGACACCCACATCCACCTACTGACTCCCAGACACACATACCTGCAGGGCCCACACACTCACCTTTGTTCAAAATCACCTTCGTAAGGGATTTCAAAAAGCTCAACGCTCCCTCAACCTTCCAAACTCCCTAGGCACTGTGACATGTGCTTTCCAGCTCAAGAGTATTAAAGAGAAAAGTGACAGCCTAAAGGCCGGGGACGGCAACTGGTGAGGGGGTTAAGGACAAAGACCCAAGGGTTAATCCGCTCAATTTGGGTGAGAACGCTCAATATTTCCACTGCGCCAAATAAAAGAGTTGCAAACTGCAAGCCTTAGAGCAGACATCAGAGAAAAGGGGACGCAAAGATCCCCGGGAAACTTTGCCCAATAGTACCCGCGGCCTCAGTTTACTCCGAAGCCTTGGTGCCCCCCTTTCCCAACCTGCACCTGTGACAACAGCCCTACTACTCACCTGCCAGCGTCGCGCGGGGAGGTGGAAAGCTGAATTGCAAGAACAGCTTGGTACTGCGGAAAAGCACTTCCGGCAAGTGGGGTTAGATAGCCCTCCCCACTTCCTGAGAGCCGAAAAAAATGAGTCCGGGTGCAGACTTGACCAGTGTTAACTGGTTCCTACACGGGGAAATCTTAGTTCTAGTGGAAGCCAGCTTTTGAAGTCTGTAGGGTACCTGAACGGTCCTTGCCTTTGTATTCCAGGTTTCCCAGCCAGCAGAATCTGCCTCGCAGAGTTCGGGAAGGTAGTGTGCAACTACTGAAACCATCTCAGAGTGATGGTGGTGGAGGAAGGTAGGAGAGATTTGGAGTCTAGGCCAAGTATGACTTGGCCAAATTGCTTGCCGTCTCAGGAACTCATTTTTTACTTTGCATAACAACACGGTTTCTAGGAGCGACGGGGCATATCTCACGCCTCATTAAGGTCCTGAACTAATACTATTTAAGAAAAAACAAACAACTGTTTTCACTTCATTTTCTCTGCTGGTAACTAGAAACTTCGTTAAGAAATAAAGAGCACAAGGGGCAGGACTTTCATTTCCATGAAGGGTGTGAGGGTAAGAGCCTTTAGGGTGACCCGAAAGTTAGATTCCTTCTGTCACCCTCCGCTTTAACTTTTGTTTGTGGGCTTTGTGACCTTGAGCAAGTCCCTTCCCTTCTCTGGGACTCCATTTCACAGTCTATCAAAGGAAACACCATCAGGCAATTTGCGCGTTTATCTGAAATCAACAGAAACGCTAGCCAGTTCCTCCATTCCTCAGGATTCTATGTAGTCTAGCTTCCTGGTTGCCGACCGTCACATGGTTTAGCCTCCCGTGCAGAATGGGCTCAGAGAATTCTTCCTAGTAGTAACACCTTCTAGTCGTGACAGGCTTTCACTTTTATTTCCTTCTCTGCCATGGCAGCGCCACCCCTTCCCGTTGTGCGATACCCAATGAGACTTTGGGCCGGAGAAACAGCTTATCCCCCCTGGCACAGGAGCAGTCTCCGGCCAGAAATCCGCCCAGCGCTGGGGCAGGGGCGTGTCGCCAGCGGTCGGGCGGAACTACCACTCCCAGCGGGTAGCGCGTCGGGAACAGCCGCGCAGGCCTCCAGATCCCGGCCGTGCGGCCCGTTGGGGTCTGGAGTCTTAACGGCGCGTGCACGTGAAGGAAGGAGGGAGCCGAAGGTGGGAAGGGGTCGGAAAACACACGAGTCTACGAAACCGGTTTGTTAGTACTTGTAGAGGTAGTTTGGAGATGCGTGCTTGCCGAGAGGTGGGGTGTGGGAGGGTGCAAAATGAAGGGGCGGGGAAAAACGGGTACACACATACCCACCCACCCACTCATTCACACGCGCCCAGGCCCTAGTGTCGGGAGAGGGGATGTGAAGGGGAGTACCAAACCCAGCTGGTCTCCGCCTCTGAGGCGGTGCGAGGAAAGGCAGAGTGTTCAACTCTGCAGAGGGGCGGGGGTTGACCATGCGCCGCCTCGAGCCGCAGTGGAGGGAGCTGGGGGCAGGGCAGGGAATAACCGCCGTTCACGCGGCTAAACGTTGGCAGCTTGGGGCGTCGGGCGGGTCACCAGAACAGGGCTTACGCGCGTGCGCCCTTGTGGGCGGTGCGAGAGGGTGGGCGTGTGTGAGGCGGGGTCAGATTAGGGGAGGGCCGGACTGGTCGTCGCTCCTCCCCCTCCACCCGCTCTGCCCCGCCTGGGCCGTGTGGGCCGGGCAGCCATTTTGGGAAGAGCTTTGTTATGGTTGTGGGCTCTACACCTCTGCCGGATCAGGAAGCTGGGGACGCACCCTCAGACGCCGCGACTGGTCCCTAGCTGTAGCCCTGCCGCTGCCCGGTGAGTGGGAGTTCCGGACGACGGGGCGGTAGGGGATCTTGAGTGGTCCGGCGCAGGGCTCCGCCCGGTGCCTGACGGGCCGGCTGTTGAAACAAGTTGAAGAAGGCTCTCACACAGGTGGTTGGGTGTAGGTTGGGCCGGGGACCGGGAGCAGAGCTCACGGGTCGTGTGGTTCGGACGGGGCACCTTCCCCCGCGCGTGGAGCTTTGCACATGAGCGTCGCCGCGACTCTGCCGGAGCGCTCCTAGTTCAACTTTGGTCTTCGGGTCCGAACGCTCACCTGCGGCTCTCTGGCTCCTCTCCAGGCGTTCCGGCTTGTTGGTGGTTGAATAGCTTGGTTTACGGGTTTTTTTCTCCTTCTTGAATTAGAGCCAAGGGCTTTTGTTTTTCAATGATGGAAAGTCTAAGGGAAAAAAGCGTGTAAGTCAAATGTGGGGTATCTGAGGGGAAAAGAAGAGCTTTAACCCCCCACGCCTGTTCCCAGCGTTCCGGTTCCCCCTAGTAGCGAGGTGTTTTCGTTGATTTAGATTGTCTATCCAGCACCTACTGACCCCTCCCTCCCTGGAAACAAAAAAGGCTGGTCGATCTTGAAGTGTTTTAGTGAGGATTTTTTTCTGTTTTACATCTACCTCTCCCCACCCCCGTGAAATTCAAAAGAAAGGCTGAATCTAAAATGGCTGTAGCTTGGGGAAGTGCCCTGAGCTTGGTAACTTAAATACGTTAACATGTCTTAAATTCTTAGTTATTTTTCCTACGGGGACAACAGCTGGATCTTTCATCTTTTTGCAGTTTGTGTCTTATGTTGAAGGGTCTTCGCTAGGTGAAAACAAAGGTGAGGCTAAAGTAGTTTGCTTACTCCGAAAGTTTACATAAGAGTGGGTGCGGTTTGGGTGGGTTTTTTTTGGTAGTTGCTTATAGTTTTGAAATTGTGCTGTGGTGTTAATTTTATCAGCCAAGTTCGTGCTTTGAGATTGGTTTGCCGTATTTGTTGAAATACTTGCTCTTAACTTTGATATTTATAGCTTATCTGGAATAAACAAAGTTTATGGTGCCTCATGTTTTAATTTAGTAATAGAAGTCACATTCTTTGTAAATCCCTTCCAAAAGTAAAGTGATTGGTAGTCTTCAGTACACTTAGATTTATAGTTTGGTCATTGCTGGCCTTTTCTAAGGTCTTTTATGTGTAATGCTTGAAAGAGAATCAGAGTGCTGTTAAGTTTGGGACATTTATTAGAAAAGTGTAAGACTACAAGTGAAAGCATTTTAGATTTGGAGTGTCTGATTGTTGTACCCTTTCAAACAAAAGGCTGTCTTTTTGTTTGCTGCCTTTTTTTTTTTAAACCTTTAGATCCAGAAGTTTAACGGAAAACAAAAAGGCATAGAATGGAAACCAAAAACAGTTAACTTCAGTATTTGGGAAGATGCTTGAGTTTCAATCTGTCTAAAAGATGAAATAATAAAATGCTAATTGTGAATGAGAAGTTTGGAATTAATAGTAAAATAAAGGGTCATCTTCCTTCCCTAGGGAGTCAGTTTCAATTTACCTTTCTACATCCTTTCAATACAAAAGTTTACTTTTGTCAACTCCCGCAGGATTTGTTGTTCTTAAATTATTTTGGTGGTTTTACAGGACAAAAGTGCTTTATAGAAATTACAAGTCAGTTGCTTTGTGTTTTGCTGTTGTTGACTACTGGACCTGTAAACTTGGGTGAGACCTTACTCTAGTTTTTTTTCAGGATACTCAAAACAGTTTGTACATATTGATATAAGTATTCTTTCAGTTGATTCTGAATAGTATCTTATCAGAGCTCTTGAAATTTGGTGGTGGTGGTAGGGTGTTAGGAAGCCATTTTTCTTTTGAATGAATTCCATCTTACCAGTTTTCTCATCAGTGGCTATTTAGTAGCTTGGCTGAGGAGAGCACATGAAACCATTTTAATAAGTTTGGAATGACAAGAAATCTGGGACACATTTCTGCTTATAATTCATTTTTAAATGCTTAAAGATAAAACCTACAATTCTGAATCATACTTCAGCAGATTGCATATCTTTGTTTTATGATTCAGTGTATATGCACTTAGTAATAACTCTAATGTACCAGAGGCTGACAGTTGCTCAAAGTGCTTTATATTTATTAACTTGTTTATTTCCGTCAGATAGATATTGTTTTATCCCCATTTTTTAGTTAAGGAAAATAAGTTCAGAGATTCATCCAGCTAGTAGGTCACAGACCCTGTATTTAAACCTAAGCAATCTGTTTCCAAGTCACTGTGTTTAACCATTATGGTTGCTACCTTTAACCATGAAAATAAAAATAAGACTATTGGAAAGGTGAGACACAACACAGTTTTTTAAATATCCCAACTGAAAAAGTAGTTCATGGAAAAGGCAAATTTTGGTGTATGTATTTATGGTTTTTCAAATAATCGGGGTGGGATGGGATATCTAATCTAGGTGATACATAGAAAACATGCTACTTCATAACTGACTATAGTTGCCATTGTCTGCAATTTGATATGTGGTTATGCTGAGAGCTAGCTGACCAAGTCACTTCAAAATCAGGCTCTGATTTTTATTTCCTACTGAAGTCTGCTCAAAACAAAACTGGCTATAATCAAACTTGAAAAATAGTTCAGTGAGATGAGCTGAACTTCTTTTGTCCACAGGTATATATCTTAACTAATGAGGTAAAATATTGCTAATGTTATGTAAGTTGAATTTTTGTAGGTGGTTTAAAATATACGAGGCAAATATTTAAAGGAGTCTAATAGTTGTTTTTCTTTACTAAAGCAAATAAGGAGCCTTTGGGACCTCCTGGCGGTCCAGTGGTTAAGACTACACTTCCATTGCAGGGGGCGTGGCTTCGATCTCTGGTTGGGGAACTAAGATTCTGCATCCCACATAGGGTGGCCAAAAATAAATAAATCATTTTTAAAATAAATAATGATAATCAGCCTTTAATTGATCTGTTGGAAAAATTATTTTTCAGACAAAATGGTTCAAACTTCTTTTAAGAAAGTTTCTTTTAAGAAATGCTAGAGGCTGTACTATTGTACTGTTGTTCCTGCCTGTTAAGGAGTAGGAATACCTAGATGACTATAAAACATTCCTGCCCCCCCCACCCCGAGAACTTAGTAGTTTAACAGATAAGCACAAAAATATTCACAGGATAACAACACAGAAAGCTATCATTCTTAAGGGAGTTGATTTTTTAACATACTCATTAAGCTTACCTTCCTTTTCTGTAATAAAACTACTTTGCCATATATCAGTCAGATGTCAGGCTAGAGAATCACCAGCATGAACAAAGTTTTAGTGCACTTTTCTGAGCAGCAGGTCTGTTTATGTTGAACAAGTTTGTTGTTTGTTTGTTTTTTAAAGGAAAAATTGAATTAATTTAAGTTTGGCTATTCTTTATATTGCAGACTCTTGTTTCTGCTGATTATATGTTTAAATTTCATTATATAAAAAAGTTCTCTTCTGAATTACTGCTATCCTTGAAGTTTACAAGTATGTTGAAAAGTTGGTTTGGGGGTTCTTTGGTTAGTTAATTAAAAGGTAGAGCTATTCCAGTGTTCCAGCTATGTGTTTATGAATTATTAACTGTGCTTTTTAATTAATCTTGCCAGGTATGGTGGAAGGATAGTGGGAACCATTTATTGTGGTCTTCATAAGCTAGGGACTTGTAACAGAGTCCAATCAT
Organism: Neophocaena asiaeorientalis asiaeorientalis; assembly: GCF_003031525.2. Classification (NCBI taxonomy): domain Eukaryota; kingdom Metazoa; phylum Chordata; class Mammalia; order Artiodactyla; family Phocoenidae; genus Neophocaena; species Neophocaena asiaeorientalis. The sequence goes on from NW_020173335.1 coordinate 981,546, forward strand.
TATTCCTTAAAACACTTGTTTAACATACTTGATATTAACCCTTAAATAAGTGGGTGTACAGAGGATCCAAGAAGTTAAGTGGTTTATATAACATAGTGAGATGTGGGGACTCAGCTTTCTCCGATTCCGAAGCTGGGTTTTCACCACATCATGGTAGAGAGACAGCATGGTATGATAATTAAGGGCAGCAGCATTATAGCCTGGGTTTAAACCTCTGCCTTGCCACTTACAGCTTTGAGACCTTGGTGGAGTTTTAGTAAGATTTCTGCCTGTTTCTTTCTCTGTTAAATGGGGATAATAGTACCTTCTCATAGGGTTTCTGTGGTAAACAAATGAAATAATATTTGTAGAGTTTTTAATACAATGCCTGTCCATTGTAAGCACTTCATAATTGTCAAGTAAATTGTTTGAAATTGTCTTTAATGAACATCCTTTTACCAGTTGAGTGAAATTCTGTGAAATCTGAACAGATTGTTGGACATGGACTTATAGGTTTTTGTTTTTCCTTTTCTAGATATTTTCTGTTGACGTCTCTTGTTTATTTGAATCAGGATCCAGGTCCCACACATGGTAGTTGACTGATATTCTTTCAAGCCTCTTAGTTTGTATGTTTCTTCTGTTTTTTTTTCCTTGCACTTTGTTGAAGAAACCAGGTCATTTGTCCTGCAGTTTCCCACATTCTAGATTTTCCTGATTTCCTGTAAATTGGTAGGTTTTTTTTTCTGGTTTGTTCAGTGATTCTCATCTATATCATTTTCTCACAATTTCTCTGTTGAGCAGCATAGAATAATTGTATGAGTTATTTATCCTCCTTCAGTCTGCTTGTAAAATGGAGTGTTCGGTTTGGTCCTGTGCCCAATTCAGTGTTAATTTTTCTAGGTAGTTTGTTTCCTGTCCTTTTTTTCCTACATAGTATATATTTGTTGTATTATAAAATTGAGTTAAGTATGCTGGGTTTGTAGTGGTTTTGTTTTCTTGTTTTGGTTACTAGTGAATAGTTTCCTCAGCGTATTTGGTCAGAAAATTTCTCAAAACTGCATTTTTTTTTTCCTGTTGTTTATCCCCCCCACCCCCCAACTATTAATTAACATTTTATTCTTAACACTTATGGAGTACCCACTATAGACCAGACACTTGGATTTTTTTGTTTTCCCTGGGGAAAATATCCAGCCACTATTCTTAACACTTTGCATATATTCACTCATTTAATCATCAACTTTCCAACAATCTCCAAACTACAGGTAATGATTTGAAGCAAAAAGAGGTGCCCAACGTTGTGTATGGAAAATGTTAGAGGCTCTGAATGACATTGATTTCCTGGAGAGAGGATTTACTTTTCTGTTGGCAGCTACATAAAGTATGGGAATTGATACCCCCCCCCAAAAAAAAGAGGTGAAGTGACTTCTCCAAAGTCACACAGCTAGTACATGGCAGAGCCAACTAGATCCAGAGTCTGCTTTTCTAACTTAAAAGTAATGTTTGGATTAGAAGCACAGTTTATTCTTGAGAAGAGATTTTTAGATATGCTTGTAAGTAAAATGTGCTTGAAGTAAAACGTAGGTTTCGTAATATAGTAGTGACTACTATTAAATGTTTCAATTATAAAAGACAGTATAGTTTTTTAAAAGTGACAAATAGCCTATTTACTTATATTCATAGGAAATTGAAGGCTTTCAGAGTCAGCACAGCTGCAGATATTTGATAAAAGTTATCACTACTTGAATGACTTGTCTGTAGTGTAGTTGATACAGTGACTTTTGATTTTTGTGCGGGGGGTGCGGACATGCCACTCGGTTTGTGGGATTTTAGTTTCCTAACCAGGGATTGAACCCGGGCCCTCCGCATTGAGAGCATGGAGTCCTAACCACTGGACCGCCAGGGAAGTCCCAGATAGTAGTGACTTTTGGAGCAAATACTATAAAAAACATTTTTGCTGTTTTTAAAATCGTATAGTTTCCGATACTTCTCATATATCTAATCCACTTAGTTATCTGAATCTCACAGCCAGAATTTAATGTGTCAGTTTGCATCAGGTGATAAATGTACTTTTGTAACATACTATGCTTATTTGGAACTGTTGTGATTTAAGTAAATTTCATTTCTGTTAGTGGGATAGGTATGGTTGCAGCAGGTGCTTGTCCCCTTTAAATGACAAAATATTGGAAAGGCAATAACTACCTGAGAAAGTTTATAAATTTTAGTCTTCAAAAATTTTATACTTTGTGAAATTAGTTTCAGGAAATGTTTTTTGAAACTGAATTCATTTTCAAAATGTTTTTTGAAAATGACTTGAAAGAAGGCACAATGATTAAAGTTTATTACTAATGGGAAGACTGGCAAGATTCCTGTGTTGGACATTCTACTAATTGGGCTTTAAGGTTATCCTTTGTTGTTTCTTTTGTCTGTTTACCATTTTAAGCCTGTTCCAGTATTGCCTTTTTGTGAATCTTAGTGGGAGAGGAAGCTGGAAAGGACGTGTAACTCGTAACTTGTATGCATGCACACATACGCTTTCTGCCCCTGGTAGCTGTGACGCAAGCTGTGCCTATCAAATACACTTGACTGGGGACTTGAATCTGGAGTGAGAGAGACACAAAGGAGCAAGGACAGTTTAGAATTAATTCTATTGTCTGGTGGCAGTGGCAGAGCTAGCTAGTGGGCAGTTTCCTGAGAGACTGTTCCTGTGATATGACCTTGGTTGGTGGTTTTGACTGCTTAGCTTTACTTGAATTTTTACAGGTTTCCCAAATCATTCATTTTTTGAACTCCCAATATCCTGCTGATAAATTTCCTTTTCTGCTTAATCTACCTAAATACAGTTTATTTTTTTCAACCAAGGGCCCTGATTTGTAAAATTGACTAATATAATTTGCTCCTTCTAAAAGATTTAGTTACTGCCTCTGTTTAAGGGTGATCTCCTAACTATGAAGTAAAAAAACTTCCATGAATGTCTTTTTTAAAGACAAACTTAGAGAAGAATTTTTCCTTTTATCCACTCCCAATTCTTAAAAGCAGTAGTTCTCAACCTTTTAAAATATATCTGAGGTAAGGCCTGGGCACCATTAGTTTATTAAAGCTCCCCATGTAATTCTGTCTTTAAGTAATTCTTTTATTATTACAAAAATAGTGTTGTGATGTGTAGATAATTAGAGTATACAGATATGCAAAAATAAAAACTTGACATTCCTATCATTCAGAAGTCACCACTGTAAACAACTTTTGGTGCATTTTTTCCCCAGATCTTTCTCTAAGCACATATGTGTAGGCTTTTATTTTTATTTTATGAAAATGAGATCAGTTTACAACTTGGCTTTTTTTGTCCAGTGATGCCCACAGTCCATGTTCATTTCCTCTAGTATGCAGGTTCTATTATTCAAATTTCCCCAGCTGATCCAGAAAAATGTTTGTTACCGCTGGCTGGCTATCCAAACTGTTGATAGTATCTAAACTAGGACCTTTTCACATATAACACTTTGTTTAGGGAATTCCCTGGCAGTCCAGTGGTTAGAACTCAGTGCTTTCACTGCGTGGCCCGGACTCAATCCCTGGTTCGGGAACTAAGATCCCACAAGCCTCGCAGCAATCAATCAATCAATCCCACTTGTTTAATTTCTTTTTGTCTCTCTCTTTTTTTTTTTTTTTTTTTTGGCTGCTTTGGGTCTTCGTTGCTGTGCGCGGGCTTTCTCTATTTGCAGTGATCAGGGGCTACTCTTCGTTGTGGTGCGCGGGCTTCTCTTTGCAGTGGCTTCTCTCGTTGTGGAGCATTGCCTCTAGGTGCACAGGCTTCAGTAGTTGTGGCTCACAGGTTCTAGAGCGCAGGCTCAGTTGTTGTGGCGCACGGGCTTAGTTGCTCCACAGCATGTGGGATCTTCCCGGACCAGGGCTCCATCCCGTGTGCCCTGTATTGGCAGGTGGATTCTTAACCACTGCGCCACCGGGGGAGCCCTCTTTTTGTCTCTTTAGTCTAGCTTAGTCCTTATTTTTCAGTGACACTGACTTTGAGACTGGACTGGTTGTCTTGAGAATGCTTCTGTACAGTTGCATTCTTGTGGTATCTCTTAGTTCGTTCCTTTCGTTCATGTATTTTTCTCTAAAGTTTACAGCTAAAAGCTTGATGGATTTATATGTAAATACTTTGGCGAGAATACATCATAATTCTATCTCATTTTGCATCATGTCATAAAGCACATAATACCTGGTTGACCTACTTCAGTAATGCTAAGGTTGATCCTTGGATTAAGGTGGTAATAGCTGGGTCCATATATTAAACAGTAAGATTTCCCCCCTTGCAGCAAGAAATTAATTTGGGTGGTGCTACTTTGTACTGCGTTCCCAGTTTCTTACCAGTCATTGGCCTAATTTTTTTAAAGACAGCTTTATTGAGATAGAATTTACATAACATAAAATTCACCCACTTTACATGTACAATTTAATGGTTTTTTTTTTTTTAGTTTATTCACAGAGTTGTACAACCATTGCTACTATCTAGTTTTAGAACATTTTCATCACCCCAAAAAGAAATTCCATAACCGTTAGCACTCACCTCCTCAACCCTAGGCAGCCATTAATCTCCTTTCTGTCTCTGTGGATTTGCCTATTCTGGACATTACCTATAAATAGAATTATACGGTATGTGGTCTTTTGTGTCTGGCTTCCTTCACTTAGCATAATGCTTTTAATGTTCATACCTGTTTTAGTATGTTTCAGTACTTTTTTTTTGCCACATAATATTTTGTTGTATGGTTATACCACATTTTGTTTTTCCATTCATCAGTTGTTGGGCATTTGGATTGTTACCTCTTTGCAGCTGTTATTAATAATGCTGCTGGGACTTCCCTGGTGGACACAGTGGTTAAGACTCCGTGCTCCCAATGCAGGGGGCCCAGGTTCGATCCCCGGTCAGGGAACTAGATCCCTTGTGCCACAAGGAAGATCCCGCACGCTGCAACTAAGACACAGTGTAGCCAAATAAATGAATAAATAAAAAATAATGCTGCTGTGAACATTCATGTCTAAGTTTTTGTGTGGATGTATGTTTACATCTTTCTCGGATCTTTCTAGGAGTAGAATTGCTGGGTCATAGGGTTAACTTTTTAAGAAGCTATTTTCTGAAGTGATCTTATCATTATACATTCCGACCAGTAGTCAGTGTATGATGATGTCATTTTCTCCACATCCTCAGCAGCACCTGTTATTGTCTGCCTTTTGATTATAACCATCCTCGTGGGTGTGAAATGGTATCTTATTGTGGGTTTGATTTGCATTTCCCTCATGGCTAATGATGTTAAGCATCTTTTCCTGTACTTATTGGTCTGTTGTGTATCTTGAGAGAAATGTCTGTTCCTTTGCCCACTTTATTCATTTATTTATTTATTTATTTATTGTTGCTGTGTTGGGTCTTCGTTCCTGCACGTGGGCTTTCTCTAGTTGCCGCAAGCAGGGGCTACTCTTCATTGCAGTACGCGGGCGTCTCATTGTGGTGGCTTCTCTTGTTATGGAGCGCAGGCTCTAGGCACGTGGGCCTCAGTAGTTGTGGCTCGCAGGCTCTAGAGCGCAGGCTCAGTAGCTGTGACGCGCGGGCTTTGTTGCTCTGCCGCATGTGAGATCTTCCTGGACCAGGGCTTGAACCCGTGTCCCCTGCATTGGGCAGGTGGATTCTTAACCACTGCGACACCAGGGAAGTCCCTTTGCCCACTTTTTAATTGGGTTATCTTTTTATTCTTGAATTGTACAGGTTCTTTTTTTTTTTAATTGAGTTGTAATCGACATACATCTTACTAGTTTCAGGTGTATATGATAATAATTTGATAATTATAGCATATGTTGCAAAATAATCAACACAGTAAGTCTTGTTAACATTTGTCACCATATAGTTACAGAAATTTTTTTTCTTGTGATAAGAACTTTTAAGAACTTCTCTCTTAGTGACTTTGAAATATCCACTACAGTATAATTAACTATAGTCACCATGCTACACCTTACATCCTCATAGCTTATTTATTTTATAACCGGAAGTTTGTACCTTTTGACCCCCCCTTCACCTATTAAGCCCACCCCACCCCACCTCTGGCAACCACCAGTCTCTTCTCTGTTTATGAGCTTGGTGTTTTTTTAGATTGCACATATAAATGCGATCATATGGTGTTTGTCTTTCTCTGTCTTATTTCACTTAGTATAGTACCCTCAATGTTCATCCATATTATTGCAAATGGCAAGAATTCATTCTTTCTTATGGCTGAATAATATTCCAGTGTGTGTGTGTCTGTGTGTGTATGTGTACATACACACCACATTTTCTTTACCCATTTAGCCATCAGTGGACACTTCCTATATCTTGGCTCTTCTAATAATGTTTCAGTGAACGTGGGAGTGCATATATCTTTTCAAGTTAGTGTTTTCCTTTCCTTTGGATAAACACCCTGAAGTAGAATTGCTGGATCATATGTTAATTCTATTTTTAAATTTTTGAGAAATCTCCATACTGTTTTCCATAGTGGCTGCACCAATTTACATTCACACCAGCAGTGCACAGGGATTCCCTTTTCTCTACATCCTCGCCAGTACTTATTTCTTGTCTTTTTGATAATAGCTATTCTAACAGGTGTGAGGTGATATCTCATTGTGATTTTATTTTGAATACAGTTCCCTTATCAGATATACGATGTGCAGATCTTTTCTCTTAGTCTGGGTTGTCCTTTCACTTCCTTCATGGTGTCCTTTGGAGCACAAACGTTTTATTTTGATGATGAAGTCTAATTTACCGTTGCCTAAGCTAAAATCACTCCTGTGTTTACTTTAGCTGTTACACTAAGGCCTTTGATCCACTTGGAGTTAATTTTTGTGTGTGGTGTAAGATATGGTCCACATTCTTTGTTGTTGCGAGTGGACATCCAGTGATCGTGGCACCATCTTTTGAAAAGAAAGACCATTTTTTTCCCATTGATATATCTCGGCTTCTTTGTTGAAAATCAGTTGGCCATGCTTACTAGTTTTACTTCTGGATTCTTGGTTCTGCTCCATTAATCTCTATGTCTATCCTTATGCCAGTGTGCAGAAATGAAGCCCTTTATATATTCCTTTTTAATTGCATGTCTTTGTGTCTTTCATCCAGAATTTGGTATTGATAATACACTTGCATTTTAAAATAATTTTGCTTTATATGACTATATCCCAAAACTAATACTGTTATTCATTTTTTGAAACCTTATATGGTATCGTATAGTTTTCAATTTTTACAACTTTTTTATTCTACTTTGTGAGAGTCACCCATTTTGCTTATACATATATCTAATGTAATTATTTCCTGCTGTACAGCATTGTACACATATACCACAATTTAATCAGTCTATTGGTGGACATTTAGGTAATTTAGTTTTTTGCCTACTATATACAATTCTGTAGCAAACATTCTTATATATTTTGTCTTACCTTCATGTATTTAGACACCACCAGGGAAGCCCTATATATTCCTTTTTAATTGCATGTCTTTGTGTCTTTCATCCAGAATTTGGTATTGATAATACACTTGCATTTTAAAATAATTTTGCTTTATATGACTATATCCCAAAACTAATACTGTTATTCATTTTTTGAAACCTTATATGGTATCGTATAGTTTTCAATTTTTACAACTTTTTTATTCTACTTTGTGAGAGTCACCCATTTTGCTTATACATATATCTAATGTAATTATTTCCTGCTGTACAGCATTGTACACATATACCACAATTTAATCAGTCTATTGGTGGACATTTAGGTAATTTAGTTTTTTGCCTACTATATACAATTCTGTAGCAAACATTCTTATATATTTTGTCTTACCTTCATGTATTTTTAAGATTAGTGGGTCACAGCAGTCCCATTACTGGACATATACCCTAAGAAAACCATAATTCAAAAAGAGTTATGTACCACAATGTTCATTGCAGCACTAGTTACAATAGCCAGGACATGGAAGCAACCTAAGTGTCCATCAACAGATGAATGGATAAAGAAGATATGGCACATATATACAATGGAATATTACTCAGCCATAAAAAGAAACGAAACTGAGTCATTTGTAGTGAGGTGGATGGATCTAGAGTCTGTCATACAGAGTGAAGTAAGTCAGAGAAAAACAAATACCATATGCTAACACATATATATGGAATCTAAAAAAAAAAATGGTTCTGAAGAACCTAGGAGCAGGGCAGGAGCAAAGATGCAGACATAGAGAATGGACTTGAGGACACGGGGATGGGGAAAGGTAAGCTGGGACAAAGTGAGAGGGTGGCATTGACATATATATACTACCAAATGTAAAATAGCTAGCTGGTGGGAAGCAGCCACATAGCACAGGGAGATCAGCTCAGGAGATCAGCTCAGTGCTTTGTAACCACCTAGAGGGCTGGGATAAGAAAGGTGGGAGGGAGATGCAAGAGGGAGGGGATGTGGGGATATATGTATACGTATAGCTGATTCACTTTGTAATACAGCAGAAACTAACACAACATTGTAAAGCAATTATACTACAATAAAGATGTTAAAAAGAAATTCAGAAAACAAAAAAGAAAGATTGGTGGGTCATAGGGGTTTCACAGCTTGAACTTTGTATTTGTCAAACTGTTTTCCAAAATGGTTGTACAAGTTTACGCTCACACCAGCAATATATGAGAATTCCCTGTTGCTTTATATTTTTATCAGCACTTGATAGTTTCAGGATTTGTTTTTGCCAGTTTGGTGGGTGTGGAACAGTATCTCATAATTTTACTCAGGTTTTAAAAGTATGTATGAGTTTGTGAGTGATTCAGAGTAATGTTTTCTTAATAGAAAGAACTGTAGTGGAAGAAATCTTAAAGGTATATCCTCTTTTGGTTCATTGAAAGACGTGACCAAATTTCATAGCCTTTAGAAGTTCTTAGGTACACATTAATCTCCTGAAATTAAAATAAATAACAAGGTAGAATATGGCTTTGGGCTCTTTTCTGTGATGAAGTATCAGTATGGAGGTTAAAAATAAACTAAGCAAGGCACCAGTAACCCTGGAGTTCTTATTGAGGACTTGGGAGGGAAACTGATGCACAGTTAGGAAATGAGTATAGATTACTGTAGGGTTCCTCAGTCCTTTAGAGGCAGTGAGAGTGATAGACATTTAAAACTAAGTAATAGGGCTTGGACGCGGGTTTGTGCCCCGGTCCGGGAGGATCCCACATGCCGTGGAGCGGCTGGGCCCGTGGGCCATGGCCGCTGAGCCTGCGCATCTGGAGCCTGTGCTCCGCAGTGGGAGAGGCCACAACAGTGAGAGGCCCGTGTACCGCAAAAACAAACAAACAAACAAAAAAAACTAAGTAATATTCTTTTCAAATCATGAGATTTGGGAAGGAAATTTTAGGGCCAGTGAATATCTGAATTTATCCAGAGTTAATAATCTTGGACTCTGCAGTTAAAGGAATAAAGAATGTTCAAGGAGAGCTCTTAGGAACAGTTAAAGGAGATACTAATTGATAGAGTTGTCAACATCTCTTAAAGAAATTACTACTTGGGACTTCCCTGGTGGCGCAGTGGTTAAGCATCTGCCTGCCAGCACAGGGGACACGGGTTCGATCCCTGGTCCAGGAAGAGCCCACATGCCACGGAGCAACTAAGCCCGTGCGCCACAACTACTCAGCCTGCGCTCTAGAGCCCATGCGCCCCCAACTACTGAGCCCGCGTGCTCTAGGGCCCGTGCTGTGCAGCAAGAGAAGCCACCTCAATGAGAAGCCTGCGCACCGCAACGAAAAGTAGCCCCCACTCACCACAACTAAAAGTCCACACGCAGCCACAAAGACCCAACGCAGCCAAAAATAAATAAAATTTAGGGAAAAAAAAGAAATTATTACTTTTGGTCATCCTGTCTGTAGTAAGAGATTACCCCACTTGCTATTAATTTAATCCCTGCCAAGCATAGGGGAAATAAATATGTAAACAGGTAAATGTAATGCATTGTGATGGATGCTTGAGTATAGGTATGTGCATGATTTAATGCTTCATGAAGTAGAAATTTCATGTGAGAACTGAAGACCTGAAAATGAATGAGATAGTGAAGAGATTCCAAAGAAACAAAAGTGCTGCATCAAAGCTTTTAGGTAGCCGTTATATTTACAGAGCAAAAGAAAAGAGAAAAGAAGTAATTAAGGGTAAGAAGACCACCAGGATATCTTGATGCAATGGTTGCCACTCTTGCTGCTCCCTGACAAAGATTATACCGGCCCTTTGTGAATATTATCAATAAAAGGATGCCAACTTTCCTCTTTCCCTTCCTTCCTTCCTTCCAAACATGAGTTGTCCTTTTTCTCAAGATTTTCTTTTACGGCATAATTGCCTTTTCTCTTATGAAATGATAGTATTAGGATATATTTTTTTAGTGTTCTACTAATCCAAATAAAACTGCCAACCTGTATCAGCCCTTGAAACATATTTTGAAATTTTATAGTTGATGCAGTCCAAGTCTGCAAACTACTGCTCTAATGATGTAATGTCATGGAAACCAGGAGAAGGGTTTTAAGATAGGATTGGCCCAGGAACATGTAAACTGTAAGCCATTGTGGGTGGTGATTCATAAGTTACTGACCTTTAAGAGTATATTGGTCAGGGTTCTTTGTTGTAGAAAACTAAAATGTTTAAAAGCATGGTTTTGTGTGTTCTTCTACCGCAGTCAGCTTCATGGGTGATGAACGGCATAAGCAACGGTTGGATTTAACTGAGGTGGGACTTTTGGGAGTTGGGTACAGGTCATGGAGAGAAGAGCCAGAGTTGAGGGAGTTACAGTGATGGACTGAGTAATTTAAACTACAGAACTCTGCAGACTAGTCTCACTTTAAATTCATGATAACTTACAAGTGTGTACCCTTATTGTGCTGGGAAACTACGATATCTCCTTTTTCATTGACTGCAGCTCCCATTTCATACCCTAACTCTCCTCAAACCTGTAACTCCCTCCTTTCCCTCACCTACCCATTGTCACTCTTAGCTGAAGACTTTTTACTTTGAGAAGATAAAAGCAATCAGAATAGACATTCTAAGCTCTCATTGCAGCAGTACTCAGGTACTCTGCCTTCCCAACTGTCACCATAAACAAAGTATGTGCAAACCTACTGAAAGCTGATCTCTGCTGATGCATCAGATCCCTCTCCTCTTCACCTCCTTAAGAATATTGTTTCAGCAGTTTTCTGCATCATCAGCTGCTTCAGTTTTTTCTTCTTTACTGGGTCATTCCCATCAGTGTACCAAAAACAGTTTTCTTTTGACCACACATCTCTTTCTAGCCACTACCCCATTTCTTGGTTCTGTAGCAACACTCTTCAAAAGAATTTTCTGTACTTGCAGTCTACAATTCCTTCCTTTTAAACACCCCGAACCAGGCTCTCACTACTGCCCTTATCGAACATGGTCACTGAGAACTTCCACGTTGCTAAATCCAGTGGTCAGTTCTCAGTCTTCCATCTCATTTAATGGCCTTTGATATAGCTGGTCATTCCTACTTTCTTGAAATACATTTCTGCTGCTTAGCTTGAGTCCCCACACTCTCTTTAAAGTTATAATACACCAAATTTCCTCTCTGTCTACATTCATTTCTTTGGTGATCTCATCTAGGTCCATGGATTTAAATGAAATTTCTGTTTCTAGTGTATACCTCTACCATGAACTGTAAATTCATATCTGGCTGCCTACTTAACATCTCCACTTAGATGTCTGATAGGCACTGAAAAGTTAACATGTTCGAAAAGAGTTTCTTTGTCATTATTTGTGGAATCTACAAATTAGTAGAATTCCTAAGAGTTTAGCAAAATGGCTTGATGTGATTTATACCAATAGTAAACGGTATTATCATTTAAAGGAAATGACACAATCGCATAAAAAAATATTTAGGAGTAAGCCTACGAAAAAAAGTATGTAAGGTCTTTAGTGAGAAATATTTTAAATTTTATTCAAAGATGTTAAAGAGGGCTTCCCTGGTGGCGCAGTGGTTGAGAGTCCGCCTGCCGATGCAGGGGACGCGGGTTCGTGCCCCGGTCCGGGAAGATCCCACATGCCGCGGAGCGGCTGGGCCCGTGAGCCATGGCCCGTGAGCCTGTGTTCCGCAATGGGAGAGACCACAACAGTGAGAGGCCCACATACCGCAAAAAAAAAAAAAAAAAAAAGATGTTAAAGAATACTTAAGTCGGATATTGACCATGCTCATGATTTAGAAGATTTATCATAAAAACATTCTCCTGGGGCTTCCCTGGTGGCACAGTGGTTGAGAGTCTGCCTGCCGATGCAGGGGACACGGGTTCGTGCCCCAGTCTGGGAAGATCCCACATGCCGCGGAGCGGCTGGGCCTGTGAGCCATGGCCGCTGAGCCTGCGCTTCCGGAGCCTGTGCTCTGCAACGGGAGAGGCCACAACAGTGAGAGGCCCGTGTACCCAAAAAAAAAAAAAAAAATTCTCCTGTATTGATCTAGATTGGTTCATTGGTATTCCAAGCAGTGTCATAATGGCCTCATATCCCCAGTTTGACGTGCTTGTTTTAAATTTTATATGAACGGGCAGAGTGCCAAAATAACCAAGGCCTTTAATGTGTATGTTTGTGGGGAGGCTTTGCCATACTATATACCAAGATATTATTATAAAGCCATAATTTAGTTAAGACACACATGGTTGTAGTATAGGAATAGACAAATAGACCAATGGAACAGAAGTCTGGAAACAGACCCATACATATATAGAAACAATTTATAATTGAGCTGGCCTTTGGGCAGGGGTGTGTGGCTTATAGGATCTCAGTTCCTCGACCAGGTATTGCACCCGGGCCAGGGCAGTGAAAGCCCGGAATCCTAACCACTAGGCCACCAGGGGACTCCCTGAGCTGGCTTTATAAATCAGTGGAGAAAGAATGATTTGGGACAATTAGTTACTCAGGTGGTAAAAAATGAAATTGGACCTGGACCTCATACCGGATACAAATCAGTTCCAACTGATTGATGTCTTAAATGTGAAAGGCAAAACTATAAAACTAAGAAGATAATATAGGTAACTTCTTTGAATCTTAGAGAAGAAAGGCTTTTATACATTAGATGCAAAAATACACATCATAGGTACTTCCCTGGCGGTCCAGTGGTTAAGACTCCGTGCTTCTACTGCAGGGGACACAGGTTTGATCCTTGGTTGGGGAACTAAAATCCCACATACTATGTGACATGGCTGGAAAAAAAAATTATAAAGGAAATGATCAACAGCTTTGACTACATTTTTTAAAAAATTTTATTGTAGTGTAGTTGATTTACAATGTTGTGTTAGTTTCAGGTGTATCAACTACATTTAAAGTAAGAACCTGTGTTCATCAAAAAAATAAAAAACCACGGGGACTTCCCTAGTGGTCCAGTGGGTAAAACACCATGCTCCCAATGCAGGGGGCGGGACCCAGGTTTGATTCCCTGTCCGGGGAACTAGATCCCGCATGCCGCAACTAAGACCAGGCGCAGCCTAAATAAAATCAACAAACTAATTAATTAATATTAAAAAATGTTTTTTTAAAAAAACCATGAAGTTGGAAAAGATATATGCAACACTATAATCAGAGGATTGGGGTCTATTGTATTCTCTTATTTCAGATAAGAAAAAGATCAGCTACCAAAAGAATGGTAAAATGATAAGAATAGATGTTTTGGGCTTCCCTGGTGGCGCAGTGGTTAAGAATCCGCCTGCCGATGCAGGGGACACGGGTTCGTGCCCCGGTCTGGGAAGATCCCAGGCCCCTGCCCTTAAAAAAAAAAAAAAAAAAAAAAGAATAGATGTTTTACCAAAAAATGAAACACAAAGAGATGATAAATAGATTAGATGTAAACAAAGACTGCCAATAAGTCATCATTTTATACCCACCAGCAGAGCAGAGAATAACTGGCCATACCTAACTTTGTGAGGGTGTGGAGCATATGGAAATCTAAAAATAACCACTGCCGGTGGTGTAAACTGGTGATCTGATTGGAAAGCAATTTGGCATTACCTTGTGAATTTGAAGATGTAGTACCTATTAGCAATTCCTTCATTTATTTATGCATTCATTCAGCAAATATTTATTGAGTACCAACTATACAAGACAGTGTTCTTTGTGCCTTGGTTCAATGGGAGACAGTTAAAAATAAGTTATTTAGATGATCATTGCTATAGGAAAATGTTACTTAACAGAATGAAAATAGTTCAATATCATGTCACTTCCTGTTTTTCACTTTTATGGATATAAGTTCCAAAAATGCTACATACGGTTTTTTACATCAGTGCCACTCAGTTCTTTTAATCCTTTTAGAGTTACTTACCAAAAATCATTAATCAAAACTTATTTTTGTGATCTGTTAGCTGAGAACTAGGTTACATCCTTTTTCAATTCCGTGGTATACACAGATTGTAAACTACCTAATTTATGAGATGATGTTACCTAGTCATTGAATTTCTCACTTTATAGGCGATATGCCAAAAGCCTTTATCAAAGAAGGCTTGTCAAATGACTAAATTATATCTATTACTTTTGTATTTAAAGGCACTTTTTTTATGGAGCCAAAATTAAACAAGATTGGCTAAAAATTAGACACTGCATATTTTGGGGTTTTCCCACAGGTTATTTAAAAAAATATTAGAGCCAAACCTCAGTGGCATTATTAGAGGTTAACTTTTGAGTTGTTGTGTGTAGTATAGATGGAATAGAAATTTCATTTCATGGTTGAAGGTTATGCTTTTGACAGAATTAAAATGGCATGTCAACATCTGAAAGGGAGAAATTATTTGAATTGAAGGAAGTTTTTTTGTTTGTTTAGTTTTTGTTTTGCTGTTTATAAGTTTAGGCCATTATATCCTAGATTGCATTTCAAGAACATTTGTATTACATAATATGTAGATGTAGGTGTTCTGTTGGGTTTTTTTGTTTTGTTTTGTTTTTTTGCAGTACGTGGGCCTCTCACTGTTGTGGCCTCTCCCGTGGCGGAGCACAGGCTCCGGATGCACAGGCTCAGTGGCCATAGCTCACAGGCCCAGCCGCTCCGCGGCATGTGGGATCCTCCCGGACCAGGGCACGAACCCGTGTCCCCTGCATCGGCAGGCGGACTCTTAACCACTGTGCCACCAGGGAAGCCCGTTGTTCTGTTTTTAAGAGTGCAATTTATTTTGCTAGGAACTTTGTTTTAAGCAGTAGAACTCTTAAAGAGTCTTCGTAAATTAATCAAATATAAGTAGATGGTAGGAATGAGTAAATGTGCAGTGAAATACTGTTGTATGACAGTGCACAAATGAATATGGATTTTAGTATCGAATCTGTCAGCAAAAGTTTATTAAAATGTTTCTTCATGTCGAATAACTATTCAACAGAACATAAGTCCCCAACATATGTGTATTCAAAGATTTAGTGTTGATCTCTTGGAAGTAAATTTTTAGGACGTTTTCACCCTCAACAACTTGGAATTGTGCAAAGCATGTAGCTGGGACACACATTCTTAATGCAGCTAGGACATGATCTTAGGCACAAGTGAATGAGTCCTCGCTGAGCTTCACAATAGATTGGTATCTCCCAAAATGCTTTACCAGGAACATTGCTGTGATTCTGTCACCTAGGTGAAATAATGCTCTATACCTTACCCACATCCTCTGTGCTCTCATCATACTTGCTTACAGAAGCATTCTTTGATGTTAGTAAGGGGACGAAAAAGTGAGATTGTTAAACAAAAATTGTCATCACTCCTGTCACCACATTCTATAATGAGAACACTCCGACATGAATCAAAAGACTTGTAATTTTTCTTCTTAATCCACTTGGGGTAGCACACCATAGTAAGATGGGTGAGAAGGAGAAGGACACTTATGAACCCATCCATGGGAAAGAAGAATTAACACGATGTCTTGACCACAGTTGCCTTCTTATGCAGGTCAGTTTCAGAGAAGTGAGCATATGGAAGTAGAAGGTAGGGAAATTCCTTTCAAACTCTATGTCCACTTACCCCTTTTAGCCAAGATCAGTTGGTATAAGCCTGATAACGTTTCGCAGAAAAAACCTCTTGTGGCTTCTTTGCATTCTTTCCCTTGGCTAGCTGTGGATATGACAGCTCCTTGGAACTTCATGGCTCAGCAGTACATGTTCTGAATTAGTTTTCCCTATGATGGAGTTTGATTTATGGTCATGTTCTTTAAGGTATTGTCATGGCTAAGGACATGAGATTGCAGTTTTATTAAGATCAGGAACCATGTACATACTTGCCACATTTTTGTTTTTTTTTTCTTACCACAGAAGGGTTTAATTTTTCAAGTCTTTCAGTTTTGCCTGGAAGCCAGCCAGTCTTGGCTAATACAGATAAACAAATAATGAGAGAAATACAAAAAGAAAGAAAAAAAAGTGTGTGTATGTAAATTAACATCCCTCTTTAGTTTCTTCCTCCATAAAATTTTAAGAAATTTGTTCTACTTTTCTAACTATTGGAATCATTTCATGGCTAGAGAGTAACAACCACAGTGTAATTCAGAAAGCAGTGAAGAAAACTTGTGTTCCAGGCCTCACCCAAATGCTTATTAGATGTGTTACCTTGGATAAGTCCCTTAACATATTATAGCCTGCCTCAGCTTTTTTTTGTTGTTAATCTCTGAAATGGAGGGCTAACCCAGTGTCAGTGGGAGGAAGGAAGGAAGGATAAAATGTATGTTAGGAGTTGCACAGATCAGTGTTTTAATTAAGAATTCTCCCAGAATAGGACTAAATAACCCATCTGGCTTTGTATTGTTTCACCCACTCTTTGATTAAGAATCAATAAAATAGTAATGTGCTCGTTTTTATATTTGTTGGTTTATTAATCTTCAACATGTGAAGTAGCACAACTTTCATTTTAGAGGTAAAGAAACTGGCAGTTACCCATCAAATTTTGGAATTAAAAGGACAGATCAGTGTTCTTTGGAGTTCTGAGAGGAAATTAATCTTGCTGTGGATTGAGAAATTAATGGGGGAGTGAGAAAATGAAGATACTAGGAGTACACTGCTCTCTGTGGAAGTTTTGTTAAGACTGAAGGGAGGGGGACTTCCCTGGTGGTACAGTAGTTAAGAATCCGCCTGCCAATGCAGGGCACACGGGTTCGAGCCCTGGTATGGGAAGATCCCACATGCCATGAAGCAGCTAAGCCCGTGCGCCACAACTACTGAGCCTGTGCTCTAGAGCCCGCGAGCCACAACTACTGAGCTCACGAGCCACAACTACTGAGCCCACACACCTAGAGCCTGTGCTCCACAACAAAAGAAGCCACTGCAATGAGAAGCCAGCGCACCGCAATGAAGAGTAGCCCCCGCTCGCCACAACTAGAGAAAGCCCATGCACAACAACCAAGACCCAAGGCAGCCAAAAATTGAAAATAAATAAATAAATAAAAACTAATTGTAAAAAAAAAAATGGCTGAAAGGAAATGAACCTCAATACCTAGAGGGATATTCAGACTTGAGGAAGGGGTTTTGTTTTAAGTCAGAGAAGTGGGTGTGGCTTTTTTGGTTAATTGAGTGAAACCAGTGTAGATAGAGGTTGGAGTTACCAGGAGTAGTAGATGGTAACACCATTGGACTGTGGAGAAAATGAAAGTTAATGAGATCATGAACACATGTGGAGTGGTAATGAGAGCCTGAAGTAGAGGAGATTGAGGTAAGGTCCCTGGCAGGGACATCCTCTCTAACAGCTTAATTATAAAACTAGATCATGTTGTGAAGTATCTTGTAGATTGCTGGGTATATGTGGAGTAGCCAAGAAGTCATAGGATTTGTAAAGCTAAGATATTTCACAGGTGTTTATGAATGAATGGTTGGATCAAGTATTCAAATAGGCAGTTTTGATACACATGTGCAAGGAGAGAGCAAAAGCACTTAGATAAAACCTGAAAAAGAATGGATGATGTAGAGCATTGTTTATATTTAATACTGACTATTTATATTGACTTAACAACTGCTTTATAATACTGTTTTTAATTGTGGCAAAATACACATAAGATTTACCATTGTAACCATTTTTAAGTGTACAGTTTGGTGGCATTAAGTACACTCACAGTGTTTTGCAACCATCATCACTGTCCAGAACTTTTTCATCATCCCAAACATAAACCTTGAATGCATTAAGCAGCCACACTTCCCTCCAGCCCCTAATCTGTTCTCTATGGATTGGATATTTCATATAAATGGAATCATGTAATATGTGTTGTTTTGTATATTTGGCATCTTTCACTTAGCTTAATGCTTCCAAGGGTCGTCCTTGTTGTAGCATGTATCAGTACTTCATTCCTTTTTATAGCTGAATAATATGCTATTGTATGGATATACCATATTTTGCTTATCTGTTCATCTGTTGATGGGCATTTGAGTTGCTTCTTGTGGCTATTGTAAATAAAGCTGCTGTGAACATTCACTTACATGTGTTTTCATTTCTCTTGGCTATATACCTAGGAATAGAAATGTTAGATCGTATGCTAACTCTGTGTTTAACTTTTTGAGGAACCACCAACTGTTTTCCACAGCATCTGCACCATTTTATATTTCTACCAGCAATGTATGAGGGTTACAGTTTCTCTGCATTCTTGCTTTATCATAATTTGTAAAAATTAGTTCATTAAACCTTTGAATCCTTACTGAGTGCAGGGCACCATGCTAGATGCTATGTGAATTTCAAAGAAGGACAAGGCAAGATTTTCTAGAAGCAACAGGTTTTGGGCCTGCTGGGAGTTAGAATCAACATTTATAACTGTCCTGGAAGGAGCAAGTGTTAAGTACTCCTTAACACTTAATTTGAAGGCACAATTAAGGTACCTTGAGGATTTCAGAGAGGGAGTTTACTTGTGGGGAAAGGCTTCTTTCTTTCTTTTTTTTTTTTGCGGTACACGGGCCTCTCACTGTTGTGGCCTCTCCCGTTGCGGAGCACAGGCTCCGGACGCGCAGGCTCAGGGGCCATGGCTCACGGGCCTAGCCACTCCGCAGCATGTGGGATCTTCCCGGACCGGGGCACGAACCCGTGTACCCTGCTTCGGCAGGCAGACTCAACCACCGCGCCACCAGGGAAGCCCCAAAGGCTTATTTCTTGACTATCAGAACAAGAAACTTAAATCCTATTCTGTGGGAAGCCGGAAAACTTCTGAGCAGGATAGTGATATAATTTGAACCTGGACTCTGGAAGAGAAATCTAGCAGGCAAGAGTAAAGGCTGAGGTCGAGGGTGGAAGAGACTAGTAGTGCCTGTGAAAGCAGCGTTTTGTGTGTGTGTGTGTATGTGTGTGTGTGTGTGTGTGTGTGTTTATTTATGGCTGCATTGGGTCTTTGTTGCTGTGCACGGGCTTTCTCTAGTTGTGGCAAGCAGGGGCTACTCTTTGTTGCGGTGCTGGGGCTTCTCATTGAGATAGCTTCTCTTGTTGCGGAGCATTGGCTCTAGGCGCGCGGGCTTCAGTAGTTGTGGCTCGTGGGCTCTAGAGCGCAGGCTCAGTAGTTGTGGCGCACGGGCTTAGTTGCTCCGTGGCATGTGAGATCTTCCCAGACCAGAACTCGAACCTGCGTCCCCTTCATTGGCAGGCGGATTCTTAATCACTGCGCCACCAAGGAAGTCCCCAAAACCAGTTTTTAATTTTTTTTTTTTTTTAATTTTTTTCTTTTGCGGTACGTGGGCCTCTCACTGCTGTGGCCTCTCGCATTGCGGAGCACAGGCTCCGTTCGTGCAGGCTCAGCGGCTATGGCTCATGGGCCCAGCCGCTCCGCTGCATGTGGGATCCTCCCGGACCTGGGCACGAACCTGTGTCCCCTGCATCAGCAGGCGGACTCCCAACCACTGCACCACCAGGGAAGCCCCCGAAACCAGTTTTTTAATTGAAGAGAAACTTGAACCTAGAGTGACAAATAGAAATGGAAACTAAGGAATGGAATAAATAGGACTTGAAACTCTCATATAATAAATCTTTATAGTCTCCTTAGCTCTCATCTCTTCTGATTTTAAACATCATCTACCAAACACTAACAATTCCCAAAATTCTTTCTCCAGAGCAGACTTCTCTGTGCTCCAGACCACATACTTGACATCTCATATTTAAATTTTTTTAATCTTGATTCCCCCACCCCCCCACCAGAAGAGTTTTGAGTGATGTATTTTTCTTCCTCAAAATTTCTCGGTAGTTAAACAAAATTTTCTCCAATTAGTTGCTCTGTAAAAATAGCTACAGCCCCAAAAGGCATCACCAAATAACTTTATAAAATTTTATAAAAATTTGCAGAGCAAAGTAATTCATTACAAAAACATTTGACTAAGAAGATAAAACAAAATGCCCATAGTTCCACCCTCCTAGTGAAACCATTATTGGCATTATAGTCTTTTGCTTCTAAAACAGGAATTTCTTTTTCCTTTATCTGTCCTCTTTCTTCATTTCCCATTTGTCATTCATCTCCTCCCCACCACATACTCTACACGTACATGCACAGACCACACTCTTATATAGCTTGACATCCTGGTATGTTAGAGATGGTCGGTAAGTAGTTACAGGATATATAACAACTTTAGAACTTTCACACCAGTAGCAAAGCATTGTCAGTTAATATTCCCTCTACAGTCACTGCCTCAACTGAGACTGCTAGAGAAATTTGGGACTGAGTGTTGACTGAAAAGTTGGTGTGTGTCAATTAGAAGATTGGAATGCATCTAGTGGGGATTGTAAAGGGGAACTGCTTATGTTTAAAATTCAGGCATTTTCCTTTGTGTCTATCAGTTTTATAACCTGATGGGTGATTCATCTCACAGAGATTTTCAGGTTCTCTGTGGTTTAAACCACAATTCTTATAACAAAAAAAGAATGCAACAGTTAATTATGTCTTTTTCAGAAGGAAGCTTTATTTGATATTTTTCTATAAGAATCTATTACAGGAACATTGTCATCATGTACTAGGTATTGCAGGTATAGACCTATATAAAGACAACCCTGAATTATACTGAAGGAACAATAGCCAGTCGGCATTTATCCCTATATCAGTCAATTATGTGATGGTCATTTACCTAGTTATATAAGCTAGAAATCAGAGTATGAGCCATTATTTCTCCTTTACCCCCATATCCCATCAGTTATGAAGTTCTGTGTATTTTACTTCTTTCTAAATATTTTGTGAATTGGCTTCTTTTAATTTGTTTATATTAAAAGCTGGTTTTCCCCAGTGTGTGTCTTGCAGTCACTCCTGATTTTCAAAATCTCTAGGCTGGACCACAGAACCAATATCAAGGGATTATCCTTGAACTAGCTATTCTTTGTGCAGGTTGGCCTCTAACTCAAGGCCTGGGCCAAAGTGCTAACCAACCCATCCTGTCCCAGCTCACTAACTAGGCACCTCTTTGCTACCCAAGAGACCAAATTACAGGCAGGGATTGAGTTTTTCTTCTTCACCTGGCACCCTTTTGGAGGGGGGGCTTTCTGATTCACATTTAAGTGTCCATGGTGTATGTAATAATATATACAGGTCTATTCAAGTTTTTTATTACTATGCCAGTTTTGCCATTTCATAGAAATGTATCTAAGATTCTCGTATTTATTAGCATATAATTGCTCATAATATTGTTTTACTCATGATGTTTCTTTATCTGTTGTGTTTATTTCCTCTTTTTCATGCTATCTTCTTCAAATATTTTTCCCCAAGCAGTTTTACCTGAGTTTGTTTTCTTTCTTTTTTTTTCATTTATAAATTTATTTATTTATTGTTGGCTCTGTTGGGTCTTTGTTGCTGTGTGCGGGCTTTGTCTAGTTGCAGTGAGCAGGGGCTACTCTTTGTTGTGGTGTGCAGGCTTCTCACTGCAGTGGCTTCTCTTGTTGCAGAGCACGGGCTCTAGGTGCGCGGGCTTCCGTAGTTGTGGCTCGTGGGCTCTAGAGCACAGGCTCAGTAGTTGTGGCACACGGGCTTTGTTGTTCCGCGGCATGTGGGATCTTCCCGGACCAGGGCTCAAACCCATGTCCCCTGCACTGGCAGGCGGATTCTTAACCACTGCGCCACCAGGGAAGTCACGTGAGTTTGTTTCTTATTAATCTTTTTCAAAAGAATTATCATTTTTAAACATCATCTCTATTTTTTCTGACCTTTTTTTGCTTCTCTCCTTTCTGTTTCTTTAGATTTGCTTTGTTGCTCTCTTCCTATCATAAAAATGTTGGGAAAAGAACAATAAAGATCAGTTTGGTTTTAGTCTTTTTTTTTTTACGTTTTTAAAGCTTATTTTATATTAAGTATTGCTGTAGCTGTTACAGTGCAAATTTATTCGTAGTGGTTTTTGTCGTTCTATTTAAGGATTTTGAATCTTTCTTTATCAGTGTATCATTTCTCTCACAGTAAGAAATCTGACTCCCATTTTTCCTTAATATTTCTTAATTTTTGATCAAATCCCAGTATGTAACCAGCCTCCATTTATCACCTCTTCCTGTGCATGTGTTCCTTCCTAACCACATATAAGTTGTAACAACTGTGCAAGGCACCTTGCTGCGTGGAAGCCCTCAACCTATTTGGCCGTGTCCCTCTGCCAGGGTGTCCACCTCATTCCACCTGAGACTCTCACACTCTGCATTAGGCTGCCCTCGTACTGGGACATTCACCTTACGTTGCCCAACAGTCCTGACATCCCGCACAGGACTGCTGCTGTACACACATTTCACTATCCTTCCACCCTGTGTAGACACCCTGATTATGCCCCAGCACCCTGCTCTGGCCTTGAGCTCCCCCTTTGAGGACTTTACCTTGCCTGACCCCACCTAGTGGCTTTGGACAGGATTTCTTCAAGAAGGGGAAGGAGAGCGGGCAATGCAAGAGAAAGTCGTTTCCTGATTTAACATAGCATAGTTAGAGAACACAGACTGTTTTCTTCTTTGGAACTAATTGAGATTTCTTTTAACTAGTATAAGGTCAGTTTTTAAAACTATTACATGTGCGCTGAAGGAATATATATACTCTGCATGGTTGATATATGTGTGTGTATATATATATATATATATGTATGTATTATAAGTATATAAAAAAATGTAGAGAACAAGTGAATAGTCATATACCCATCATTCAGCTTAATAATGTATTACAGATACAATTGAAGCCCTCCGGAACCTTTTTTTGATTCCTTTCCCATTGTTTCCCCAAAGAGGTATTTACTATTCTGAATTTAGTATTTCTTAAACATGAATTAATTATATGAGAAATACTCTGTAAACTAGAATACCAGTGTAGACCAGAATTGCCCACAGATGCAAGCATTCTCTCATATCAGAAAACTTTCTAGGGACTTCCCTGGTGGTCCAGTGGTTAAGAATCCGCCTTCGAATGCAGGGGACACGGGTTTGATCCCTGGTCGGGGAACTAAGATCCCACGTGCCATGGGGCAACTAATCCTGTGTGCTGCAACTACTGAGCCTGCTCTGGAGCCAGTGTGCCACAGTGAAGAGCCTGCACACTGCAACGAAAGATCCCACATACCGCAGTGAAGATCCTGCGTGCCGCAACTAAGACCTGACGCAGCCAAATAAATAAATAAATAAATATTTTTTAATCTATTACAAAAAAGGAAGAAAGAAAACTTCCTAGCCTTTGGAAGAATGTTGGGAATTTGCCAAAGAAGTATTTGTGTTATCTCTTACTGCATATTTTAAGTCAGAGCATAAGCACTAAGTCTTTTAATTGATAAGTAGGTATCTAAAAATATGTAAATACATGAGGAATGCTATGACGGATGTCTTGTTTTTACACATCTGTCTGTGGTTAGTACTAAGCAATTAGATAGTTGACTGTGGTAATAACCAGTAAGTTATGACTCTTTGACCACTTATGGCAAGCTATTCCATATATGAGAGAAAATCTAAATCTAACAGACTCTAATTTGCATGTCTGAATTACCTTTGATAGCTAACTGGAGAAATTGTTATTTTAAAGGTATATTCCTTCAGATGACTTTTCTAAAATCCTTTTAAAATCTTTAAAATAATTTTAGCCAGTTTTGTTGTTGCTATAGATTAATGTCTAAATTGGACTTAAGAGTTTTGTCTCCTAGACCTTTGTCTCCGAGATCGATCATTTGACCATGTCTCACTTTAGCATTTATATATAGTAATTTTGCCTCTTGTGATATATGTTGTTTTGTTTTTTCATTTATAGTGATAGATTCCTGTGGCCTTCAAAATGATTGAATAACGATGGACATGAATGCAAAGTGACTTCTCTACTGAAGCAAAAGATTCTCATTACCTTGCATTAACTCGGTTTAGTCTTCAAGAAGGGGCAGAAGGAGTGAAATACAGAAAACTGAAGAGAAGAAAACCTCACTTTGGAACTTTCTCCATGACTGTTCCTTAAGCCCTATCTTTCTACTTGTTTTGATTTTGCTGTGAATTTATAAATAGTGAAGACCAAAGAAATAGAAGAAACATTTGAGAGCTTTATACTAAGAAATTTGCCTTGAGAGCTGCTATTCTTAGGAGGGAAAAGCATATCAAGTTCCTGTCTGATTTTTTGTTTGTTTTAAACAGGTTTCTTATGTCCTCAGATTTTGAATATAAATACATACCTACACATTATTTTTAGCAGCTGTGTAAGAATAATGAGATTTGTAAATTAAGGGCTTTGTAATGTGGATGTTTTGCTACTAGAGTTGATTACTCAGAAGATCTTTTATAGCTCTTCAGTTTTTTATTTTTGATCTATCACTTCAATGACATTATTTGCCCAAACAAAAGTGCATCTGTCTTTCTAAGCTATGACCTTTTTGTGAACAGTGTGTGCATTCAATGTGCAAATGTCCATGTATTATCTATTTAAGCAACATCATAGGGCCATCACTCAAGGAAGTTGAATGAGGTGAACGTTGATATAGCTCTTTCCCCTTCCCCCTATTTTTTAAATGTAACAAATACTTTTTATGTTCCCCTCCCCCTTCCCCTTTCCCCTTTCCCCTTTTGGAAACGTGTCAGGATCTAGATAGTTTAAGATGAGCAATTGAGGGGACTGAGAAATTGATCCACACAGAGCCTGGCTTCTTTGTGCTTCATCATAAGGTGTGCTGCTGGCCAGCCTAATTTTAAGTACCCTTTTAACAAGAGAACCTCGTGGAAATCCAGCTGGCAGACTCAAGGAGTTCAGGAAACAGGACCACAGAGGTTACGCTCTGGGGTGAGTATTCTCCTATGTCTAACTTGGAAGAAGACTGTGTATGTATATGTATCATGGAAAATATCTACTGCTTTCTTACATATTATACTTTGGAGACTATCAGTGGGGTGGTTTGGAGACACCAACAGATAGATCTCTCAGGAAAACTGATTCTAACTGATGTTTTGAAGAAATTAATGTGAACTAAATAGAAAAACTCTTGAGAGGTTGTATCCTCCATCTCTAGGAAGATCTTTTCTACTGCTTTTGCCTGAAGTTACCTGAAGCAGATTAATCTTTTTTCATAAGTATCTGTAGTTTTAAGTAGTTGTTTATTCTTAAGGTTCTTCTGCTATAACACAAGAATTCATTAGCTTCTGTCATATAACTTCCAGGTCTGTGACACACTTTTCTGTTTGTGTTTTTCATGGTTATATATTCACAGACTGTTGTTTTTGTTTATAACTTCTCTGATGTATGGGGCCTGATGAGTACTCTAGGAAGGCTCAGAGAGCAAGTCTTTCTATAAAAGGGGGACCTTAAAGTAATCACAGACTCTTTACTTGATATCAGGTTCTTGCAAGAATAAGTGATTTCAGTTTTCTCATTTTCAGATCCTGGCCATGAGGTTGGATGCCTCACCTTGTTGAAAAGAGACACTGGACCTAAATGGCGCAGCATGACTTTGTTCCTGCTTGGCTAAATTTCTCAACACCACAGTCAGCTAAGGTACTGTTCTCCATTCTAGTAACTATCCAAATACCAGTTCTTTTCATCCCCATCTTGTCTGTGGCCTCTGTTTTACAATCTAGTTGTGTTTTTGTATATTCAGCCTTGCCTGGGGATTTTACATACATTTTCAATAAACTTAACTATCTTTCTTTTAATAGAGTATAAATAATTAGGCAGTGCAAGTCAGTGTGTACCCTGCTACTGCCAGGTGTTCTGTTTATTTCATGTTAAGTTTTTCTCATTGTGTGGCACACTTAAGACTTCCTATATTAGCTGCAGGAACACTTCAGTTTGGGGGGAAATGGATCTTCAGGATGAATGCACATTTGTCTAAAGTAGTAGATGAGGAGGAAAAAGGATAGACAGTGATTGACTACTACATGGCTCTCAGATTAAATCTTAGAAATTCTTTTTTAGAGACAATAATCTACTTAATGATTTCAGGGAAAATGTATGTTGCATTAAGGGTAAAGACAAATGGAATATATTATTGTTAAAGGAAACCTTTAGGAAGCTAGTAAACTTAAAAATTCTTCCCATTTTGCCAACTAATAGAGGAGGGAGAAAGTTGATAGGTAGTCTCAGAAAAAAGAGCATACCTTCCCTATTTTTAGATGTGAATTTTGGGAAGATGTTCCTGGTCTGTCTAGACCCACAACCCTTTGCTCTAATCTTCATTTTGAATTGCCCTTGTGAAATTCCCCAAATCTCATAATTGACATAATCTGACCCAAGAGTTGGGCGTGGTGGGCCTGAGGGATTCGGTGTGGGATCCTAGGAAAGCGTTTAAACGTATGCACATCTTATACCTGCAAAGGATAATTGATTTAGCACAATGAACAATTGATTTAGCACAGTGAACTCAGTAAAAAGAATTAGGAAATATGATTTAAATATTTCCATTTTATAATAAGCAAATTTGTGTGGTATTAGCATAAGGATAGACAGATAAAGCAATGGAATAGGATAGACAATTCAAAAATAGTCCTATACAGTTGATTTTTGACTAAAGTGCCAAGGTAATTCAATGTAGAAGTGATAGTCTTTTTAACAAGTGGTTCTAGAACTGGATATCTATGTGGGGGTGGGAGGGAGAGCCTCAACCTTTACATCATATCATACATAAAAATTAACTTGAGGGCTTCTCTGGTGGCGCAGTGGTTGAGAGTCCGCCTGCCGATGCAGGGGACACGGGTTCGTGACCCGGTCTGGGAAGATCCCACATGCCGCGGAGCAGCTAGGCCCGTGAGCCATGGCCGCTGACCCTGCGCATCTGGAGCCTGTGCTCCGCAACAGGAAAGGCCACAACAGTGAGAGGCCCGCGTACCGCAAAAAAAAAAAAAAATTAACTTGAAATGGATTATAACCTAAATTAAAGAGCTGAAATCCATAAAACTTTCAGAAGAAATAAGAAAATCTTTGTAACCCACTAGAATGGCTGAAATAAAAAAGACTGACAGACCGCATGTTGGTGAGGATATTAATAATAAGGAAATAGATGTGGAGATGTCTCTACCCCAACCTATAGTTCTCCTGTAAGCCCTTGTCAAATGTATCCATGCTTTTCATGTTTTTTTTAGACTTTGGTTTCTATCATATGAGACTAAAGACTGTTATAGAATGCAACTATTTGGAATAGGAAGGGACATCAGAATTCATCTATAATAAGTGTTTCTCAAAGTGCTCCTTTTTAGTTGTGTAACCTCAGAGACTTATTCTCCCTGACCTCTTTCCTTATATGGAAATAGTAAAATGGGGATGATGCCAAATTATAGTCTTGTTATGAGTATTAATGTTTGGAAGTAAGTGTTTTATAAAACTATAAAATCTCCTGTGGGGCTGTTAATGGCCTGCCAAGGTGGGATTTAACTGTTCCTTTGTCTTCAGTTCGAGAGTAATTTACACAAATAATAAATCTATTTAGAGCAAGCATCTTGCTTTTCCTTTCAAGATTAACAACATTTTTAAGTGTAAAGTTTTGGGGCTTATTCTTTTGGATATTGACAGGGTTTTTTTCCCCTCTCATGCAAATTGAAGTAGCTCCTTTTTCTCCCTATTAATTCAGTTAATGATTGAATATGTAACATAGGGCTTCTCTAACTCAGAGGACTGCAGTACCCTTAACTGTGTCCCATATGCTCAAAATAGGGGTTTCTGCCATCAATATTACCTGTATTCTAAAAACCCGATGCAAAACTTAAGATACTGAAAGAGACTGATATGTACTTACCTGTTTGCTTCTCTGTACTTTATCATCTTAGTCACCTACAGCCACCTTCGAAAAACACGGAGAGCACCTACCCCGAGGAGATGGTAGATTTGGAGTAAGCCGTCGTCGACATAATTCCTCTGATGGCTTTTTTAACAATGGACCTCTACGAACGACAGGAGGTAAGACATACCCAACTTCCATGACTCTATATAAGCTACTCAGCAAGCCCAAGCTGAGGGCGCATGTCCATAATCTTGGAATAATGATCTTTTGTAAACATAATACTCAATTAGATCCTCCAGTAGTCATTACTCAACTATATTGGCTTTCTAACATTCTTAGGTTCTCTTAGGTCATTTATTCAGTTGAAGAACTCATATAGAAATTACATTAAAACAGAAAGTTGTATCTTGTGCCTTTTTTGTATGTGGACTTCCTCTTTTATTAAAAAGGTCCCCCAAAGGGCTTTGGCAATACCTTAAGTTATATCAGGAAGCATCTGGACCAGTTGTTTCTGAATTTTCAGGAAGCAAACACTCTAATGTGTTACTTTTCCTTACTATTTCAGATTCCTGGCACCAGCCCTCCTTGTTCCGGCACGATTCCGTGGACTCTGGTGTCTCTAAGGGGGCATATGCTGGAATCACAGGGAACCTATCTGGTTGGCACGGCTCTTCCCGAGGTCATGATGGCATGAGCCAGCGTAGTGGGGGTGGCACAGGGAACCATCGCCACTGGAATGGCAGCTTCCACTCCCGGAAAGGCTGTGCCTTTCAGGAAAAGCCACCTACAGAGATTAGGGAAGAGAAGAAAGATGATAAGGTAGAAAAGTTGCAGTTTGAAGAAGACGACTTTGTAAGTATGAAGATTTAGTTGTATACCTAAAACCTGACAAATGATTCTTATATGTAAAACCGTGTTAGTAATGAGAACATTTCAGAAAGTACTAAAAAGGGAGTCCCTAAGTTTAGACTTTTAGTGTTTTTAGGAAGGAGCTGGTTAGTATGATGATGATGACCGAAATTCCTGTGTAACTTTTAGCAAATCTTCATATTTTTTCATCTTTTTGCCTTTGGAATTCTTATTTTTCTTTAAGCTTTATAAAGTTCAGTATTCAGATGTGTTTATGTAAAACTATATTCTTGAATGTTAAATTGCTTTCTCCAACTATCATAAGAGGGGGTTTTTTGTCTTGATTTTGCCCTGTTACATAAAACAATTGTGGTAAGTTCAGAAACATGCAGTTAGGAGTATTTTAGCTGTTGCCTGTACATTCAGTAAAACTTGATGCTATTGTGTGTTGAATTATATGCCTTTTTTTTTTTTTTTTGAATTATATGCCTTTTGACCTCTAAACCAAAAGTAGAGTTTTTGTGCACCTTAAAAAAGTTTAATAATACATTTTACTTAACCAAATATGTCCAAATTATTATTCTAACCTGTAGTCATTATCTTTAAATTAATGAGATAATTAACATTATTTGTTGTACTACATCTTCAAAATCCTTTGTGCATTTTATAATTGTAGCACATCTTAATACAGACGGCACACGTTCCAAGTGCCCAGCAACCACACCTGGCTAGTGGCAATCCTATCAGGTAGTGCAACTTGTTATTTTTAAGGAGCACATTAGATAAGCCAGTCACTTTTATGACAGCCATTTTATGTTATCAAAACCAACTAAAGAGTAAAATTAGGCATCAGCCCCTCTTCTCCCAAGTCTAGCAAATGACCTGGGGGCTCTTAATTTAAATGTCATTTATCAAAGTAAATTCCTATCCCCAGGTGCCTATCCTTTAAAACTTTATTATGGAAAAGTCTGTAATACACCAATATATTAAATATTTGTCCAGAATGTCCTAAATACTCAGTAGTCGAAAAATGACTACAACACTAAATTATAACATGGATTATTTATTCAGTAAACTTATAAGTTATCAGTTCTGTGGCATTCCCAGTGGGAAATTAATTGACAATGGAAAGAAAAATGTTAAGGCAGCATTATCCACCTGCTAAGTGATCTAAAGGGAAGTTTGCTGTCACGTCAAACCTGAACAAGGTCATTAAGGGCAAGTTTATTTTGTGTTTATGCTTTAAAAAATTATTTATTTATTTATTTATGGCTAAGTTGGGTGTTTGTTGCTGCGCACGGGCTTTCTCTAGTTGCAGAGAGCGGGGCCTACTCTTTGTTGCAGTGCACAGGCTTCTTGTTGTGGTGGCTTCGCTTGTTGCAGAACACAGGCTCTAGGCACGCGGGCTTCAGTAGCTGTGGCTCGCAGGCTCGAGAGCGCAGACTCACTGGTTGTGGTGCACCGGCTTAGCTGCTCCGCGGCATGTGGGATCTTCCCAGAACAGGGCTCAAACCCATGTCCCCTGCATTGGCAGGTGGACTCCCAATCACTGCGCCACCGGGGAAGCCTTGTGTTTATGCTTTTATGAAATATTCTGAGTGTACATAAAAGTCTGGAGAAAACCGTCAAGTACGCACACAACCTAGCTTTGTGAAATATTGACATTTTGCCCAGTATGCTCTATACCATTCTTTTACAAAAGAGGCAAGATATCATAGATACAGTTAAAGCTTCCCTAATCATATTCTCCTAACGTTCCCCTAGAGGTAATCACCATTTTGATTTTAATGTTTTATCATCCTCATGTATGTTTTGATAAATTTTTACTATATGAATGTATCTGTAGACAATCTGTAATATCATTTTGCCTGATTTTGATCTTTATATGAATACTGTCATATTGTAGTTCTCTTTCATTTGCTTAAAATTGTTTGAGATTTGTCTGTATTGATACATAGGGCTCTAGATCAGTGGTTCTCAATCCAGGAGCAAGTTTGCCTCCTTCAGAGCACATTTGGCAATATCTAGAGAAATTTTGGTTGTCACACCTGGGGATAGTGCTATTAGCATCTAGTATGTAGAGATCAGAGATGTTGCTAAACTTCCTGCAATGCACAGGACAGCCCCATAACAAAGAACCAGCCCAAAATGTCAGTAGTGCCATGGTTGAGAAACCCTGCTCTATATCTTTCTCACTGCTGTATAGTAAATATTCTGTGGTGTGAATATACTAGGTTTATTTATCCATTTTCCTGTTCACAGACATTTAGGTTGTTAAAGATCTTGTTTTGGAGATAAATCTAAAAGATAGGAGCCATGGCATTGTAACTAGAGAAGGAAGGGTCAAAAATAAGATTTTTATCCAAAGGGAATTGATGAATAATAAGTAAGTAATTTGAAAAGGAAAAACAGGAGGAGCAGAATTGAAGGATAGAAGATAAAGACGTCTTGGTACCAAAGAGATGGGTGAGATCAACCGGAGGTGTGCACATGGAAATAGAGATAGTAGTTGAGGTTTATGGTTGGACAGAATCACCCAAGGAAAGTAATATATTCAGAGAGGAAGCTTAGAGCAGAACCTGTGGAATAGCAGTAAGGGAGATTAAGAAGTGATTGGTTGAAAAAGAATGGGGTTTATCAAGAAAGAGTAGTTAGTCAAAAGTAACAAAAGGTATTTGAGGACCTAATTGTTTACAGTAGGTTTTCTCTGTTTCTTGTTTTTTCCCCATACTCTACATTGTATAATTAGAAAGTTATTTTTTGTTTTAAAATAGTATTGGTTTAATGTAATTAACAGTCCTATATTTGTACCTTGGACAAGTAATAACCCTAATTTCCCCTGAGTTGTTGGATGGTAATGTCTACCTTGCAACATTGTAGTAAGGAATAAAGATCACATATGTTGGGACTTCCTGGTGGCGCAGTGGTTGGGAATCCATCTGCCATTGTGGGGGACACAGGTTCGATCCCTGGTCTGGGAAGATCCCACATGCCGCGGAGCAACTAGGCCCATGTGTCACAACTATTAAGCCTATGTGCCACAACTACTGAAGCCCGTGAGCCTAGAGCCCATGCTCCACAACAAGAGAAGCCACTGAAATGAGAAGCCCACAAGCGCAATGAAGAGTAGCCCCTGCTCGCCACAACTAGAGAAAGCCCATGCGCAGCAACGACGACCCAACACAGCCAAAGATAAATAAATAAATAAATTTTTTTTTAAAAAGATCATATATGTTAAATGATGTATGCGAAACATTTAGCATGACAGAGTTGTTTTTTGTTTTTTATTTGGCTTTGCCAGGTCTTAGTTGCGGCACGTGGGATCTTTAGTTGCTGCACGCACGATCTTTTTAGTTGCGGTATGTGAACTCTTAGTTGTGGCCTGTGGGATCTAGTTCCCTGACCAGGGATCGAACCTGGGCCCCCTGCATTGGGAGCGTGGTGTCTTAGCCACTGTACCAACCAGGGAAGTCCAGGGTTTTTAATATTTTTTATTTATTTTTATTTATTTTTTAAAAATGGCCACTTTGGGAGGCATGCAGAAAGAAATGTGTTTTTAACAAACTGTGCTGGAACTATATCTATAGATATAGGGGTGTGTGTGTGTGTGTGTGTGTGTGTGTGTGTGTGTATCTTCTCTACCCCTACCACCTAGCATACAAAAAAATGAATTTGAGATGAATTACAGACCTAAATACAAGGCCTGAAACTAAGAAAACTTAGGAGAATATCTTTCTCACATAGGGGATTAAAAAAAAATAAAAAGATTTCTTTGGACCCAGGGAGCAATAACCATAAAGGGGAAAACATTGATAAATCAGGCTTCATCAAAATTTAAAACTTCTGCTTATTTCACAGACTCAGAGAAAATATTTGCAGAACATAGATTTGAAAAGGGGCCTGTTCCCATAATGTGATAACTCCTACAACTCAGTTTTTTTAAAAACATAAACAAGATTTGAACAGATGCTTCACAAAGGAAGATAGATGAATGGCCAGTAGGCACATGAAAAAAATGGTCAGTGTCCTTAATCATAAGGGAAATGTGGAAATTCAAATTAAGACCACTATGAGATACTGCTGCACACCCACCAGGATAGCTAATATTTAAAAGTCTGAAAATACTAAATTTGGTGACATTTTTGAGCATGTGGAAGTCTCATACATTGTTAGCAGGAGTGTGTAGTAGTACAACCATTTTATGAAAAGGAAGGTCTGACAGTTTCTTATAAAACTAAGCATAAACTTTACCCTGTGACCCAATACTTCCATTTCTAGGTATTTGCTAAAGAGAAATGAAAATCTGTACATTTATTGTAATTTTATTCATAGTAACACAAAACTGGGATTTTTTTTTTTTTTGCTGCTGTGCTGCGTGGCTTGTGGGATCTTAGTTCCCTGACCAGAGATTGAACCCAGGCCCTCAGCAGTGAAAACACAGAGTCCTAACCACTGGACTGCCAGGGAATTCCCAGGAAATAATTTAAATGTCTATCAAAACAGGAATAGAAAAATTGTGGTATAATCATATAATGGGCTACTTATGCAGTAATAAAAAAGAATGACTGATAAAACAACATGATGAATCTCAGTGAAGCTTTACACAATAAGGTACATACTGTATGATTCCATTTATATGACATTCTAGAATAGGCAAATAATCTATGGTAAGAAAAACAGTGGTTGCCTGTGTGGAGTGGAGATTGGGGAAGAGCATTAGGAAACTTTCCGGTTGTAGAAAGTAGCTTTATCTTTATAGATTTGGGGGGTATAAGTATTTTTCAAAACTCATGGAATGGTATACTTGGTGCATTTCATTGTGTGTAAATGTTGTTTGATTAAAAAATAGATTTATGTCACCGGTCATGGAACAAACATAACACAAGCCTCCTGATGTGATTCACTGAAGAGTGCCCTCCAAAAATTCATAACCTGAATCTAACCATGAGGAAAAATCACACAAACTCAAATTGAGGTTTCTATAAAAGAATTTTAAAAGATTCTACAAAAGAACTAGGCTGAGTACTCTTTTAAAAAGTTATGGTCGGGGCTTCCGTGGTGGCACAGTGGTTGAGAGTCCGCCTGCTGATGCTGGGGACACGGGTTCATGCCCCGGTCCGGGAAGATCCCACATTCCGCGGAGCGGCTGGGCCCGTGAGCCATGGCCACTGAGCCTGCGCATCCGGAGCCTGTGCTCTGCAACGGGAGAGGCCACAACAGTGAGAGGCCCATGTACCGCAAAAAAAAAAAAAAAGTTATGGTCATGGTGGGAAAAGTTCCAGATTAAAGAAGACTAAAGAGATAGGACAATTAAAGACAACATGTAAACCTAGACTGGATACTGGATGAGGGAAAAACAGTGATTTTAAACTTTGTTTTCCTGTAAAAGTATCAGTGTTACAGTTTGAATAAGAGTTGTAGATTAGATAATAGTATTAATGTTAATTTCCTGATTTTTATAATTGTACTGTGATTATGTAAGAGAATATCCTTCAAGTTCTTCAACCTGCATATAGTTCAGGAAAAATATATATTTACAGAGACTTGTGGAACAAATGTGGTAAAATGTTGACATGAGACTGTAGATGCACGATATACAGGAATTCTTTGTATTATATTTGCAATTATTTTGTAAGTCTGAAATTAAGGAATAAGTTAAGAAAGAACACAAAGCAACTAGGATTGAAGAACCAAAAAAATCCATGGACAGGGACTTCCCTGGTGGTCCAGTGGTTAAGAATCAGTCTTGCAATGCAGGGGACGCCAGTTCGATCCCTGGTCAGGGAACTAAGATGCCTCATGCTGCAGGGCAACTAAGCCCGAGCGCCACAACTAGAGAGCCCGCACACCACAACTAGAGAGAAGCCTGCACACTGCATCGAAGAGCCTCTGAGCCACAACAAAAGATCCCACGTGCCACAATTAAGACCCAACACAGCCAAATAAAAGATAGATTAGGTAAGTAGGTAGGTAGGTAGATAGAAGATAGACAGATTTTTTTTTTTATTATACTCAAAAAATCCATGGATGTCATCCACACCAAAATAAAGTGAAGTATCACAACATAGAGACAAACCACTAAAAGCTATAAAACCTGACTGGTATTGTGTTAGCAGTTGTGCAGGAGAAATTGAAGGAAGCAACAGGGCATCTTACAACCCCAGGATTTCCAAAAGAGCCAGTAATTGTTCTAGAAAGCTTAGAGAACATTTGAGAAGAGCAGCTAGAAATTAGGAGTGGTTTTCCATATTCCCAAAACTAGTAAATACAGAGATGTTCTGGGATACGGTATAAAGGGTCTGACTGGACTAATCAGCAGAGAGAAATCACACAATAATTCGAACAAGGAAAGTTAATATAAAGAATTATTAACTGTAACAGGATGGGGTAATGAGTGATTAGCTAGTAAATAGTAAAGAGAACCCTAAAGAATATAAAGAACTTATAAAGAATATAGAGTTCTAAAAAACTATAAAGAATTGGCAGATACAAGGAGCAGCCACTAACCCTTGGGCTAAGACAGAGTGCCCAAGGAAGAGTCCCCTGTTGCCCCATCACCACCCCAGGATTGAGATCCAGACCTTATCGGAAAGGGCTTAGCTGTGGCTCACTGAATGGCAGAGCAGTTGCTAAGGTGCTTCTCCAGGGAACATGCTGAAAATCTGCCCTCTAGAGTACCTCGTAAAGCTGTTCATGGGATATGTCACTGCTACAAAACCACTCAAGTCAGCGCTCACTTGTACTTTAGAACCTGGCTTAGCAGAAGCAGAGTGCTGCAGGAACCTGCTGAGTAAGCACACAGGAACAAGAAGCAAAAGCCTCTCCTTGCTCTCTACTGACAAAATTAACATGCCAGCAAATTAACAAAGGGAAAGTTTTTAAAGTGCCCAGGTTCATTTACACAGAGCAAGCAGAAAGGATGACTTTGGAACCAAGAGGCAATAAAGTTCAGCACAGAGTTCTATCACATTTAATACTAACTAGCCAATATTCCCATCCAGAACAAAGCCCCTCACTGAGGACAAAACTGTTGGAAATAGAATCCAGACTGAGCTGCAGGGACAGAGACAGTAGAGACAAAGGGAAGAGAAGGTTCAGGTACAAGGCATGGGGAGGAGGAGGTAAGCCAGGACATCAAAGAAAGTGTGCCATCTTTTTGAGCACTTAATGAAGACAACAGAAGAGAGTTATAAAGTGTGATGTTAGAGAGCTATCTTGATCCACATTCACAAAAATTGATCATATAAAAATGAACAACATAATAGGATCAAGAGAATAAGGAACAGAGTAACATTTCTACAGGCAATGCAAATTACACCTGTAAGACGTGCACAAAACGGATAAGAACCATAACCAAATGGTACAAGGACGACATAACCAGAAAATTTCACAGTGCTAGAACTTGGGAAAGAAGTAATAAAAGATTTCAGAAAAATGAAGACTAAACAAGAAGGAGCACAAGACAATAAACACTAGTGTTTTTCGAGAATTAGAGAAAAGAAGCTTTTTAAATGAAGAAAAAACAAATAGATTAAAATTAAGAATTGAAAAAAAAAGATACAGAAATTTGGCAAAAAAAAAATCCAAAAGATCTCCCCTGAAAAAAATAATATAATAATAATATAAAATAACAAAAGTGAATAGCTTAGGTGCTAAAAAGTATAATTCAAGAATAATTTCATGAAATACAGTAAGACTTGAAACTACAAATTGAAAGGACAGCCAGAACAGCCAACACTTAGAAGAAAAAGATCCTTCGGACATCCAGACATAAAGAACAAGTCACTTATAAAAGAAAGAAAATCAAAAAAAAAAAAAAAATCAGACACAATTTGACAACAAAGCTTTATAATACAAGTCAATGGTGTAACAATTAGAATACTCAAGCAAAGAAAATGTGAGCCAAGGATTTTTTTTACTCTGTCATACTTTATTCATCTAGACTCCTTTTGCCTTTACTATTCCATCCAGAAGAGTGTATTTACCTGTCCATATTCTGTCTGATTTGTCCATTTGTATACTGAATTAATAGTTCAGATTGTATCCATGCTTGCTCTATGCTAGTGGGTCTCCTCTTGACAGGTTGAAAATATACACCTGCTGGGGCCCCACTTCTGGAGGTTTTGATTCAGAAGCTCTGCAGTCGAGTCTGTGCATCTTTCTATTTCTTGTTTAATGCCCCGTGGTCATGTGCTGAAAAGCCATTTTCCTACTCTGTAGCAGATTGTAAAGTTTGGGTTTGGGCACCAGTGTCATCCTCACACCCCCATACATTTCATTATTAAGTTGAGTCTGTGACTCTTAACACTTCTCGATCCTTCCCATCATCTCTTCCTCTACTCCTGTCGCCTTCATACTTTCCTGTACTAGGAAACTGGTCTCCTCATAGTCTCCTAGTTGTTAATAGCCCTGAAATACATCCTTCAAGCTGCTACCAGACTTGTAAACTAATGGTTGGATCATGTTAACTCTGCATGAGAGATGGATTTCCATCCCTAAAGAATAAAATTCAATCTCCCTTAAAAATACTCCACAATCTGGCTCTTACCTACTTTGCCAGACATCTCTTTCCCCAAAGAAAGGCCCTCTCATTCGCTAGCACTAATGCTGAACTATTTGCAGATCTCTTTTTCATGTTTTTCCTGTCTTGGTGTTCATTCAGCATTCTGTTCCTGGAATCACCCGTTTTCCAGCTTTGGAATTCATCATTAAGGACTCTCCTTAGTCTCCTCTAATGAAACCTTTTCTGATAGCACTTCTCTTTCTAGTGGAATTGACTATTCCTTCCTTAGTACTCCTTCTTCCCTAATGTGAATTTTTATCATAGTCCCTATAATCTTTTTTTTTTTTTTTGTTGTGGACCATTTTTGAAGTCTTGATTGAATTTGTTACAATATTGCTTCTGTTTTATGTTTTGGCTTTTTGGCCGTGAGGCATGTGGGATCTTAGCTCCCTGACCAGGGATCAAACCTGCACCCCCTGCATTGGAAGGTGAGGTCTTAACCACTGGACTGCCAGTGAAGTCCCCCCATAACCTTTTATTATACTTACTTGTCTACAAGTTTATCTTTGTAGTAAGACTGACCCTTGTGGGGATAAGGATTCTTCTTAATTGTCTTAATTGCCTTTGTATTCCTAGCACATGGTGTGCCTCTGCCCTAAAGCAGTCTCATTAGAAATGCTATGAATACTCACATTTCACTGACCTTAAATCTGAGAAAAGTGATTCACTTTCTTGTTCAGCTTTCTGTGCCTCCTTAGTTGGGGGGCATACATGTCCTAGAGGAAGATGAGAACTTGCACACTTACTCTGTTTATTTAAAAAAAATTTTTTTTATCCTCTCATATTAAAGGAAATGAAAGCCAAGAGAGCCTGAGATTGATTTTGCATTGCAACATCGTCTGTTTATTTGTTAATTCTGAATACATTGTTAGAGTGCTGCTGATATATACTTATCAGTATTTGATAGGTTCCATGGTGAATGCTACTTTGCCAAAAGTGCTGAAATGATTAGTTTTCTATATCAACCATTAATACCCCTTTTTTCCTAGCCTTCTTTGAATCCAGAAGCTGGCAAACAGAATCAGCCATGCAGACCTATTGGGACCCCTTCTGGAGTGTGGGGTAGGTAGATTTTGCCATTTTTAAAGGCACAACTTTAAATTTTTCTTATTAGCAGGGAGAGGAGAAAAAATTCTTTATCTGTTTTTTTAATCGCTTGTTTCTTTATCTCTGGTTTCTCTTCTCATCCATTTGCACATGGTAACTAACTCTGCCTAGCTCTTACTCTGCCCCCCAAAATACCATTGAGATGTAATGGTAGTAGAGTCAGAATACAGACAATTGAGAGCTTGTAGAGCCCTGAATTTGAAAGCAGATTTTAAGCAAAGGGAGAATAATATAATATGCTCATAAGAAGTAATTTTTTAGAAGTAATTTTTAATGTTGCTAATTTGCTTATAACAATTAAATTGAATTTTAATGTATTGTAGTTGTCTCCTTAATATTTGGTAGACAACTATATTCTAACCATTCTTTCATATTACTAAATACTCTTCTAAAGTGTTCTTTGAAAGGCTGAATAATACCACGTCCCAGAGAACATTTTGTTCAACCAGATTCCGTTAGCTGAGTGGGGTGTTGTTTTTGTTTTTGGCAATTATCAATGATGTCTGTTGTATAGGGCAGGGGGAAACCTATAAATGCACACATTTATATATATATGTTCCTAATAACTAGCCTTATAAAAAGTTAGTAGAGGGCTTCCCTGGTGGCACAGTGGTTGAGAGTCCACCTGCCGATGCAGGGGACACAGGTTCGTGCCCCGGACCGGGAAGATCCCACATGCCGCAGAGCGGCTGGGCCCGTGAGCCATGGCCGCTGAGCCTGCGCGTCCGGAGCCTGTGCTCCGCAATGGGAGAGGCCACAACAGCGAGAGGCCTGCGTACCACCAAAAAAAAAAAAAAAAAAAAAGTTAGTAGAAAAATCAGTGTATTTCAAACCAAACCTGATCCTGTGGCATTGGGATCTTTGGCATTTACAAATTGTACTCTCCTAGTTCCTACATTAGATATGTTCAGTAGCCAGCATCATACTAGGAAGGCTTTAGTGTATCTAAATACTGGGTTTGGATCTTGAGTTACAGGATTAAGGGCAATTGCTGTACCATTTCGCCTTTGTTAATGTATAGCTTTGCTCCAGTTTGCCTCATCAGAAGGTCCCATAGCAGACTCCTTTCTCCAGTTTCCTCATCTCTCTGTGTTCTCA
Organism: Neophocaena asiaeorientalis asiaeorientalis; assembly: GCF_003031525.2. NCBI lineage: Eukaryota > Metazoa > Chordata > Mammalia > Artiodactyla > Phocoenidae > Neophocaena > Neophocaena asiaeorientalis. Next base: position 1,021,237 of record NW_020173335.1, read on the forward strand.
TGCTGACAGGAGTAGCTACCCTTGGATATATTCTTGTTTGGTCTATGCCTGAGTGATCACACCATGCATGAGACATGCTGTACCCCTGAAAGACTTCTGACATCTTTGGGCTTTTTGGTTGATTATGAATTTAGAATCAAGTGTTTTCTTATGTTGCCTTTTTTCCTACAGTTCCTGGGTAAGTGTCACTTTTGAGAGTATCTGTTAAGTGCACACCAGGAAATGTTTGTCACTTAGTCTCAACTGTCAGCTCTTTGTTCAAAGTGAGGCCTTTGTTTGAACTATGCTTCGTGTTAACCAATAGGTTTGACATTCTTTTGTCTCTCCACTATTGTATTTCACAGAAAACCCACCTAGTGCCAAGCAGCCCTCCAAAATGCTAGTCATCAAAAAAGTTTCCAAAGAAGATCCTGCTGCTGCTTTCTCTGCTGCATTCACCTCACCAGGATCTCACCATGCAAACGGAAACAAATTGTCAACCATGGTTCCAAGTGTCTATAAGAACCTGGTTCCTAAGCCTGTACCACCTCCATCCAAGGTATGATTTGGAATCAGTGTAAGAACCTTATACAGCAGAGGTGGGAGAATAAATAAGAAAAAAAATTAGTAAATTTATTTTTGGCTGTTGAGTCACTCACCAGATAGTCATTTGGTGCCATTAAGTTATATGTATAGTATTTTACTGTCTCCAAACTCTCTTCTGCCAACTACATTTTTAGTAGGCCTCTCATACTCATTAGCTTCATCTCATAAACCTGCTTCTCTTGATTTGCTGTTTTCATTAATGACACCAACATTCATCTGGTCACGTAGCTGAGTATCATGGCTGCTGCTTTCTTCCTCTTTCTTACTCATTCCCCTCTCCCAAGCAGTTATATAAAATCCCCATCAGTTTTTTCCTCTATGATATGCCCTTGTCATCTCACATTTACTGTTGTAGTGTACCCTTCTATTTCCTCATTTCTCTGTATTTTATCTTCCACAGAACTGCCAGAATGATTATCCTAAAACAGTTTGAATATATCACATCCCCTCCCATTAAGTCCTTTAAGTGATTCCAAACCATCTATATAGCAAGGGTTGGTAAATTATCTGTAAAGGGTCAGATGATAGATATTTTAGGCTTTGTTGGTCGCATATGACATATGGTCTTTTTGTAATATATTCTTTTTCTTTTCTTTTTTTTTTTCAACCATTTAAAAATGTAAAAAACATTATTAGCTCATGGGCCATACAAAAATAGGCCTCAGGCCAGTTTTGGCCCAAGGGTCATGACTTAGCAACCCCTGATGTTATAATACAGTGTCCAGACTCCTGAGCACTGGTGTGTATAATTCTATATAGCCTAAGCCTAATCGTCTTTTACTGCCCTTTGTTTTCTTACCTGGGAGATTTTCCTGCGTGTTTATGTCATACTCTCTGAATCCTTTTCTATCACATACATCTAAGGACCTAATTAAGCCTTGTATCTGATTGAATAGCACTCTGTCTCTAATCACAATATTTATTGCATCTATTTCTTCATTTGGTTGTAATCTCCTTAAAGGCTTCAGGTCTTTTTTATATTTGTATCCCTAGCACCCTCACAAAAGCACACAATAATTGCTTGAATGAATTCCAGCCACTGTAAGGAAACAATTAGATTTACTGTGTTATTGAGAGAAAAAACAGTGAGCATTAATTCACTTTTCTGTGTGTGCAAGCACTTGTTTGATACTTAAGAGCAACACAAAGTACAACATTGGTCCTCACCCTCCGTGGGCTAAAAGTCTAAGAGGGATGACAAGATATAACAATATAAGGTCATGTGATTGTGTATGAAATAAAATAACAAATCCTAAAAACAAATCTTAAACAGATTTGGAATAACTAAATTAATTAAACACTTTATTTATTTACACAGTTCAGAGGAGCAAGGATCAGCTTAGACTATGACCATCAAGGGAAATTTTACTGAAAAACTAATTTGAACAGATCTTTGGAGGATGGTCCAGATTTGGATAGTCAGGGAAAGTCTGGAGAGTATTACAGGTTAGAAGAGGTGGTTAAATAAAATGTTCTGAAAGTAGAAAACACTGGGCATATATGAGGGATACGGAATGAACCATTCTGATTACCTGGTAGCACTGGAAAAATACCAGGACTGAGGGTCATTATCCTAGTGTTAATGAAGCTTTCAGTATAGATAAGATCTCTGAGGGAAAGAGGATAGAAGAAGAGTAAAGAATGGGACAATAAGACTTGGGGAAATACTTAATATTTCATAAATATTAGGAAAATAACAACACAGTCAACAGGATTAAGAAATTGTAATTCAGACATAGAAAAAATCGTATGCTATCACACTTCTGGGTGGGTGAATTTAAGATGGCAGCCGGGGTTGTCAGCACTTGTCAATTGCTGCCAATAGGTTGAGGGAAATAACAGGGGATTTGGACCTTAGCAGTTGGAAAGTTTTTGGTGACCTTTGAGTTGAGGTTTTAGGAGAGAAGTGTAAGGCTGAAAAACAAGATTTCAGAGGATTCTGGAATTATGTGAGTGGAAGTGGAAGTAGTGGCACCTTTGAGACTTGACAGTAAAAGGAAACAGAATATAGGTGGTGGTAAAGTTAAGTGAAAGGGTGAAGAAAATCTGTAGGAAGAAGTCACTGGGGACAACTTGAAAGGTCATTAAAGGATCATGGCCCAAGAAAAAATGAATGGGAATAAACTGATTGACAAATGGAATTATTTTTGAAAGGGGTTTAGGATACTTATTCCTCTGATGTAGAAGGAAAAGAATATGAATTCAGTCAAGAGAGCAACTCCTATAAAGAAAGAAACTGGGGCTTCCCTGGTGGCTCAGTGGTTGAGAGTCTGCCTGCTGATACAGGGGACACGGGTTCATGCCCCAGTCCGGGAAGATCCCACATGCTGCAGAGCGGCTGGGCCCATGAGCCATGGCCACTGAGCCTGCGCATCCGGAGCCTGTGCTCCGCAACAGGAGAGGCCACAACAGTGAGAGGCCCGCGTACCGCAAAAAAAAAAAAAAAAAAAAAAAAAGGAAAGAAAGAAACTGTGGCATGGAAATTAACAGCAGGGCTTTGAAGTAGACAAATGACACTTTGCTCCTTCTTTGTGATACAACCTTGGACAAGTTTCTAACATTCTGAATCTCAATTTCATCATGTAAAGTGGAGGTAGTAGTGCCTGTCTTTTAAGGGTTTTTTGAGGAATAAATGAGGTACTTGTAAGTGGTAATAAATGGTAGCTATTATTATCAGCATGGCAGCATACCTTTTGTTTGTTCCATTCCTTTAGAGTTTATAAAGTTTTCGTAAGTGTTAACTTCATGTGAAATGTCTGCAAGCATTCTGTTAGGCAACAGAAGAAGAGTATAATAATGAGTGAGACAGGGCTTCCCTGGTGGCGCAGTGGTTGAGAGTCCGCCTACCGATGCAGGGGACACGGGTTTGAGCCCCGGTCCAGGAAGATCCCACATGCCACGGAGCGGCTGGGCCCGTGAGCCATGGCCGCTGAGCCTGTGCGTCCGGAGCCTGTGCTCTGCAACGGGAGAGGCCACAACAGTGAGAGGCCCGTGTACCACAAAAAAATAAAAATAAAAAATAATGAGTGAGACAAACTCATATCCTCAAGGATCTTAGAAGTCTTTTGGGGAAGAAGAAGTGACAAGGATAAAAGTCATAACACAGAGCTTAAGATCAGTTTAGCCCTGTTGTGTAGAACTGAGTTGAGGATAGAATGAAAATAGGAAAACTAAAGTCTGCTGTTAACTATCCTTGCAAAAGGTAGTGAAGCCTGAACAGGGATGATGCAAGTGAGCAGAGAAGGGAGGTGGTGATGGCACACAGTGGGAAGCAAATCAGGGGAGGAAAACAGGACACTGAGCATTCATCCCCAGGAAACTGGGATAACTGTGGAACCGCTTCACTGAAGTTAGAGAAGAGAGAAAGCAGAGTTTTCAGGAAAAGTTGATGAGAGTGGTTCTGGGACCCTTGAATGTGAGATGTTAGAGGAAGGCAGAGATGAGATAACTAGTAGGCAGGTGTGGATTTATCCATTCATTCATTTTCTCTACGCGTTCAGCAGTTATTAAACATCGAATATTTGTGTATTTAAAAGCTATATGCCACTAGAGTCAGAAAAATAATCTCAAAGAGTTGCTGTCTAGTGAAGAGACACATATAAAAAATAATTGTACTGCCCTGCCTGGAGAGGGTCCTCAGAGCCTTTACAGATGAGGTCATATTTGAACTGGGTTTTGAAGTGGCAAAGGAAAGAGAACTACCATTCGTTGACATCTTACTATGTTCCAGGACATTCACTAGGCCTTTTACATATAACATTTACCTTAATCTTAGGATGTAGAAAATTATGTAATATATTAGGTTACATTGCTAATAAAATTATGGAGTTTGGGACTCTAAAACAAGGTTTGTCTAACTTCAACTAGGGCTCTTTCCACTGCCCCAGAATGCTTCCCATCTTGAAGCATAAAAAGGAGAGAGGAGGATGAGAATTCTGGTTTTAGAGTCAGACTTCATGCCACTCGAAGTACTTGGAATATAGTACTGACATATCCTAAACTAGTCAACAAATGGTAGTTTTAAAACAGTAGGAGACGGACTTCCCTGGTGGTCCAGTGGTTGGGAATCCGCCTTCCAATGCAGGGGATGTGGGTTTGATCCATGGTCGGGGAACTAAGATCCCACATGCCACAGGGCAACTAAGCCCACACGCAGCAACTAGAGAGAAGCCTGCGCACCGCAACGAAGACCCAGAGCAGCCAAAAGAAAAAAAAAATAGTAGAAGTTTGTTAGGGAGCAAGTAGGTGGGGCATTCCAGGCAGAGGAACTCTTCGTTACCAAAAAAGCGGGGGGAGGGCGGCTTCTTTGGTGCACAGTGGTTAAGAATCCGCCTGCCAATGCAGGGGACACGGGTTCAAGCCCTGGTCCAGGAAGATCCCACATGCCACAGAGCAACAAAGCCTGTGCGCCAGAACTACTGAGCCTGCGCTCTAGAGCCTGCGAGCCACAACTACTGAAACTCACATGCCTAGAGCCCATGCTCTGCAACAGGAGAAGCCACCGCAGTGAGAAGCCCACACACTGCACGGAAGAGTAGCCCCCGCTCACCGCAACTAGAGAAAGCCCACACGCAGCAATGAAGACGCAGCACAGCCAAAAATAAATAAAATAAGGAGGCAAAACATGCCATGTCTGGGAAAAGACAAGTGGATGGCTGGTAGTTGGGAAGTGGTGGGGAGAAGTAAGACTAAAGCCAAATGATGGAGGTCTTTATAAAAGCTCAGGTGAGAGTTTAGGGGTCACATTAGCTCCATGATTTTAACAATTTGAATGATTAAACAATTACAAATAACTAGTTTTTCTAATGAAGTTCACCTAGGAACAGATTGCAGTAGAAGAGCACTGAGTATGCCTACATCCACTGAATAGACTGAAAGGAATTCAGGAGGCGAGAAGAGAATGAAGCATCAGGGAATTGAGAAGGGAAAGAGGGACAGGTTCAGAAAAGATAGGTAACAAGGAATCTCTCCTACAAAAACAGATATTTTAAAGCTGACCATTGAATGTAATATGAAGACAAGATTTTTGCTTATTTATTGAAAGAGCTGTTTCATTAAAATGGGGATAGAGTTGAGTGTTGCAGGGAATTAAATAGTAAGAATGAACAAGTGAAAGGCAGCAGATAATTATGCAGAAAAGTTTGGAAATAAAAGGATTGTAGTAAAAGGGAAAATATATCTTTGTTTTTTCCCCCTTCGCTTCAGTAAGGTGGCTTAGCATGTTTGTAGATAAAATGGAAGAACTTACTAGAGAGAAAGAGATTAAAGATACAAAGGAGAAATAATTGATAAATTCATAAAGGAATGAGAACAAATGGATGTAGAATGGTAGAAAGGGAGGGGGACCTATCAAAGGAACTTGAGATGCAAAGGAGATAATTGGGGAGAGTTTGGATCCAGTGACAAAATTTTTTTTTTAATAACTTTATTTTTTAATTTACTTTTGGCTGCATTGGGTCTTCATTGCTGCACGTAGGCTTTCTCTAGTTGGGGGAGGCAGGGGCTACTCTTATTTGTGGTGCGCGGGCTTCTCATTGCAGTGGCTTCTCTTGTCACAGAGCACAGGCTCTAGGCGCGCTGGCTTCAGTAGTTGTGGCTCACAGGCTCTAGAGCGCAGGCTCAGTAGTTGTGGCACATGGGCTTAGTTGCTCCATGGCATGTGGGATCTTCCCAGGCCAGGGATCGAACCCACGTACCCCGCATTGGCAGGCGGATTCTTAACCACTGCGCCACCAGGGAATCCCTGGATCCAGTGACTTCTGACGTCAGTCCAGTAGGAGAAGACAAGATCATTTGAGGTGGAGAGTTGAGGTTGATTTGGAGTTAGGAGAAAAGGAGAGGATATTTTAAAAAGAAAACAGCAGCTGATATGTGATTCACTTTAGTGGATTCCTTTTTTTTCCTTCCTTTATTGATTGACTGAAGTGTGGTTGATGTACAGTATATAAGTTACAGGTGTACAATATAGTGATTCATAATTTTCAAAGGTTATACTCCATTATTCCTCATGTTGTACAATATATCCTTGTAGCTTATTTTATACATAATAGTTTGTGCCTCACCTCAGTGGATTTCTACATATATAATTCCTCTAATAAAGGGGGTACAGGGCATAATGGTTTTCTCTAGTGAGCAACCAAACACTATATAATATAGTGTTTGAATTACTGAAAATTAAGTTGGAATAAAGTTGGATAGAGATGTCAGTATCCTGTTGCACGTAACACTGTCTGGTAAAACTATCGTACTACTGTGGCAGACACTCACCTGTTTCTGTGCCCTGAGGTGGCAATATTAAAAGACAAGGCATCTGGTGACCCTGTGCAACTCTGGGAAACTATTGTCTTTGATATTTAGCCTGAATAAACAGCCATCTTTAGATTTTCATCAGTGCAAGAAAAAAATTAATTTCCATTCCAGTTAGGTCATTGTCTCTTTTATCTGCTGGCATGCTCTTTTTGGAGGCATTGTGGAAAACAATATTGTATCCTAGTTGAGTAACCTCAGACAAATTACATAACTTTCTTAATGTCAGTGTAATTCTCTGTAAAAATTTGACATAATTATACCTGATTGGGTTAAGAATTAAATAAAATAGATCAAGCATCTGGTACATAGTAGATAACTCTGTTAAGTTTATTCCTTTCTTTAGCCTATATTATCTTCTTTAATAACAAGAAAGAAATCCTTTTCACTCAGACCCTTCCTTTGTCCTAGAGATCTCTTGGTTCTAATTGTTTCATTTTGGAAAAACAGACTTTTTTACTTTCTTTAGCCTCACTCCATTGATGTGCCTCAGACAAGAGTGATTGACTCAGGAAAAATGGAGTATTCCATGTACACTGTGCTGCCATCATCGTTGGGGTCAGGGCCAGAGTGACAGAATGGGCCCAGACCCCACAAGACTGAGCAAAAGAAGGACCCCTGGACTAAACCAGGATTGTCCAGCCGTTTATATTGCCCACCCTGGCCTGTACCTAGCCTCCTGCCATCAGTGTTTCTAGAAAACATCATTTTTCTGATGTGCTCTTTGGAGGCAGGGGTGGGGGGTTGTCAGGATTACATCAGAGGTTAACAAACAGCACACTATAAAAGAAAACATTTGGGGGGGTCAAATAAGTTTAGAAAATGCTGTGTAGTATATCTGCCTCTCAATTCACATATATAGTTAAGTGTTTTGAGAAACAGCACAGTAAAAGAAACCTGTTGTCGAACTATATTCAGCCTAGCATCTCCCAGGCTTATTGGACTAGGGCTCTGTTTTTGAGAAATACCTGTTAATATCCCATGGCTTTTCTGGTTCCTGTCTGCCTTTTTCCTTCAAGGTTATATACCTCCCAATCGTGTTGAGACAGGTGAACTCCTGGAATTCATGTTTGCACATAACATTTCACTCCTTATGATCTTACAGGCTGAGCTTCTGTCTGCATGCTGTTCTGACTGATTTGTTCTCTCTTCCCATGTAGCCCAGTGCGTGGAAAGCTAACAGAATGGAACACAAATCAGGATCCCTTTCCTCTAGCCGGGAGTCTGCTTTTACCAGTCCAATCTCTGTTACCAAACCAGTAGTACTGGCTGGTGGTATAGTTTTAAGCTCTCCCAAAGAGGTGAGTGAGAATAAAGCTAAGCAGCCTTTTCTAAAGTTGCCATTTCCCGTTTACTTAAACTGAGGTAAGTATTGTGACGTGTACAGCTCTAACTCCATTTCCTTTGTAGTTATGCTTAGCTCAAAGTCATTTTTTTTTTTACTGGTGATTCCCATCAGCATCCAAAGATGGGCAGTAGCTGGGTGGGGTCATTGCCCTTTGGTAAACCATGGTTGGCCTGTGTTTGACTGGTGTTATGCTGGCATCTGGAGAAAGATCGGAGAGGTGCTATTTAAACCATCTGGTTTTAACTGTAAGAACTCAGCAGAGCTGAAGTCTGTTTAAATGAAAAGGATAGTTTATTTTTGGTAAAAGAGTGATAAATAGGCTACCAGATTCTGGAAAGCAGTACCATGTAGAAGTGACCTAGAGAATCCCAGTACTTACTCTTTGCTGTCAAGAGCAACCTATTTGTGGTATTTGCCCAGAGCCCCGCCAGCACCACTCCTCCAATTGAGATCAGCTCCTCTCGTCTGACCAAGTTGACCCGCCGAACTACTGACAGGAAGAGCGAGTTCCTGAAGACTCTGAAGGATGACCGGAATGGAGACTTCTCAGAGAGCAGAGACTGTGAGAAGCTGGAGGATGTAAGAGCAAAGGGTTTTTCTGGGGCAACATAAGTGTTTTTCTATGTTATACATGTGCTTTTTGTTCTTAAGCGAGAAAGATGTGGTACGTTTTTTAAATGACAGATTTGTCTGGAGGAGTAACAGTCTGTGATATAGTGAGTTCAGTTCTTTGTTCAGCGTATTTCAAATTAGGGCTCATTTCAGTGATAGCTGCCTTGGGACTTAGTACTCTTAAACAGGGCAGCACTGCTTAAGCCTTGAATTGAAGTTGGTAAGAAGTTGGTAAATTATAGAAGCATATATATATATTTTTTTTTTTTGGCTGCTCCAGGTCTTAGTTATGGCATGCAAACTCTTAGTTGCGGCATGCATGCAGGATCTAGTTCCCTGACCGGGGATTGAACCTGGGCTCCCTGCATTGGGAGCACAGAGTCTTACCCACTGGACCACCAGAGAAGTCCCTTTAAGGATTATATTTAATTCTAATATAAGAAAATCTGACGAACAGAACCGTAAACAAGAGGGTTTCTTTTTGGTGTCCTGCAACAGGAAGGTTAGAGTTCCCTGTCCAAGAGGGTAATGGCAGCTCATTCGTATTATCAGGAAACTTGTAAGTTTTGGTCGCCTTGGAACTAGGGTAGTTGTGCTCCCATCCACATTCTAGTTAGGGAAAGGACAGAGCCAAAAACCTGAAAAGGGATGTCTGACCCTTTTTTAAGTGCTTTCTTAAAAGCCACCCCTGCAATTCCCACTTACATTTTATTGGCCAACTGTCAAATAGCCACTCCTAGCTGCAAGGGAGCCTAGGAAAGTGAACTTTTTAAAAGCTGAGCGCATTGGTTCCTTAGTCCAAATCAGTAAGGAAGAATAGAAAATTGATATTGCATAGGCGTCTAGTAGCTTCTGCCACAGTTGCCATAACCTGAAGTTAAGATGGTAGCCAGTTAGTATCCTTTGGAAATCTTATTAGCAAGATGAGCAAGTTCTCGTTTTTAAGTGGGAAAAACCTATTGGCTGAGATCTCTTCTAGAAAGCATTTTCCTGGGTTCTGACTTCTTAATCTCTTAGATGGCTTATCTTGCCCCAAAGGGGTATTAAACCAAATATGTCCTTCCTTTCCTTATCTCAGTCAGAGGACAACAGCACACCTGAACCAAAAGAAAATGGAGAGGAAGGCTGTCATCAGAATGGTCTTGATCTCCCCGTAGAAGACGAAGGGGAGGTCCTCTCTCACTCTTTGGAAGCAGAGCACAGGTAAGTGAGGGTCAGATCACAAGGCATGCTGTGTATGGCCTACAAGGAGTTTCAACATACTTAAGACATTTCAGAGTCCAGTACAGAGAGAAGTGCCCCCAGCACCACACCTTGTTCTCTCTGTGTGCCGCAGGTTGGCCTGTTGCCCACTGGGTATTCCTTTACAGACTCAGCTAGCGTTTTCACACCCTGCTCTCCAAGGCATTCTTGTAGTTTAGTTTCAGACTCAGTTTACGGCTCCAGTTGGAAGGGGTAGGGTGGGGTGAGACCTGTTTCCTGGTGCTGTTGTGGTGGCCCCTTGGCCCCTCCTGGCCCAAGTGAGAAGTTACCACAAGACCCCTTTAAGGGGCCTTGGGATTCATGAGGCCCGAAGGTAATGGAGCTTGTTCTTTAAATGAGGGCCTTCAACACAGAGCCAGCCAAGCTGTGTGGGCAACTGGATGGCAGATGGGGCCTGCCAAGTACCTTCCTGAAAAGGGGCTCCTGTCCAGAGGAACTTTAAAAGGGGTCAACAAGATCACAAGGTTATGGAGTCCACAGTGCCATGAAATTAAAAGAGAACTTAGGTACATGTGGCTATGTGCTAATTTGCTCACAGAAGACAAAGTGAGATTTCTTCTGTTTCGTCTGTGGGATAGTTTGACTCTATACTGCTACTTCTACCGTCCCTTCTCTATAGCTCTTATGCTCTCCAAAGAGCAACTACAGAGATCCTCCATCTAATTCCAAGCACCTAAGTAGTCATAATTAAAGCTTATCCCACTGGGAAGAAAAGAAAAACCCAAGTTTCTTCTCTAACATCTAGGTGGGTACCATTGCCCCTGGGCTGGAAAGTTGTGGATTTCTCACTTATGCTTAAAGGTATATTTTTTTTGCCTGACCTGCCTCTACCAGGTTATTGAAAGCAATGGGATGGCAGGAGTATCCTGAAAATGATGAGAATTGCCTTCCCCTCACAGAGGATGAGCTCAAAGAGTTCCACATGAAGACAGAGGAGGTATGTCATAAACTTTTGCTGGAGACCAGTTAATGACTAGGAGAGAAAGGAGATAGGACAATCATTGCCCTTAGGAAGCCCCAGTTTAGGGTGTGAGAAAGACCTTGAAAAAGAAAAGTTACTTAATAAGTTGCCATTGTAGAAATATGGAGGAGCATCTCATTCTGCCCAGGCCAGTGGTGGACACAAAAACCAGGTCAGTAGTTAGCAGATTTCAGAAAGCAGTATGTTATTTCATCCTGAAAGCTCTAACTCCTTATCAGAACCACAAGGCTATATTCCCGAGGTTATGGGCTGAGCCCTTGGTCTCTGGCTAAGCAGGCTAACCCTCTGCTTCCAGCTCTGTGGTTTACCTCTGGTAGTCCAGCCAGAGCCAAGAAGCCAAATAGCCTATCTGAATTTCTTCAACAAAGGCCTGCATTCTTTCTCTGAGTAAAACACTGCCAGGTCTCTACAAACTTCATGAAACTTACGTTCAGGTGGTATATATTTAAAGCATAAATAACAGTGGTGTTAAAATCCTATAAAGAAAAGTATAGGTTGACATAAAGACTTTGCTACTCAGAACTCTGTTCCCCTGTCATTGTCATCACCTGAGAACTTGTTGAAATAGGAAATCTCAAACTGTACCCCAGACATACTGAATCAGTCTGCATTTTAAAGAGATCCTTAGGTGATTAATTGGCACATTACAGTTTGAAAAGCACTGCTATAAGAAATCTTCAGTCTCTTAGAACGGTCCCCCTCTACATTCTGCCTAGAATTGAATTGATGCCTGGGCTTTCCCAGGTCCCATGGGCCAGTGTAGTTACTGATAGTTGTCTTTTTCTTTCTTTCCCTTGCCAACCACAGCTGAGAAGAAATGGCTTTGGGAAGAATGGCTTCTTGCAGAGCCGAAGTTCTAGCCTATTCTCCCCTTGGAGAAACACTTGTAAAGCAGAGTTTGAGGACTCAGACACGGAAACAAGTAGCAGTGAAACATCTGATGACGATGCCTGGAAGTAGGCCTATAAATGCTTACTGTTAAATCTGACCCAGTAAACTCAGCTTGTGCGTTTAGGGGTTATACAGAAGAAATCGTTCTTTTCCTTTTCCTTTTCTTATGTTGTTGTTGAATACTTCATGCACAAGGGAAATAATCATATCCCAAAGAGAGAGCGAGCGATTGGCTTGTTTAGCTTTTGTTATTCTTCCCTGTTATCTGCTTAATAGAACTTCGTGTGGTGGGAAAGATTTTTAAAACACACACACATACACACAGTATATATGGGGCGATGCACAGGTGGGAGCTGGCAGGGCAGAGAGGAGGAGACGCGGGTCTGCAACAGCAGCTTCTACTACCAGCCCTTGGGGCACTCACCCCTGTGCTCAAGCAATCATTGTCAATGACAAAGTGACTATTGAAGTTATAACTGTATTAAATTAATGCTAATAATTTGGATATTTTATTTTATTTCTGGCTGCTCGGGTAACATTAGCCCTTAACCCAGCATATATGGTTTTTTCACTTTTTTTTTTTTCTTTCTGGGTACAGCTGTAAAATATTTGGATATAGGAAATGTGTTATTCTTGCAGCCTTGATATTCAGGGTGGATTGTAAAATATACATTTTTGTGAGATTTCAAAGATTAAGATTATTTTGATAACATTATTTACAGATTTAAAAGATGTGGTTATCACAAGTCTGTTGAGGGGGAAAACTACTGCATAAAATAACTAACTTGGAATAAATATTTTGCATCAGTTTGGATTGTCTTGTGTAAGAAGTATATTTTCTTTAAAATTAGATGAGTGGATTCTTTTTTAGGGGAAATACTACTTTTAGAGGTCTGAGGGAAATCTGAATTCAGACACACCTGTTTCTCCTTTTAGCAGATATGTTTTTGATGCAGAAAAACCTGTGCAATAAACTACCAGTAATAAAATCAGAAACCCAAGCTTCCTTTCTGAAACTGTTTTTCACTGCCCATGTATTTACCAGTGTGCCTATATTTTAAGGAAGTCTGTGCCTCAATTTTTCTGCTAAATAAGAACATAGGGTGTCCCGGGCATTGTGCAAGGCCCTGGGAATGCAAGGAGCACCCAGCTCAGTAGGGTTACCTAAAAAATGGAACCTTAGGCCAAGATCTGATGGACAATTAGAAGTTAAACTAAACAACAGATACCGAAACTGGCACTCTTCAGCCAGCCCTGCAGCACATGGTCCCTAGTGGATATACAGGCCCGAGATCATGCTCTAATGGGAGACAAGCAGAGGAATAACAGGCCTGACCACTTGTTAGAAGGGTAAAACTAACTTGTAGTGTAGGCTCCAGAAGGGGTAGAGACTAGAGGTAGAGTAACCAGCATAATTGCTAGATTCTAAAGGCTAGGAAGGCAGAGACCTTATGTGCCATAACGTACTGTAGTCTCTCCTGCTAGTAGGGGCTTCTGCTAGTAGTATAAGCAGTGCACATGTGAACTGTGGAAATGGTGATTGAGATAGAACAGAAAGAACTATATCATATTTCACTGAGTATATCTATTTTAAGACATTTTACGTACTAATAAGAAAACTTGCCAGTTATGACACTCCATTAATTGTGAATCCTGATTTCAGTGTTAAAATATGAAAAAGTATGCATCGTAGGATCAATGAAATACTATAAAATGAGCTATAAATTGGAAATGAGAAGTAGGTTGACAGAGATATCCTGTATGTCTGGTCTTCGGCTTTGCCACTTAGTAGCTTTCTCAGAACAAATTTCTAAAAATGTACCTCTTTTCCACTTGGAATTGAGCTGGACAGTTGAGATTACATACTTTGAAACACTTTGTAACCTGCTGCTAGTCATAGCTTGGCCTTACATACCTGGGAGTGGGGGCACCACTACCTGCCTTGTTTAGAAACATGGGGCTAGGTCAGAGCTCCTGCCTCTGTTGGATTCATATATTTGGGTGGGGGTGGCAGGGAAATCTGGTCAGCAGGAACGGGGCCTGTGTGGCCCCTGGCTAGTCCTGAGTGAAGAGTTACCTTTCTGTATTTGATTCCCTCTTCTGATTCATTGTGTTCTCCCAGAACTTTCATTCCTTCAGCTGTGTTGATTATCTTGTGGGGGCGGCAGGGCGGCGCCTAGGGCCAGGAACTTGGAGTTAGGGGGCCTTGGTGTGACTTGGTTATGCAAAAGATGTTACTTCCAAAGAGGCACCGTGCGAGGAAAAGCTTTTTTTTGCAGAACACAGGCCTCTCACTGTTGTGGCCTCTCCCGTTGCGGAGCACAGGCTCCGGACGCGCAGGCTCAGCGTCCATGGCTTACGGGCCCAGCTGCTACGCGGCATGTGGGATCTTCCCAGACCGGGGCACGAACCCATGTCCCCTGCATCGGCAGGCGGACTCCAACCACTGCGCCACCAGGGAAGCCCAAGGAGAAGCTTTTAGTCTACGGGAAAGACATGGTTTCCAGGCAGAATGCCTCCTCTCTCAGATATTCCTTGGAATGGAGAATGACACTAACTTGGGTTATATCCACTTGGGCAAAACTAGAACGAACAAGGTGACACTTCCCTGCCAGAGGCTATTAAATAACCAAGACGGAGTATGTGTTATGGGCTCAGCTAGTTTAGGAGGCAGCTCTTTGCTCCCCTTTATTAATATAGGCAAGAAAACCAAGGTGTGGTGTTAGAGACTTGCCCATACTCATGCAATGAGGTGGAACAGATTTTATGACATCTTTTTCAAGCCAGGGGCTCCTCCCTAAGGTGACCAAGCCTGCCCGCTCACTCTCCAGACCTGCCCAGACCTGAGGTTGTTGCCCAGGGAGCTTTAGCTCCTCTCCAAACATAAACTTGAACCGGTAAGCCTGGCCTTTCCTCTCTGCCTTTGGCTATTTCATCCTCCTTTCCCTTTCCCCTGCCCCTCTGTTCTGTCTTCTGCAGGTCTTGGCTGCTATCAGGGAAGGAGTCCCACCCCATGGACTCCCACTCGGGGGAGCCAGGGCTCCTGCCCTGTGGGTCCTGTGACATGGTTTTCCGTTCCTGGGCCCTGCTGGCCACCCACACTCAGCGCTTCTGCATTGGCCGTCAGCCCCGGGAGCTGACAGTTGGAGAACAGCCCCCAATAGACACTGAACCACGGGTACCCAGGGTAAGGGCCTCCTCCATGGCCATGAGACGGTACTGAAGTGACTGTAACTCTCAGAGGATTCCTCACCCCACACCCTGTACCCAGGTTGTGCCACAAGAACACCAGGGCCTCCCGGACCAGGAGGCCAGCAAATCGGCTCTGAAGAGGCTAACAGATGAGGTACACCTGGATTTCCCCACTGAGCCTCCCCACCAAACCTATAGATCACGCGTGGGTCAGATTACCCCAACATGGAGATTGTGGGTTACTGTTACCTCCAGGTGCAGCGGCTGCGGCTGTATCTGCAGGAAATGCGACCCAGCATAACAGAGGTCCCCAGAGGGTCACAGGGGCCCTGGAGGCGGTCAGAGGCACCGACTCAGGGTCCCAGCTACGAGACTGCTGGGAGCCCCGGCGAGCGGCTGCGGGCGCTGCACCGGACTCACGCAAGGCGCTTGGCAGAGACCAAGGCACAGAGCTGTGCCCTGGAGCGACGCGGCGAGGGTAAGGGAAAAGAGGGGGACTAGGGCCCACCCTCCCCCTTGGCTTCTGATTTGATCTCTTACCCCCTCAGAACTGAGCCGGCACCTCCAAGGTTTGGCTTGGACCCGGGACGGGAAATCACGCATATTCAGCCTGGAGCGGGAGCTTCGAGAACTCCGGGCAGAGGCCGGGCGAACGCGGGGTGCTCTAGAGGAGTTAGGGGCGCACGTTCAGCAGCTACAGGCCAACCCCGGGTGAGGCTGAGGAGCCGGATCCGGGGAGCTCCGAGTCACCGGCTGGCGGGGGGCGGGGCCGGAGCGGGGGGCGGGGTCTGGCCCGGCTGGACGTGCGAGGTATGCACCCGGACTCGACTGGAAGGCCGCGCGAGTGAGGTCGGGAAGGGGCGGCGCTGCCGGAGGCCCGGGGTCTGGGTCCTTGATTCCGCCCCCGCGCCGGCCGTCCTCCACCCCAGGACCCGGCTGAACGCCTTACGAGAGGCAGAACTCTGTGGTCCGGTGCTACAGGCAAACCCAGGGACGCTGGCTGCGGAGATCGGGTAAGATCCGGGCCCCGAGGCGGGCACGGGGCAAAGCGCTGATCGGTCCTGGAAAAAAACGCTTCTGCCTTCTTGTTCCCTACTCCCTAGGGCCCTGCGTGAGGCCTACATTCGAGGCGGGGGCCGGGACACCGGCGTTCTGGGCTGGATGTGGCAGTTACAAGTGGAGGCGTCAGCTCTGGAGCTTCGGCGGTCGCGGACCCGCAGGGGTGAACATGAGGGGGCCAGCCAGGAGGGCCTTAGCCCTGGGGAGAGAAAAGGGCGATGAGGGAGGATGTCTTTGGCTTGGGAACCACTTGAGCAAAAACCCAAGGTAGAACACCTGTCTTTGCGGGGGTGCCTGCAATGTTAGCTGACAAGTCCAGCCTTGTCCAGAGAATCCTAAGGCTGGAGAGCTGCTCAGAGCAGCTGGTCACCAGCTGTCAGAGATGACAGGTCAGACTTGTTCAATCACAGGAAGACAGGCAGGTGCTGCATTCAAGGAGCTTCTAGCAGTGGAGGCTGAAAATCGGCGCCTGGAGGCAGAAATCCTGGCTTTGCAGATGCAGAGGGGTGCAGGCCGGGTGCCCTGGGGTCAGTGAGCACCCAGTTCCCCACCGCCTAGCCCTCCCCAGCAGGCCAGGCTCAGAGGAAGGGGTTAGAAGCACCATGCACGGGGAATAAGACCTGTGTCTGAGCCCAATCAGTCTGTGTCCATGCCAATCTCCAGGTGTCCATAGGGGTTTGGCTCTTGGGGGAGGAGTACCTCAGCCCAGTTACTTGCTGCGTCCTGCTCAAGGGCGCCCTACTCTTCCCCTGCACCTAGGGCACAGGGAGCCGAGACTTGTGGCCAATCCCAGCCCACGCCTGAGAAGAAGGGAGGATCCCCCAAGCCTCCCGCCTCCAGTGGCTCCCCCGCTGCCGCTGCTTCCACACTCCACAGGCGTCCTATTCTTGGGTGGCGCCGAAAAGGCTGTGAGGACCCAGGGGTTGGGACAGGGGCAGTTCTGCTTTGTGCAGTTGGGGGAGCATAGAACACCTAGGAAGCTTTCTGGAGGAATTGACTCTTCCCCTGCAGTCGCAGTTTCCTGGAACCATGACCAGGAACCTGGGCCTGGATCCACACTTCCTCCTGCCCACAACTGACGTTCTGGGCCCTGCACCCTACGACCCTGGGTGAGGCCTGCTCCCTCCTTTGACATCCTCTGTGACTTGGTCACCACTGCTGGTCAAGGAGACCCACTAGGGCTAGCTAGGGTGGGGGGACTGGCTGGGGGTCGGGAGGGTGAGAGGAGGACTTGGGTGTGTGTGCGCTTGAGGCCTGTGTTTCCTAGGGCTGGCCTTGTCATTTTCTATGACTTCCTGCGGGGCCTTGAGGCTTCTTGGATTTGGGTGCAACTATTGACTGGCTTGGCCCGAGATGGACAGGATACAGGAGGGACCACAGCGTTGCCCCCAGCCCTTTGCTTGCCCCCACCTCCAGCTCCTGGGCCCATGGGCAACTGTGCCATCCTTGCCAGCAGGCAGCCTATACCCAGGTCAGTAGGTGGAGATTTATGATGTTGGTGCTTTTTGCCGCAATTGAGGCTTGTCCCTCATTCTGCTACATTTTCTCATCTGTATACAGGGCCACTGGCCCTGAAGGCCAAGTCCTAGGAAGGGAGCAGAGCCACTTCTGGCTCCTGACACCTGTTTTTGGTTGCTCTAGACTACCACCTTCACCATCAGTATCCTTGATCTGTGAGCTGCAAGCCTGGCAGGGGCTGGCATGGGCTAAAGCACCACTGCCAAAAGCCTGGGCCTCGCTGGTGCTATTTGACCGGGATCAGAGGGTGCTAAGTGGTCGTTGGCGTCTCCCACTTCGGACCCTTCCTCTGGACCCCAGCCTTAGCCTTGGGCAGCTGAATGGGATTCCCCAGGTGAGTGTGGAGGATGGGGACTGGGTCCTCCACGGTACAGATGCAGTACCATTTCACCTCTTCCCAGGTAGGTCAGGCCGAGCTCTTTCTGCGGCTGGTGAATGCAAGAGATGCAGATACCCAGACACTGGCAGAGATCAATCCAGCAAGTGCCCACGAGTACCAGTACCCACCTCTGGTGAGGGCCCAACTATAGCTGGGGACCCCACAGGTGTGGCTGATGTGGTTAATAACCAGCATTTGTTGACCACTATGTATGTGCGAACCCACTACTAAATGTTTTCTGTGAATTAACTCATGTGACCCTGACATATCCTATTAGGTATGTACTACTGTGTAAGCAAGTAAGAAAATCAGAGCACAAGGTTAACTTGGTTCACAGTAAGCAGTTGACTCTAAGGTGGTCTGACGCCAGAACCTGTGCTGTTAACCTCTACATAAACCTTTTGCTAAAGATCGACCTTCTCCTTGTTCCACAGGTGCCCAACTCATCTTCACTGGAGGCCAGCTCCCTGGCCCCAACAGCTGGATTTGTTGACCCCCCTCCTCCTGAAGACCCTCACCAGCGGCAGAGTCAAGCACAGAGAGGAGGGTTTGCGCCCTCAGCACAGCTTTGACCCACCCCCACTGGCTTTCTGAGTCCAGAAGAATGGGCGTATGAGTAGCTTCACAGGCACAGGACTGGGGCCTAGACTGAGGCCTGTTCTCCCACCTGCAGCTTTACTACTCCGTGTTCTGACAGAGGGTCTGGAAGCAAATACAGATGTGAACACACAACATGAGCTCCCATCACAGCTCTACCACCTTCCGCCAAGTACTTGGCCTTTCTTATCCTTTTGTAAAAAAGATTGATGTGAGGATTAAACAGATATGTCAGCTATTTACAGTACTGCCTGGCATATAAGAAAATTCTCTGAAAAGGTGACTTGGAGACAGTCTTTCATTCAGCTAAAGGAACTTGATGAACTCATTCCTGTTTTTTTTGCTAAAGCCAGTCTTACCACCCACTTCTTCATCCAAATCCAAGCTTCTTCAGGACATCACCCAGGAAGCCTTCCAGGTTCTCAAGGTCACCATGAAACAGGGAGCTCCTGTAGCCGTATATACTTACAGAAAGACAACCCAGTCATGTTCCTCCCAAGTTGGCGGCAGGGGGGATGGTCACAAGTGAAACCTGAATTGTTATATTGGGTGTGGCCCCAGACCCCAGTGTCAGCCAAAGGTCAAAGGCCTGGTAGTCAAGAACTCCCTCCGGGCTTCCCTGGTGGCGCAGTGGTAGAGAGTCCGGGTTCGTGCCCCAGTCTGGGAAGATCCCACATGCCGCAGAGCGGCAAGGCCCGTGAGCCACGGCTGCTGAGCCTGCGCGTCCGGAGCCTGTGCTCCGCAACGGGAGAGGCCACAACAGTGAGAGGCCCGCGTACCACAATAAAAAAAAACTCCCTCCACCTCCAACATTGCATATTCAAACTGCAGGTTCTAACCTGCTGTCTGTACAGTACAGCAAAGTAGCCCTATGAATGCTGGAAATACTAAACCCCTTAGGTAGTAGAGGGCAGGCACTGTTTGGAATTCAGATCCAAATACTGCCTGGTGAATAGCAATTTCTTAAAGGTCAGGTCAGAGGCAGCTGAGTCATGGGTCTCACACTAGCCCTACACCCTGGACATCAGCGAGGGCCCAATGGGATGGCTTTAGTAACAGTGCCCTAAGCACCAGCACCCTTACACTGGGCAGCCAGAACTGCTGACCCATTATCCACCTTTCAACCCCACTGAAATGCTCCAGGCAGCCCATGATCCCACTCTAAGATCTTTAAACACAAGTCCGGAGACCAAGAGCTTTTTAGTATCTTTATTTAAGAAGTCAAAACTATGGACAGGTAACAATTCCAACCGTTGATATTTTCTGTTATAACAAATATAACTCAACCAGCCAGTTCTCCCCCCAGATTCCTTCTTCCAACCACATCCAGAGTGTCCATCAGTCAGTCAGTCCCTTAGTCACTTTCAAACCAGAAAGCTCAATTTTCTACAATTAGCACACCAGTTTCCTCAAGGATCACTCCCCGCTCCCCAGCCCCAAGTTTTCTTCAGTTCTTTTTTCCAGGACAGGATTATGGCCCCAGTTGGAGACGAGGTGGATAAGATAGGTGCCACCTAAGGCCTGGCTTAGAAGCTGTTATCAGTTCACAGTCAAAGTCCATCAAACAGTATCAGCACCGAAGAGCAAGATCTTCACCAAGTCTTGTTTTTTATAGCTCCTGTCCAGGGAGAGCACCATTCAAAGTTCACAAGACAGCTGGGTTCAGAGTATTTATGATGGAAAAAATATAGCACCATTGGAAAATAAGGGCCTACAGCCACACTTGATTTCATCACCTCCACATCAGACAGGAATCTGGATTAGAACTTCCAACACAGAGATCAGTACAGAGGAGGGAAAAAAACCCACAAAAACCTTTGGCCACCATATAAAACCCAGAGTGCTCCAAGGCACACATTTAGCCAATATTTAAGGAAAAAAAAAAAAAAATCATCAAAGCCTCAACCTTTGCTTACAATCTTTATTGAAGTTATACAAAAAGAATCCCCCAAAAGTGAAAAAATACATTATATACAAAAACACTTTCCATTGGGAGGAAGGCTCTGCTCCCTCTCTTAACATGCAGTGCTTTCAACTGTAGCTCCAGCCTCCACTGTCCCCTCCACTGCTGCCCGGCATTCAGCCTGATTCTCAGCCTGGAAGATAAACAGGGAGCCTGGGCATAAGTGACCCTACTTTAAGCCATTCTTTCTTACACAACTGAGCAGGCCTCAGTCAGAGGAAATAAACACAGGTTCCTTAAATTCTGCTTTGCTCTCTACACTAAAAGAGCAATGACCACAAGTTATAAGGCCATTTCCTAAATTCTCTGTAATAGCGCTGACAGAGCCAGTGTTCATATTAGAAAGAGGAGCAAAAAAAAGACTG
Organism: Neophocaena asiaeorientalis asiaeorientalis; assembly: GCF_003031525.2. NCBI lineage: Eukaryota > Metazoa > Chordata > Mammalia > Artiodactyla > Phocoenidae > Neophocaena > Neophocaena asiaeorientalis. Next base: position 1,042,297 of record NW_020173335.1, read on the forward strand.
AATGGTCTTGCCAATTAAGTGTCTTCTCATACATTCATTAGAGTGGGACCGGTGATATGTATATAGGTTCCATTTGTCAATGAGACGTCCTATATTTTGTAACCAAACTGTTTCCTGTATGACCTCATTGTTTTTATGAGGGTTGCACTCAAGTAATCCAAACAGGCTCAAGTTGGGGAACATGCACTTAGGAGGACTGGTTTCCCCAGGCCCTGAGAACAAGGGGAAATGAGGCAAGTGTCCAAACCCTGCTTAACTGCCCACCTCCTCCTCCATGTTTTCCGAAACTTCAGTTCCACTGGAGACAGCATCCCCACTGCCTCCATTCACCTCCGGCTCTTGTTTGGCTTTCTTTGCATCATCTTTCCGGGGGCTCTCTTCCTCCGGTTTTCTCTAAAGATATAATTAATGGTGAAGGCTTCACAAGTGTGCCTAATGTTTTCAAAAGGACAACTGTAAAACAATTCCTTAACGCCCCCCCTCTTCCCTATGGTGCAAAGGCCCCAACACCAGGATTCACGGCTCTAAGGGTCTCCCTGGCCACAACCTGTCCTCTGCAGAAATAGACTGGTCTGCCCAAACATACCAATTCAGCCTCTCTAATGGAAGAGTGGGGTGGGGATGAGGAATAGATCTGAACAGTAACCAACCCACAAATTTGAATTCCTACATTTGAGTCAGGAAACAAAGCAAGAGTTCAGGCTCTTCCACAAGAGAAAAAAATTACTGCAACAGGCAGAAGGCAGATTCACACAAGTTTAAGTATCAAGAGATCTGCTGCTGAATGACTACTATAAACCTGCCAGCTTCCTAAGATGGGCTGATCTGACCAGTCCTCCTCATCACCTTTCCTGAGAGCCCTTGGGCTAAAAACCAGGAAAGTTTTGCTAGAAGACATATTCAGTCAAGACCGATCTTCATTCAAATCCTCACCTATTTTTGCAAAACGAATGTCTTATTGCACCTAGTATGAGGGGTGTTCATAGGAAAGATAGTCCTCATGTATCATTTGGAGGAAAAAAAAAATGCAGAGTGAGAAGAAGACGGAAAAGAAATGACCACATATAGATTTACCTTCTTTCTGACAAGGTGAGAAATATCAGTCACACAATTTGATGAGGAAGCACCATCTGTTGGCTTTCTACAGGCGATCTGGCAATAAGAAACCTTTGTTAGCAATGTACTCCTAGACAAACACTGAGGTCTAATATTAAGTGACAAAAACCACCTGAATACCCACCATGGAGACTGAAGAGCCTCCTCCACTAGGAGTGAAACCTGAAGTAGAGCTCTCCACCTGTGTGAGAGATGACAAACCCAGGTGGGTCCCAGGACAGAGCCCACCAGGTCACCCACCTACAAGCAACTGTTTAAGACCTCAAATACTAGTGGCCACCATATAGTAGCAACATCACTCACCTCCTCTACTCATACCCGTGGGTCACACATAGTAAGTAGCTGAGATAGAATTCAAACCCACAGTCTGGCTCCAGAGCATACTGTCTTAAACATTAATATTTACTATTTGGGAGGAACAGTATATGAGTTCTCACATTCCCTCTGACCTCCAACTCCCTGGAAACCAAGTCATAAGTTAAGATTCTTAAGCAAATGGCACGCTAATACCATGATAAAGGGCCTTCAACAATATCGAATATACTATTATCAAAACTTTAAAAGGAAACCAAACGAACCAGAGTTGCTTTCAGAGCCAATTCAGCTACATTCCCACTACGCTGGGACTCCTTTGCATCTTCTATCTTCTCTCTAATTTCAGGTAGCAGCTCCTTCAGCTCCTCAATTTCTTTCTCATATTCAGTAGGTGATCCTTTGGCCTCCTTCATATGCTCAGTAAGTACAGCTAGGAAGAACAGGCTGAAGTGATCAGTAACAGATAACACAAAAGAAGCCTTTTTTTTTTTTTAACTGTCAATACTGGATCCATCAAAATCATTGTGGAAACAGCTGATGCTTACTCACCCATTCTCTTCTCAATGACTTCAATAGATTTGCTGAACTGTGCCACTGCTTCATCATACTGAGAGTTGTACCCATAGGCCAAGCCCAGCTGGTAGTGGGTCTCTGCAAGGAGCCGATCATGGGCTTCCAGGTACTGCTCCTGCAGGTTTAGGCAAGCCTGGAACTCCTCCACAGCTTGGATGTAATTCTCTAACGAAGAGAAAAACAGCAAGCAATACTTCTAAAATTTCAGACCATGCTGCAGGAATATGCTCCCATCTTATATTTCATTTTTCTTTGTAGCATCTCCAGGACCCTTGACTAAAAACCATCAAAATGACTTTAAAAAACCTACTGAGGTGCTTCCCTGGTGGTGCAGTGGTTAAGAATCCGCCTGCCAATGCAGGGGACACAGGTTTGAGCCCCGGTCTGGGAAGATCCCACATGCCACGGAGCAACTAAGCCTGTGCACCACAACTACTGAGCCCGCACTCTAGAGCTTGTGAGCCACAACTACTGAAGTCTGCGTGCCTACAGCCCATCTCCGCAACAAGAGAAGCCACCGCAATGAGCAGCCCGTGCACTGCTACGAAGAGTGGCCCCCGCTCACCCCAACTAGAGAAGGCCACGCAGAGCAAGGAAGACCCAACGCAGCCATAAATTAAAAAAAAAAAAAAAATCCCTACTGAGAAGGACTTCCTTGGCGGTCCAGTGGTTAGGACTCTGCACTCCCAATGCAGGGGGCAGGGGTTCAATCCCTGGCTGGGGAACTAAGATCCCACATGCTGCACAATACGGCCAAAAATAAAAAAAGCCTACTGTCATTTTAAAGCTAATTGCCCACAATTTATGATCAATTGAGCTAGATTTTAAGGAATTAGAGGAAGATTAAGGCAGGGGCAAGGGATGTGTTAGAGAAGAGAGTAAAATGGAAAATGTATTACCAGATTCAACACTAACTTCTCCAAGTTTAAGATGTGCCTGTGCAGCATAAAGCTGAGCTTCTTTCGTGTCTTGCCTAAAAGAGGGAAAGATGGTCAGAAACCTTATTAATAAGCATCTGTCGAACCCTAACTGCTTTGTCTTCAACCACCAACCTCCCAACCTAAGCCTAGAAGCACCAAGAGTTTTACCTTTTAAAAATGATCTTTGCTAAATCCAGCATATCCCAGGCAAGCTCTAGGTTCCCAATCTCCTCTTCTTCATTTTCTTGAAGAGACTGAAGTATATCCAAATCATTAGCATTAGGCAGAAGTACAAGACAGGCATCATTTGATTATAAATCTAAATGTATAATTTAGTATAGCTTGGGGGCGTGGGATGGGGAGAGACTGATATAGGATTCAAAGTTCCTATTTTTCTCCCTAAACCTACAGAATGGACCCCTACAAAGTCTACCCCATATCACCTTATGTCAGTGATAGTTAGCAGTGATATGCTGGGTCATGTCCTAACTGACAGGACCCCCTGGGTTCAAATGGATCTGTCTATTCCCAGCATGAATAAAGGGTCCCCAATCCCTAACCAAGAAACAGCTACCTATAATAATCATGCCTACACTAGTAAACCAAAGTCCCACAATAAGAAAGTAGACAATGATACTGAACAAATAATTCACCTTGTTTTCAAGAAGTGAATCATTTGGTGTTTCTTCAGCCTTGTCATTTTCTTTATCCTCCTCTTCTGAGCCCTCGGTTTCTGCAAGTAAAAATTCTTCAGTATTGAGAATATTAAGGATCTGACAAGTCAAAAATTCCAATAAACATTTGTCAAATAACCTATATTCTGAGGTAGGACAGGCCAGATACTAAGTCAAATCAGTTAACATCTGAACTGGATGTAAATAATAAAGCCAGTGCTTAACAGTCTAATTCAAGTCTAATCCAGACTTAGACTGTATGATCTTATAGTGTCTATGGTTGAGAGCTTCAATGATCTACAGGCTATGTTTCTCTTCTAAAAGTCAACCTGGACCGTTCAGATCAAAACAGATTAGCTGACTTTTATTCATGGGCTTTAGAAGCTCCCATTTACTCAACCAGAATCAGTTGGAGGCCTCAGCCAGTATTCCTGGGGTCTTTAAGCCAATTGTCAGTTAATACTAATAAGGCTAAGAAAATACCAAAAGTTAAATTACTCCAGTCCATTCAAAGCAAGAATACTCAAGAGACTAGCTTTCCCACAACAGAACTGTGAACGGAAAGGCATAGCCCTTACCAACTCTCACCAATGAGCATGCCACACACTCCAGCCAGCTCTAAGCACGTACAGAATTTGAGTGAGCAGTACCATGTTAAAATTTCCAGCCACATCAACACCATATTTCACCATATTAACAACACTCACAAGTTAACTGCCTGTAAGGACAGGCTGCTGATAAATAGCTCTACACATCACTTAAGGTTCAAAATGTCAAGTGATTAATAAATGAACCTTTGGGGGTCCACAATTCATGAAATGGGTATAATGTGCCTATCTCTGCCATCTTTCATTAAGCATTTAACAACAGCAGAAAAGCTCAAATATTGTCTCCTAACTAAAAACTAGGCCTTAGAGCCATGAAGTCAGGTTAAAGGACTTTTACCTAACAATACTGCTTCAGGATGGGAATAGGCACAGAAAAGTCCTGTAAGTTAGGACAAACTAAAGCCCTCTAAGAACCAGTTAAAGTTACAAGCTAATTATAGTTAACGTCTACAGCAAACAAACCCCATTTTATCAAGTGCCTCCCTTTTCTCCTGTTGACTATGTAATTTGGTGCTTCTGAAATATAAGTACCCACACCACCATACACCATTTTATTTCCATGCCCAAATTTCGAAGTGGTTTGTGTACTTAGTTCCCTGATGTTAGACTAGATGGGTGGTTTTATTGACTCTGACAATGAAGCCCATCCTCCACCACAATATATGACAGGTGAAGCAGATCTTTGTATTTCTCGCAATACTAAAACAACCAAACACCTTACCTTCCCAATTTGTAGGAAAATTTGACAAAATGTTTATTCTATATTCTTATTTATCTGGTATCTGTTCCACTCATACCAAACTGCTAAAAGTTGACTTCTAATTTGGCATAAAATAGTTATTTGGAGTTTTACATCAAATTTTTAAATTAAAATTCTTATAATGGTCTGAGAAAAATAATGGTTTCTCTTGAGGAATCTGTACTACCTTCATGGAATGGTGGAGAGGGAGCTAGGTTAATGAGAAAGCCATTACTTTAAAATAACACTTTCCAACCTGGTAACCTGTACCCACATATTACTAGGAATGCAGTGAAGGCCTCAGTAAAGAGATCTGTTAAAATATTTTCTAAGCTTCTTTGAAAATGGAGTCTTTTTTGTGGTATGCCATCCTTCAGAGAAAGGGAAACAATGTTTTATAACATACCATTTCTCTGATCTTGTAGCATCTTCAAAACAGTACGGGCAGAGAGTTGTGCAAACCAGAAGAATGACTGTCAAAGGCCAAGTAAAGGCAATCTGCTGATTCTCTGGTTATTCTAGCATTCCCAAAGGATAGTCAGGAAACACTACAAATTGACCTCTACAGTCTGAGCATGGCCAAGCTTTATGCCTACAACATTAAAATTTTGTTCACTTACCAATCATATCTAGTGTGACAATGAGAAAAGAATAGGCTTATTATCTTTTTTTTTTTAAGGGATATAGAGAGCCCAAGAGATGGCAGGAAATGGAGGTTTTAAGAGAAAGCCTCTTGTAAGATTTCTGCAGGCTAGTGTTACCATGTAAATTTCTGACAAGAGGTGGGTTAACAGAAGGGATGAAAGTTGCCTTCCTCAGTGTGAGGTATCTTGGGAAGAACAATACATACAAATCAGATCTAGGGTCAGATTCCAGTACTGTGATGTACTGTTTGACCCTAAACAAGTCACGTAACCCCTAAGCCTCAGCTTCCTCATCACTGTAACTGGAGTAATACCACCTACTTACACAGTACTGTATTTTGGAATCAAAAAGTAATGTATGTGAGAAACTAACAATGTTACTTGTGAGACTCAAATGAATAGTTTTTCAACTGTGGAGAAATGACATCTCTACTGTAGCTTATTATTCAAAGTCCAACTTCAGAGAGCCAGCAGAGCTTTTTACTACTCTAGCTAATTATCATTAAAAATTAAGACATGGGAGGTTTTTTTAAATTGAGGAATTCAGTCCTGTGCTTTTCCCATAGGTATCTCCTAAAGCCCAATAAGCAGCCCAATGGTTCTACCATTTAGCCAATTCACTACTGGTTACCATGCCTGTGCTGGCTGGAGTACAGGGACCTGCACATAGGTAGACGGAAGTTTACCAGAATCAGCTACACATATTGATAATGGGTCTTTGAACATCTAAAACTTAAGAGAACTCGAAGTAGTCTGTCAATTATATAAGTAATATATATGTGTAATAATGATTAATTGGAATATACCTATGGTTATTAATAACAACATTAGATAAATCTTATGGACAGTAGAATCCTCAAATGATAGTGTAACTCAAGTCAGACGTGCCAGTTATGGAGTTGCTAATTAGAGGCTTATACATCTTGATGAAACGGAATCACAATTAGACCAATAATACTATATAAAGCATTCACACTTTATAATGTTCTAAGTAACAAAAAATTCAGTTTAGCAGCCAAAGCAAGCATGAAATGAGGGGGGAAAGCAGCAAGAGGGCTTAACGGTTAGGTTTTCTGTTATCTTTGGAGGGGGCTAATTTAACTAATGTGAATAAGCCTCTAAACACTTACTGAAGACTAAAAGTAAAGATTACCAGAGTTCTTCCACTCTGGCGATAGAACATTCAAGGGTTAACTGCCTTCATTTAAATGGCATGCCTGCTTAAGTGTATCAATTCAGTGGATTCTACTGCTCTAATCCTGATTCCTAAAGCAGAGAAAAAGGAACCAAGTGAACAGTAAATTTAAAAATCAAGAGGCATGCAAGTGAACATCCATTCAGCATTCTCTGCCAGCCTAGCCCACTATTTCCCTATCTACCCCACTTCCCACCCACCTTTATTGGCTAGTATGGTACAAGTTACTGATAGCTAGCCAAGTCTCAGATATCACAGAAAGGCCTATTTTGCAGTTAGTAAAGCGTTAGTTTATAAGCCAGCTAAAGAAGACTTGCTTTAACTTGCTCAACTTATCACCACCTTCTTAAACTAACCCCATTTTCACTTAGCCCTTTCCTAATCCAAAGGCAGACGGAAAATCCTGAATGGAAGGCTGACTTTTACCCATGATTAGTGAGTCAAATCCAGAATGTACTCCACCCACTGCAGCTCTTGCATGTCCCGGTTACCTTCACCCTCTTTCATCTGTTCTTCTTTGTCTTGTGTTTCTTCATTAGCAGCTATCTTAACTTTGTCTTCAGGGGATTTCTCAGTAGCCCCCTGGGCTACCTTAGTCTCAACCCCATCTCCAGCTGCCTCAGACTCTTCTATAGACAGCTTAGTCTCCTCCTGGCTAGGAACCAACTCTGCCCTGAACTTCTCCTCTAGTCCTGAGCCATCTTTTGTTTCTGTCCGTCCTTCTGCATTAGTCTTCGGTTCATTAGGAGTGTGATCCCCTGCAGCTGATAGTCCATTGACTGCACCATCCTTAGGGAGAACTGGCTCCTCCTGCCCAGGCTTCTTGGAGACTTCTGATCCAGCTTCTGCAGCCGAGGCCTCTGCAGCCTGTGCTGTCACCTCTGGTGACTCTTCAGCAGGAGGCAATTCTTGCCCTACCAACTGCTCAAGAACAGCCTTTCCTGGCTCACTTGCAGAGACAGCTACCTGCTCCTTTGGCTCATCCCCACCCACATCCACTGGCTTGACTGCTTCTATCTCCACTGCAGTGCCCTGCTCTTCTAGAGTCACAACACGTTGCTCTTCTGAAGCTTCTTTTGGTTTCTCCTCTATGCTCGCAATTACTTCTCCCTGACCTCCTTTTTCTCTGAACTCTTCTTGGACATCAGTTCCAGAAACTGATTTTCCTTCCTCAGCATCTGGTATTTCCTGTTCTGCCTTCTTAGAAGTGACTTCAGCTTCATTCAGTCCTTCTGGTGCTGCTGTTCCTTTTCCCTCTTTAGTGGTTTCAGTTAACTGATCTGGAGTTGATTCAACTTTTTCCTGTAGTTCCCCTGCAGGCTCACTTATATCCATATCTTCTCTTCCACCCTTCTCCATATCAGTTTCCTGTTCTTTATCCGTTTCAGGCTTTACCAGAGACTTGTCTTCTGTTTTTTTGGCTTCTTTTTCTCCCATGGCGTCATAAACCTGTTCTCTCAACTCTTCCCTTGCTTCCTCTACATGGTTAAAGAACATGAAGCATAAACATGTCTTCGAGTTTAATGATAAAGGCATAAATGGAAACTAAAAATACATTCCCTTTAAACCCTCAAACAGCCTGGCTTATGTTTTAGCAGATGGCCTGCAAATTATCTGCCCCCTTGAGAAAAGCAAAGGGAAACTCCCAGCTAGCAGAGCAACTTACTGCAAAAGAAACCCAAGCTCCTTAAATTAGATATTATTTTACTTGAGCATTCTGATATCAGTTAGGTAAGAGATGCCAAGCTTTACATTCTCTTCTATACACTATATAGACCTCCATCTGATATGTAAAATTCTAGCAGCCAAACTCAAATTAGAAATTAATTTTCTTAGACACAAAAAAATGTAAAAGGGCTCCAAAAGCACAGCCATTAAAATAACTGAGCTGTAAAGACTTTTTAAAATTCACATCAGAAAAATATTTAAGGTTGTTTTCATACTTAAAACATCAATTTAAATAACCAGACTTATTTGGGAAATTAAGTTATCCCCTTACAAAAGCCTGCTATCTGTTTCAGTAATCAGCCACCTCCCCTGCAGTCTCCACCAGATGCAGGTGTCACCCCAGGAGAGACCATTCAGGATAAGGAGAGCCCTATTTCCACCACTTGTACACAAGAAATAAACGTCGCATCTCTTGAATGTCACATGTAACTCCACATACCATCTATGTTATCATTATTTTCTACCAGAGTTTCTTCTGTTTTTTCTCCTTCCTCCTCTTCCACATGCACACCTTCCAGGGCATTTCCCAACACACCATTCTCCATTCTAGCAGAACAAAAGGAGAAAGCACTAAAGGTATGATGGCTAGAACCTAACAGTCTTTGTAATACAGAAACTGTAGTCCTGTATTATAAAAGCAACAGAAGAGTAAGCAAGTACAGAGAATATAAACTATAAGCACTCATGAAAGAAATGCAATGATCAAAACTTTTTAATATAAATTAAGGCTGTAAGAGCACTCAAAGAAATAAACATACCCTTTTTATCCAGCCACCTGAAAAAACACTGATGACTCTTATCAAAAGGGCCATATTTCCCAAACTTCTCATCCACCTAATTTCTCTAGATGGCCAAAAACATTCTGGCATGGTTTTCAAGACAAATCCTTAGAATGCTCTACAAAATTAGAAAACTTAGCAGAACTGAGATTAAATAGATTACAGAATATTTGCTCCTCTGTGTACCCTCAATATATTTTATTCTGATTAATAAATTCTGGTGGAAAATACACAACAACTTTCCAACAATTAAGACTACTTGTGAGTCTTATCTTAAGACATTTTCACATGCCAGTGTTTTCAAATTGTCCTTCAGTCCTTCTTATGGATGACTGTTTTGGGCTAGCTGAGTGATTTCAAAGGTTCTCTCTCTAAATTGGACTTTGATAAATTACTGACTATTCACTAATGGAAAGACCTCTGTGCTTCTAATTACTGCAAAAGTCAAAACCTAAGTATAACTTTACTCTTTGTATCAAGTGACTTTCAAAACTCCCATCAAGGGAATTCTCTGGTGGTCCAGTGATTAGGACTCCGCGCTTTCACTGCTGGGGGCACAAGTTCAATCCCTGGTTGGGGAACTAATATCCCACAAGCCCACAGCACGCCCCCCCTGCCAAAAAAAAACTTCCATCAATATTTCATGCTCCTTCTAAACCCCCCCAGTAAAACCAGTCCCACTTAGCTCATGTGAAATCTCAAAGCTAGTAAACAATCTTAGCAAACAAAGAAGCAAGTTTTTAAATAAGACTACTATGATACAAAACATATTACTTAAAGACTTGGCTTGAAAGACATACCTTGCCAACTCCAGAAGCGATTTCCCATAGAAAAAGAAGGCTTCTCCACATTCATTAGCTGTCTCTCCATACTTCTTACCTCTACAAAGAGAATAACAGCTAAGATCTGAATTAACATCTAGTCTCAAAATTTTTTCCCCTAGTTCTTTAGCTATAAAATGACATTTCTTCTGTAACACATCCTTCTAGGAAACCAATGCTCCACTCCTCTTGCTTTGAAGTCAAGGTCCAAGGGACTTTAAGAATGAATGAATTAATGTTGCCTGTTCTTCATCTATATAGTATATAATTACAAATTCAGATATATAATATACATTATATAATTAGAATATAATATATACTCTAAAAGACATCCATTTGCTACAGTTATACTATATAATCTAAGAGCCAAATTACATTAATAGGCATTTCTCCTGGTATAAGATAGGGGTCAATACGGGCCAGAATATTGTTAGAGTTAGAGGGCCTTTGGCTGGGACCCAAAGCATGAATAAGGTCCATGGAAAGGCATGATGATAAAGAGTTAAGAGAATGTTCTCTGGAGCCTGACTGCCTAGGTTCAAATCCTGCCTCTAACTTTTAACCTTAGTCAAGTTACTTAATCTCACAGTACCTTAGTTTTCTCATCTGTACAATGGAAATGTTAAGAACCAGTCAGAGATATTACAAGAACTAATTAAGTTAATGTATATAAAATCATTTAAAATAATGCTAGAAATACAGATAGCACTATATATACAAATTTAAGCTATTAATATCTAGACAGGGAAGAAGAAAAGGAAAAAAATCACAAGTGTGATAAATGGTAAGGAGGAGGTACTTTATGTGGAGTAAGGAGACCAGCTTTCATGGGGTAAAGGATTGGCAGAAATCATGCTAAGTCAGGCCAACTAATAGCCTGAGAGATTAGTGAGAGTAAACAGTACAACTAAACAAAGAAACTATTGTGATGAAGGTCATGTTTAAGGGTAGTCTACTAGATTAGAATAATGCATCTCAAATTTTCCTCCTAAATACCCTTAATGGCAGGACAGTGAGAATACTGAACTTTCCAGGAATAAGGAATAAGCTAAGAAGCGTGTTTCTATGCGCTTAATCTTAAAAACTTAGATTTTAACGTTTTCATTTTAAGATAACCACATACTTTTATATAAAAATACCTAAATACTCAGCATCAGATGAAATCTGGGCCCTACCCTTAGCACACCACTGAATACCAGAACCTCAGCTCTTCAGACGCAGGTGATGATGAAGAGACCAGAGGCCAATAATCTGAAAAGATTATTGCAGACATCCAGGAGTAAGATTCTGTTCTAGAAGGAGTAAGGGTTGTGGGGGGAAATGGACAAATATGACCCTGAACCAAAACCAGGACAAGTTAGTTAGTGATGAACAGAAAACAAATTACCTTATAAGTTTTATAGTTATAGGAATAAATTTACACATGAAAAATAATCAAATCTCCTTAAACTCTTGCTCTTTATTCTTTTTATCCCATTAAACTTTTTATGATTCAACTTTATTAGGAACACAATATCCCATCATAGCAAAACACAGTACTTACAAAAGACTAGCTGCTTCCTGGAAGGCATTGACAGCTGCTGGAATATCCCCCATCACCAGATGTTTCTGTCCTAAACCCAATAGTTTCTTAGCTTCACTATCCACATCCAGACTGCAAGATAAAGATTTTTTTCAAACGTCAAATACTTTTAGAACCAACATTTTTGGAATACCTGCTACATTTAAACCATAATACTTTAATTTCTTTAAACCTCTGAACTACTCTGGCAAGGCTTAGCTAACCCATACTTACCTATCACTAAAAAAGCTCACTAAGATATATGAATGGTAAATAAGCACGTGAAAAGACGCTCAACAACATCAGTCATTTGAGAAATGCAAATTAAACTCATAATGAGATACTATTATACTCCCACTAGAATGGCGAAAATGTAAAGACTGACCACATCAAGTGTTGGCAAGGATGTAGAGCAACTAGAACTCTCATATTCTGCTGACGGGAATGTAAAATGGGAGAGTCACTTTAGAAAACAGCTGGAGAGTTTCTTAAAGTTAGATATATACCCACCATATGATATCTAGCCATTCCATTCCTAGGTATTAATCCAAGAGAAATGAAAGTATATGCCCATAAAGACACGTACACAAATATTCATAGCAGCTTTATCTACAGTAGCCAAAAACTAGAAACCCAAATGGTTTCAACTGTGATATATCCACAATATGCAATATCAATAAAACGGAATGAACTGTTGAAACACATAACATGGATGAATCTTAATTATGCTGAATCAAAGATGCCATACCAAAAAAAAAGTACATACAGTATGATTCGATTTAGATAATATTCTACAAAATGCAAACTCATCTACAGAGACAGAAGGTAGATTAGTGGTTGCCTGGAGAGGGAATGAAGTACAAAGGAGCATAAAGAAATTTTGAGATGATAAATATATCCTTATCTTATGATATTGGTCTACAGGTATATACACATGTAAAAGCTCATCAAATTGCTCACTTCAAAACTGTGCAGTTTAGGGGACTTCCCTGATGGCGCAGTGGTTAAGAATCCACCTGCCAATGTAGCGGACACGGGTTCAAGCCCTGGTCCGGGAAGATTCCACTTGCCGCAGAGCAACTAAGCTCGTGTGTCACAAATACTGAGCCTGTGCTCTAGAGCCCATGAGCCACAACTACTGAAGCCTGTGCACCTACAGCCTGTGTCCCACAACAGGAAAAGCCACCGCAATGAGAAGCCCACGCACCACAACGAAGAGCAGCCCCCACTCACCACAACTAGAAAAAAGCCTACGCACAGACCCAGCACAACCCAAAAAAAAACAAAAAAAAAAAACCTTCAAAAAAATAATAATAATAGAAGGAGAAGACTACTTAGAAAGAATCTAGGCTAAGACCGAGGAAATAGTAGAAATGGTTAGATTCTCAATATACTTATTTTGGAATTTGCTAATGTACTGGATACATAATTTCTTGAATGAAAAAGTGATAAAACCAATGCTTTCTGGCCTGGGCAACTGTAATAACAATGGACACTTACTATGTGTCATGTGATAATTATACCTATATTTACATTTAATCTTGGTATCCACTTCATAAGGCTGTAACTTATCTCCATTTTACAGATGTGAAAACTGAGAGTTAGTGGCAGGGACCATCTAGATCTCTAGACAATCTAGACCATTTAGATCAAGATTTATACAACACTGCCATTTACTGAGATAGTCAACTGAGGAAAAAGAAGGTGAGGGGCAGGGTAATCTAGTTTTGGACATGTTAATTGTAAGATGCCTACTGAACCTCCAAGATATTCAAAGGAAGAGATTCAAGAAACATGTAGGGACTAAAGATACAAATGGGGTGTCATGTGCTTAAAGCCACAGGTCTGGGACTTCCCTGGTGGCGCAGTGGTTAAGAATCCGCCTGCCAATGCAGGGGACACGGGTTCGAGCCCTGGTCCGGGAAGATCCCACATGCCACGGAGCAACTAGCTCGTGAGCCACAACTACTGAGCCCATGTGCCACAACTACTGAAGCCCACGTGCCTAGAGCCCGTGCTCCGCAACAAGAGAAGCCTGCGCACCGCAACAAAGAGTAGCCCCCGCTCGCCGCAACTGGAGAAAGTCTACATGCAGCAATGAAGACCCAATGCAGCCAAAAAAAAAAAGCCACAGGTCTGAGCTAAACTGGGGGAGATTTACCTAGGGAGTGACTATTAATAAAGAAGTCATAGGACTGAGCCCTGAGAGCATTTCTACATCAGAGGCAGGGGAAATGGGGTAGAACAAGCCCTTGTCACTCCCCCTACTGAAAAAAGAATAGCTAGTAAGGAAAAAAAATATAGTATCCCTGAAGCCAAATGAAGACATGTAAAGAAAGTGAATCCACTGGATCAAATGTTACTGACAAGATTAATCACTAGATTAAGGAATAATATAGATGGCATTAATGACCATTAAGCAAAACCACTTTTTTTTTTTTTTTTTTTTTTGG
>NW_020173335.1:1056574-1095292 GCF_003031525.2 Neophocaena asiaeorientalis asiaeorientalis
AGCATGTGGGATCTTCCCAGACCAGGGCACGAACCCGTGTCCCCTGCATCGGCAGGTGGACTCTCAACCACTGCACCACCAGGAAAGCCCAAGACCATTTTAGAATGGTGAAAGAAAAACTTGAAGAATGTTCAGGAAATAAAAAAGGGGAAGTAAACAAACAAAGTAACAACAACCCTTTCATGTTTTCTTGTCCAAGAAACAGAAATGAAGTAATAGGTAGAAGGGGATGTGGGGGATCAATGAAGGGTTAAAAATAGGAATACAGGGCTTCCCTGGTGGCGCAGTGGTTGAGAATCTGCCTGCTAATGCAGGGGACATGGGTTCGAGCCCTGCTCTAGGAGGATCCCACATGCCGCGGAGCAACTAGGCCTGTGTACCACAACTACTGAGCCTGCACGTCTGGAGCCTGTGCTCTGCAACAAGAGAGGCTGTGATAGTGAGAGGCCCCCGCTTGCCACAACTAGAGAAAGCCCACACATAGAAATGAAGGCCCAATGCAGCCAAAAATTAATTAATTAATAAACTACCACTCCCAACATCTTCTTTAAAAAAAATAAATAAATAAGGAATACAGTTGGCCCTTCTCATCAACCAAAGATTAAAAATACTCGGGGGGGGGGGGGTACAGTGGGTGGTAATTCCAGAAAGCTCCAAAAAGCAAAACGTGAATTTGCTGCACATTGGCCAACTATTTACATAGCATTTTCAAAATATTTACAACTATTTATGTTGTACTAGGTAGTATAAGTAATCTAGAGACAATTTAAAGTATATAGGAGTATGTGTTCAGTTATATGCAAATACTATGCCATTTTATATAAGGGACTTGAGAATACACAGATTTTGGTACTGGGGGCGGGGGGCGGGGGTATCCTGGAACCAATCCCCCATGAATACCAAGGGAAGACTATGCGATACAAATAATAAGACTATGCAGTACAAATAAGCTCATAGGAGAGGAATGTAGTAGTACTGCTGGATAGAGAACTACAAGAGCTCTGTTTTTGAGTAGATGACTGAGGATGGGATCCACTGAACAAGTGGAGATGTTGGTCTTTATATAGAAAAGCAATGGGGACTTCCCTGGTGGTGCAGTGGTTAAGAATCCACCTGCCAATGCAGGGGACACGGGTTTGAGCCCTGGTCCGGGAAGATCCCACATGCTGCAGAGCAACTAAGCCCATGTGCCACAGCTACTGAGCCTGCGCTCTAGAGCCCACGAGCCACAACTACTGAAACCCGCGCACCTAGAGCCCGTGCTCTGCAACAAGAGAAGCCACCGCAATGAGGAGCCCGCACACCGCAACAAAGACCCAACACAGACAAAAATTAATTAATTATTTTAAAAGGAGAGCAATGGCTCGCAAACTTTTTGGTCTCCAGACTCTTTACGCTACCAAATTACAGAAGGCCCTCGAAGAGCCTTTCTGTATGTGAGTAATATCTATTTGTATTTACCATATTGAAATTAAAACTAAAAAAAAATTTTTAATATTTTAAAATGTTACATGTTAACATGACTTCTATGAAAAAATGACTATATTTCCCAAACATAAAAAATTTAGTGAGAAGCACTACTGAACATTTTTACAAATCTCTTCAATGTCTGGCTTAATAGAAAAGCTGGATTTTCATATTCATTTTTCTGCATTTAAGGCATTGGGATTTGTTGTTTTCATTGAAGTATAAAATATCTGACCTCACACTGATACCTGTTTGGAAAAGGGAGTACTTTAATAACCTTTTTAAATTTTTTTGTGGGATCTTAGTTCCCTGACCAGGGATCGAATCCAGACCCCTGGCAGCAGAAGTGCGGAGTCCTAACCACTGCACCACCAGGGAATTCCCTTGAATAATCTTGTAAATGGCTGTGGATTTTCTTCTCTGATACTACACCAAAACTCAATGAGTGGTAGTTCCTTAAAGGTTATTTGCAATGCAGAATCTGAAAATGTATTGACGAACTTTTCATACTGCTACATTAAAAATCATTGTTCTGGGACTTCCCTGATAGTGCAGTGGTTAAGAATCTGCCTGCCAGTGCAGGGGACAGGGGTACGAGCCCTGGTCCAGGAAGATCCCACATGCCACGGAGCAACTAAGCCCATGCGCCACAACTACTGAGCCCGTGTGCCACAACTACTGAAGCCCGCACGCATAGAGCCTGTGCTCTGCAACAAGAGAAGCCACCGCAATGAGAAGCCTGCACACCGCAATGAAGAGAAGCCCCCGCAGCAATGAAGACCCAATGCAACAAAAAATAAATTTATTTATTTAAATAAAATAAAAATCATTGTTCTATCTTGTACTCTGAATAGATCTCCTATTCATGAATGATTCTGTACACTCATATACATAGCAGCATTATTCACAATAGCCAAAAGGAATCAACTCAAGTATCCACTGACAGATGAATGGATAAATGAAATGTGGTCTATACATACAATGGCATATTATTCGGCCTTAAAAAGAGAACTCTAACAGATGCTATAACATGGATTAATCCTGAAGACACTATGCTAAGTTAAATAAGCCAGTCATAAAAAGACAAACGATGTAGGATTTCATTTATAAAAGGTACCTAGAGTAGTCAAATTCACAGAGACAGAAAGTAGGATGGTGGCTGCCAGGGGCTGGGGGAAGAGATGGGACGTTGTTTAATGGGTAGAGTTTCAGTTGGGGAAGAGGAAAATGTTCCGGAGATGGATGATGGAGAGTTTCACTTCTGCAAGAAGGGACTGGCTCCACAGTAACGTACATGTACTTAACATTACTGATCGGTACACTTAAAAACGGTTATGATGGTAATATTTTTTAAATATTTATTTATTAGGCTGTATCAGATCTTAGTTGTGGCAGGCAGGATCTTCACTGCAGAGCACGGGCTCTAGAGCGCGTGGACTTCGTTGCCCCGTGGCATGTGGGATCTTAGTTCCCCGACCAGGGATCGAACCCGAGTCCCCTGCATTGGGAAGCGGATTCTTAACCACTGGACCACCAGGGAAGTCCCTATGATGGTAAATTTTACGTTATATGCATTTACACCACAATAAAAAACAACAACAAACACCACCACCACCAATTTCATCAGAAGAGCCTTGAAATGTTGGGACCACATGAGACAGGCTCACGGTAGTCAATACAACTTCTAAGATTTTAATTTATTTTCATTTGAAAGCTAAAATTCTATCACTGACAACAGATATTCTCAGTTGCCTCCCTTAAAGTGACAGCCTCACTTTATTAATTTTTGAGAAACCATCTGCCAAATACCCAAGTCTGAGTAATAAGTCTGTTGTTCATCCTTTGAAATCCAGAATTCCATGAAAAATTTCTTTTTTTTTTTTTTTTTTTTTTTTTGCGGTATGCGGGCCTCTCACTGTTGTGGCCTCTCCTGTTGCGGAGCACAGGCTCCGGACGTGCAGGCTCAGCGGCCATGGCTCACGAGCCCAGCCGCTCTGCGGCATGTGGGATCTTCCCGGACCAGGGCATGAACCCGTGTCCCCTGCATCAGCAGGCGGACTCTCAACCACTGTGCCACCAGGGAAGCCCCCAAAATTTAATTCTTTATTCAAACAGTCATACAAATACTTTTCTTAAAGACAACCATCTTACCTACCTACTTCAGGGTGCAGAATTAGCATTCCTATTTCCCATTTTGTCACACAGATTATTCTAAAACCATGTAGTGAAGGACTGAGAATAAATTTATTAGTTTCTATTGCTTCATCGTGGAAGCAACAGAAGTGAAACTGGGAGTGAACTACTTGTACTGCCTTGACCTTTGTTAAATAAAGGGCCAGCAGGTTTACCCACCATTGATTTTGCACCATTAGTGCCAATGTCAACCAGCGAAAACGGCAAACGGTCTACCAATACGAAAACTTTTGACCTTACGGAATCTCTGAAAGGTTCTTGGGGATCCCAGGGGCATACAGACTGCACCTTTAGAACCTCTGAATAAGAGCATGGACCCACATCCAGAAGAATGCGGGACTTCCCTGGTGGCACAGTGGATAAGACTCCGTGCAGCCAATGCAGGGGGCCCGGGTTCGATCCCTGGTCAGGGAACTAGATCCCACCACAACTAAGAGTTCGGGTACCGCAACTAAGGAGCCCGCCGGCTGCAACAAAGACTGAGAGCAAACAAATAAATAAAAAAGAAAAGAAAAAATAAATAAAGAAAAGAATGTGTGGGTACAGATTTAAGATAGATTAAGAAACTCCTCTTCCTAACTGCTTATTACTAAACAATCAAATTTTTTATATATTTATTTATCTTTGGCTGCATTGGGTCTTCATTGCTGCATGCAGGCTTTCTCGGAAGTTGCACGCAGGCAACTTCTTCGTTGCGGTGCATGGGCTTCTCATTGCAGTGGCCTCTTGCTGCGGAGCGTGGGCTCAGCCACGTGGGCTTCATTAGTTGTGGCACATGGGCTCAGCAGTTGTGGCTCACGGGCTTAGTTGCTCCGCAGCACGTGGGATTTTCCCGGACCCGGGCTCGAACCCGTGTACCCTGCGTTGGCAGGTGGATTCTTAACCACTGCACCACCAGGTAGTCCCCAATCAAATTTTTTTAAAAAGTAAAATCATCAAGTAAGAGCAAGAAGACAGGTGACGGTACTGAATATTAAGAAGTTACTCAGCAGAATGGGAGAACAACTTGGCCAGGGAAACATGCTATAGTTGCCAGGCAGTACTAAATAACCATTTCAGATCAGCTGTTACAAATTTATGAGACTAGTCATGTTTTTTCCAACCATCCTTCCAAGTTTCTCTCAGAATCAGATTATCATGCTCCTCAAAAGATCATCAATGCTTAGAATATTAATAATCACATATCAGCAGTGTTCCAGGGGTGAAGTAGCCTAGCTACATTTATACCTTATTCTCAGTCCAGAAATTTAATACTATGGTATATACCAAGACTCTAAAAAGGTTACGCGAATGTGTGTTTAGGACCAATCCTGAGCAGTACTTCTTCCACCCCAAAACGAGACTGACTCACAAATCAGTAGGTAGTATTTGTAAAAGACATGGTTTAAATAACCAAGATAACAATGGAATTTAAGACCACAAAGTGAAATGATGAAACAAATGAAAAACTTACAGACTCTTAAAAAGTGCAGATATTTTGCAAAAAGGATTAAACAGAATTTAGAACAGTAATTTTCAACCTAAGTGAGCTTAAGATTTAACAGGAAGCTTTTCCAAAACACTCATACACTAAAAGCTTAAGAAATGAAATCTCTAGGAATGCAACCCAGGCATTTACCTTTTGGATAAGCTTTCTAGTTAATTAATTATTATGCTTACCTCTGGTTAAAAACCACGGTCACATCCAGATGGGGAAGTTACATGGAAGTACATGTGAGCTCAATATAAAATTTAAAACTTTCAACCAGAATAACAACAAAATTGAAAATGGCAACCTTACAAAACAGAGATCTAAATCAGTAGAAGTATTCAAAGAAAGAGTAAGTTAGGGACTTCCCTGCTGGTCCAGTGGTTAAGAATCTGCCTTCCAATGCAGGGGACACAGGCGGGGAACTAAGATCCCACATGCTGTGAGGCAAATAAGCCCATGTGCCACAACTAGAGAGCCCGCACACCAGAACTACAGAGTAGCCTGTGCACCACAACTAGAGAGAGGTCTGCACTGCAACTAAGATCCGACACAGCCAATAAACAAATAAATAAAATATTTTTAAAGAAAATAAGTTAGGGACTTCCTTGGTGGCACAGTGGTTAAGAATCCGCCTGCCAATGCAGGGGACACGGGTTCGAGCCCTGGTCTGGGAAGATCCTACATGTTGCAGAGAAACTGAGCCCGTGCGCCACAGCTACTGAGCCTGTGCTCTAGAGCCCGCGAGCCACAACTACTGAGCCTGCATGCCACAACAACAACAGAAAAATAAGTTAGCATTTGCCAGGCATGTTGGGTACTAAGAAGAATTAAACAAGTTTTTCAATTCTAATATCTTAATCAAATACAAAAAAACCTGACGACATAATTGTCAGGACTCCATACTTTAAATAGGTACTTTAACATTCAGTCTTATTCGTTACCTATTGAAAATAATGAAACAAACTGCCCTCAAGTTATATAGCTCTTAGTCTATGTTCCAGATATAAATCTAATTGCACCATGTAAATAATCTTACCTCTCCACTTTATCTGTAGAGGTAGAAGGAGCAGGGGCATCTTCTTCAATTCTGTAATGAAAAATTAAGGGGAAAAAAGTAAAAATGAAGGCTATTTTAAGACTAGAAATTAAACAAATTAATATGGGGACTTCCCTGGTGGTGCAGTGGTTAAGGATCCGCCTGCCAACGCAGGGGACACAGGTTCGAGCCCTGATCTGGGAAGATGCCACATGCCACGGAGCAGCTAAGCCCATGCACCACAGCTACTGAGCCTGAGCTCTAGAGCCCGTGAGCCACAACTACTGAGCCCTCGTGCCACAACTACTGAAGTCCGCGTGCCTAGAGCCCATGTTCCACAACAAGAAGCCCGCACACCACAATGAAGAGTAGCCCCCACTTGAGGCAAGTAGAGAAACCCCACGCGCAGCAACAAGACCCAATGCAGCCAAAAATAAAAATAAATAAAATTAATTTATAAAAAAAAAAGAACACGTTGTTGAGCCCCAACCCTAGAGTTCTGGTTCAGTAGGTCTATTATGAGGTCCAGGAATTTGCATTTCTAACAACTTTCTAGGTGATGCTGCTACTGCTGGTTTGGGGACCACACTGTAACAAGCACCATATTAGAAAAAAAATTATAAACTCAGGTTCATGTCCTATCTGAGCCATAGACATGTTTACCCACAATTATTTTTTAATGTTAATTATGGTAGTTACTACATTTAAAACTATGAAGATATCACATAAAAATCTGGATTTCTGCTTCTCCTGAAAAATCATTATGTAAACTCTGAAACCAGAAAAGTACTAAAGAAAACCACAGGCGAATTACATTGTAACTCATCGGGAGAAAACCTTTCATATTCAGAAATCATGTAAGACTGATAAATTCTACTCCATCTCATTCATTTCACAAAAGGTTAACTTAGTGAATATATACAGAATATTAAATCAACAGGAAAAAAGGTCCAACAGGAAAAGATTAAAGGATATAAACACATTCACAGAAAATGAAACACAAATATCTCAAACATTTAAATACATGCTCACACTCATTCTTCAGAGAAACACAAAATTACAGTAAGAAAGCATTTTTTTACCCATCAAATAGTCAAAGACAAGAATGTAAGAGTAACAGGTGTTCACATATATTGCTAATATAAGTTTAAATTCACAAAACTTCTATGAAGGTCTATTTGGCAATATCTATCAAAAACAACAAATGAACACTCTTTGATCCAGCAGTTCCACTTGTAGAAATTTATCCTATAGATATATGAGTCCAGGGTTACACGGTTATTCACTAAAGCACAATTTGTAACAATTAAATTCTGGAAAGAATTCAAATGTCCATCAATAGGAAACTCATTATGAGACAGTCACAGAATAGAATACAATGCAGCCATTAAAAAAAAGAAAAGAAAGAAACTATGCCCTAATGAGGAATCATCTCCAAGATATACTGCTAAGTGCTAAGAAATGTATCAAGTGTGCTACCATTTACACAATAATATAGAATTAATAACTACATACAATCTGCTCGTATATGCATAAGGTAGCATTGAGGGACACATAATAAATTACTAACACTGGTGGACTCAGAGGAGAAAACCTATGTGATTAGGGAATAACGGTTGGAGGGACATTTCACTGTGTACTTCCCCTTCTGGATTTTGAACCAGGAATGTATTTCCTAGTCAAAGAAATAATTACAATATTCTTTAAATATTAGAAATACCTGCCACTATGGCATACATTCTCCCCAATCAGCTGAAGTTGAACAGTGACCTAGCCCTTTAAGGGACAATTCACTTCAATCCCCACCACCACTTCACTTTTTCCTATCTGGCCCTCTAGGCTTTACATTTCTAAGCCCTGTTACAGACTACCAAACTGCTAAATATTGGTAACTGTTTAGAAATTGAAAAAGGAGGGAGGGGGAATCTAGAATTTTCATTTCTGGGATTGGGAAACTGAGTGCTATCCAACCAAAATAAGGTACAAAAGCAAGATTATTAGTGAAAATTGGGGTGTACATACTGAGCTGGTTTTGAGGTGCTTATGGAACACCTAAATGGATAGCATTCAGGGACTTCCCTGGTGGTCCAGTGGCTAAGACTCTGGGCTCCCAATGCAGGGGTCCCGGGTTTGATCCCTGGTCAGGGAACTAGATCCCACAGGCCGCAACTTAAGACCCAGCGCAGCCAAATAAATATTTTTAAAATAATAAATAAATAAATGGATAACATTCAATAGGCAATTCAGAGCAAACATCTGTCAGACATAGCAGTGCCTACTACATTCTCATTTAATCCTCTCACAAAAAACCTTGTGGCTATTTTCCAGAGAAGTAACTTACCCAGTTACATGACCCCATCATAACTCATTCTGTACTCCAATTGCCTACTGACTTTCTGTATTCCCCATCAGGATTAAGATCTAAGAAACCATGTCTATCTTATCCTAAACTGTATCCTAGCACCAAGCACAAAGCCTGGTATCTAATCAATATTTGTTAAAGTGACCAATTCTGAATCACTAGGGTAGGATTAACGACAAGTGACTTTGCCACTTACCATATGAAGTACCTCAGTTTCCTCAACTATTAACAGTACCTATCTCACAGGATCTGTTTTGAAAATTAAATGAGAAAGTTCACAAAGTGCTTAGTTCAATGCTTGGCACATAAGGAATCAATAGATTCTAGCAATCATTAACAATGAAAGAACAGAAAGATAGGAAGAAATGGAGGCAGCATCAAAAGAAGACATAATTAAGGAGGGAGTGTCTGGTATCAGAGGCAGCAAAGAGGTGCCAAAAAGGCAGCAAAAAGAACGCATTAGAAAGCTAAGAATAAGGACTATTTTAGCATTTAGACAATCCATGATCACCTTTAGCAATGTTGTTTAAATGACATGAAGAAGCCAGATCGAGACAGGTTGAACAAATGTGTATATTCTCAGAACACACCTGTCCAATTAGATTGTGATCTGATGACCAGAAACTGACACCTTATTCATCTTTGTATCTCTAAAACCTGACATATTAAAATATATATTGAATACATTTGTTAAATGTATAAGCAAACAGAAGCGGGGGAAAAATGGACACCAGAAATCCTGCAGACTCTTATCTAAAGAAGCCTGGCTATGAAGGGAAGAAGCAAAGAAAGCAACTGAACGCATATATCACAGAGAAAATGTTTTTAAAAGCATCCATCTTGGGACGTTTGAATGCAGAGATGGTGCTATCTAAGGGGAAGGAAAGGAAGCACCAAGAGACCAAATAGGTAGCTGCTGGCAGACAACCAGTCATGAAAAAAAACCCCACAAATCTCCAGTTGTTTTATCTTAAAGATTTTTTTTCTTTAACATAAACCCTCAGCCTGTGAAGAAGGCTTTTCTTCTGGCAAACTTTTAAGTTCCACAAGAGGTCTTAACCCTCTAGCCATCTATTCTGTGTCTGCTAGAGCAGAGAAGCTGAACATTTAAGAAACAACAGCACTGACTGCACTCTCTTTAAATTCTTGGCCCCAAATCTGAAACAAGGACAACATTGGCAATCCTACCACATTCCCTAGAATATGTCTTCCAAGTCTCCAACATTACTATCTCTCCTCAAATCTCCTACACCCTACTCCATTCCCCCTTACTTCTAAGCAGACCTTGCTTCACACCCCATTGAGCAAATAGAAACCATCAGACAGGAAGTCTCCCTTCCTCAACCACCAAAACTACCAACCTGCTTGCCTCCGTATCCACATTCTCTGCTATCCCTATTTCTATGAACGAAGTTTCCCAGTTAGAAACTTCATATAGCTGGGCCCTTGTCATTCATCTCATTGTGGCCATCCCTGATCGTCCAATCTAAAATAACCACCCAGGGCTTCCCCCACTGATGGTGCAGTGGTTAAGAATCCGCCTGCAAATGCAGGGGACACAGGTTCGAGCCTTGGTCGGGGAAGATCCCACATGCCGCGGAGCAACTAAGCCCATGTGCCACAACTACTGAGCCTGCGCTCTAGAGCCCACAAGCCACAACTACTGAAGCCTGTGTGCCACGACTACTGTAGCCCACGTGCCACAACTACTGAAGCCCGCGCTCCGCAAAGAGAAGCCACCACAGTAAGAAGCCACGCCCCGCAACGAAAAGGAGCCCCCACTCGCTGCAAATAGAGAAAGCCTGTGCGCAGCAACAAAGACCCAGTGCAGCCAAAAATAAATAAGTAAATTAATTAATTAGAAATAAATAACCACCCAGTTACCTCACATCACCTTAAAACTAGGGTAATTCTTTGCATAGCACTTTATCACTGATATTCTCTAATCTATATATTCATGGTCTCTATCCCAGTAGTCGAAGCTCCATTTGAAAGCAGAGATCTTTTCTGTCTCCTTAACCACAGCGCCTCTACTAAATAAGACAAATGCTCAATAAATATAGGGAAAATATGCCAGTAAGTAGGAGGAAAGAAAACTGCTTCACAAAACTTTCCTGAAAAAAATTTCCTTGTAGAATCTCCCCACTACTGCCACCGTTTAACAAATGGGAAAACTGAGGTCCACCGCAGCAGCTAGAAACAGAACCCAGTTTTCCTGGCTCCCAGTCATCATAGAAATTTAGCATCATCTGTCATCCTCCCTATAAAGTTTGTTGGGGTTTTTTTGGCTGTGCCACACAGCATGCAGGATCTTAGTTCCCCGACCAAGGATCGAACCTGCACCCCCTGAAGTGGAAGCACGGAGTCTTAACCACTGGACCACCAGGCAAGACCCTCCCTATAAAGTTTTATGGTACCCTTACAAATAAATACAAGTTCAACATCCACCTATGACACTGTAATGTTAGAAGTCAGAAGAGCTAGGCTTGATGGGAGGAGTATGACTAAATAGGTTGGGGGGGAGAAGTTTCCATATAATGTTTTGTTTCTAATTTCTGTTTGTGAAAATTCACTCAACTGTACATTTACCATTTGTGCATTTTTGTAGTATGCTGTACTTCAATAAAATGTACTGAAAAACTGGCAGGGAATTTTTTTTTTTTTTAAGCCACGCTGAGAGGCTTGCAAGATCTTAGTTCACCAATCAGGGCCTGAACCTGGACCATAGCAATGAAAGTGAGTGCTAACCACTGGACCGTCAGGGAATTCCCATGGAGCTTTTAACTTATGCTTTCTTTTGGGAGATTTATAGTTTCAGGTCTTACATTTAGGTCTTTAATCCATTTTCAGCTCATTTTTGTATACGGTGTAAAATAAGGATCTAACTTCATTCTCCTGCATGTGCATATCCCGTTTTCCCAACACCATTTGTTGAAAAGAATATGCCGGGACTTCCCTGGTGGCCCAGTGGTTAAGAATACGCCTGCCAATGCAGGGGACATGGCTTCGAGCCCTGGTCCGGCAAGATCCCACATGCCACGGAACAACTAAGCCCGCATGCCTTAGAACCCGTGCTCCGCAACAAGAGGAGCCACTGCAGTGAGAAGCCCGCCCACTGCAACGAAGAGTAGCCCCCGCTCACCGCTTAGCCCGCATGCAGCAACAAAGACCCAATGCAGTCAAAAATAAAAAAATAAATTTAAGAAGAAAAAAAAGAATGTCCTTTCTTCATTGAGTGGTCTTGGCATCCTTATCAAAGATCATTTGACCATATGCAAGGATTTTTGGGCTTTCTTTTACATTCCATTGTTCTATTTGTCTATCTTTATGCCAGTAGCACAATGTTTTGATATCAGCAAGTGAGACCTACACTTCGTTCTTTTCAAAACTGTTTTGGCAGGGAATTTCCTGGCAGTCCAGTGGTTAGGATCCCAGTTCAATCCCTGGTCAAGGAACTAAAATCCACAAGCCTCGAGGCGTGGCCAAAAACAAACAAACAAAAGAAACTGTTTTGGCTATTTGGGACCCCTTGAGATTTCTTATGAATTTTAGGATGCATATCCATAGATCTCTTTGGGTAGTATGAACATCTTAACAATATTAAGCATTCCAATCGATGATCTTTTTTTTTGTGGAATCTTTAGGGTGAACCTCAGTGTTTTCTTTTTTTTTCAAGAGGGTGTAATGTTTAATTGACATCCAAAGGTAATCAGCTAGATGTTAAAAAAAATAATGTACATCTCACAAAAAATTACATTTGTCCTTGACTTTTGCTTCTCTCTGATCCACGTTATTAATAGATTATACTACAATACATATGCCACATATTGAAACTGTACCAAGGCATTTAGATATATGAAAGGAGAGATTGACATTCATTGAGTCATTTAATTTTGTCATGAGCTGACAATTATTAAGTGCATTTATCAAGCCTCATAAAATTTATACAAACTGGGTCATTTTACCCTACTGTCATAGCCCAAGAAACAGTGTATGTTTAAAGCCCAAATTGTAAAATTGCAATTAATCTTACTATTTTTTGGCATTTTTATTTTTTCTACAATTGTGAATTTGTCTTTTTATTTCTGCATTGCTCTATATATTTTTTTCAGTTTTATTTTTTTATACAGCAGCAGGTTCTTATTTATCTATTTTATACATATCAGTGTATATATGTCAATCCCAATCTCCCAATTCATCCCACCACCACCACCCCTCAGTGTTTTTTTTTTTAACCAATTTTTTTTTTTTTGGCCAGGCTGTGTGGCTTTCGGGATCTTAGTTCCCTGACCAGGAATTGAACCCGGGCCCTCTACATTAGGAGCAGAGTCTTAACTGCTGGACCACCAGTGAAGTCCCTCCCTGAACCTCAGTTGTTTAAAGTGGTAAGTGGAGAATACTTTCAGATACGCATATAAAGATTACCAAAGTTAATGGATGTGATGAGTAAATTGTCTTAAGAGTACAAGATCAGGGACTTCCCTGGTGGTCCAGTGGTTAAGACTCCGTGCTTCCAATGCAGGTGTGGGTTTGATCCCTGGGGGGGGGAACTAAGATCGTATAATGCGGCGTGGCACAACCGGGGGGAAAAAAAAATTTTTTTTTTTAAATCTTCTGAAAATAGATTTTTTTTTGCAGGTCCACCAAGAGAGACTCTTCTCATTTACACATTTGAGCTAATATACTGAACCTAACTCCTCCACCCAACCAAAATATAGGTACACAGGTACATTGGCTAAATCTTTCACACAAATATATGCTAATTACAGTGACATTAATTCATCATAAAGCTAACTTACAAGAGGTTATCCATCTCATTTTAAACAGCCAAATACTAAGCACCAAAATAAGCCCCACACCAACACAGATGAACCTTCCACTTATGGAAATAGGAACGACAAACCCCAGAACTTTAAGGATTACTGAGCTAAACCACTTGTTTTTACTTTGACATCTCTCATCTAAAGGTACGAATAAGTAGCTCAGAAATTATAAGACAGTTAAAGTAAAATTCAATGCATCACATAAGACTTTCTCTTTCTAAGCTTTCTCATTCCTCCTTACCACTACAGTACAAACTGCTATGTTCTTTTGTAACATAAACAAAAACATTAACTACTTAAAACTATTTAGAAAGCTATAAGGACAAAGACTAATTTAACATTTAGACAACCATTAATAACCTTTAGCAACGTTGTTTAATGGCATGAGGGGACAGAAGCCAAATTGTAGCTTTTAACAGATGACAAAACTGTAGCCCAACATTCACCACTTAAGCAATGAAAGCAGTATCAAAATCAACTCTGAATTGTGGTTTATTTCTCATTCAATTTTCTCTCTCTACTGGTTTGGAAGTTAAACATGTTTTTTATTCTTTCAATGGCTATACTGGAATTATAATGTGCATTCTTAGTAGTTTATTAAACTCACATAAATTTTCTTTACCCTCCCCCTTAAACGACTGAAACGCTTTACCCCTGAATTGCCCCAGGAACTTACTTAACTAAGGAATGATGCCTTTATTGTTCTAACTAGCTAATTAGATTTTCATGCAATTTCCTCTCAAGCTTTGGGGATGGGGGAAAGGATGAGTAATGAGGGAATAAAAACTTGAAATACTAGGGTTTATCCTAGAGTCTGCCACTTAATAATTTGGGTTATTTCTTGTTTCTTCGAATAACGGCCTGTTTCCCTTCACTGTTCAAAAAATACCTTTATGTCAGAGTGGCACTGTGCCGTTTTCATAGCAATCATGTCTTCTATCATTCCTTCCAGTCCTTCTGTTAACACTTCGCGCTTAATACTGCCCATTCTCCTAGCAACCAAACACTGCAATAAGTGAAAAGACCTCGACGCAGCGCTAGAAGATGCTTCGCCTCACGATAAAATCCCCCAGAAGCAGCCAAGTCCCCCGCCAACGTTCCCAAAGTCTAAAAGAACCACGATGCTCTCCACCACAGACAAAAGAAATGGGCCTTGCTGAGGGCAGGAGAGTACCAGGTGAGCGAGGAGACCGCGGGGCACAAGCTTCACCGCGTCCCACGGCGGAAGTCCGAGGCGCTCGGGAGCCGCAGCCCCAAACAATGGAGTTTTCCCGCCTCCTCAGGGCCCCGCCCCCTGCTCCAAAACCGGCGGGGGGAAGCGAACGCACGAGCGCACGACCCCGCCCCCGAGAGACCCCGCCCATCCCGATCCACCGGTCCGGCCTCCTCCCTCGTGCAGTTTTTTTTTTTTGGCGCCAAATCTCTGTTGGTTATTTTCCCGATGTGTTTGGAGATCCTACCGGAGGCGCACGCCAGGAGTGCGGGGACAGCAGGGACGTGAAGGTACACTGCCGCGCCGGGGCCCCGCCTTCCCGCCGATAGCCCCGGGCCTGGGGAGGAAGGAGAGGGGCAGGCGATGGAGACAGCCGCCGCTGCCCCCGGCAAGATGGCGACCGCGAAAAGCGGGGCAGGGGGCGCCAGCCGACCGGCGTTACTGCCAATGAGCGAGGCTCTCTGCTAGAAGTGGGCTTCTCCAGTGTCCGGCCCTCCCCGAACAGCGACGGTTGTTCACTGGAAGGAAAGCCCTCCCACCCTCCGGTCTGTCCCTCCCGGTTAGCCTCCGTCCACCACCCCCTCCCTGCGGACTGGCCAGTGCCTCAAGCTCTCCACGGTCCAGCTTACTTATCGGCGGAAACCAGCTCCGCGGTGATGGCGGCAGTGGCTGTGGACTCTGCGGCCATCGTTCGCCTGAGGTGGTGGGCCAGCGGACGGGATAGTGCCTGTGGGAAGAACAGAGAATTTGGAAAGCCAGAGACTTATTCGTGGACAGAAAATGGCAGATTGGAGACCCCGCGCGGCTGGGCCCTCCTATATACCAGGGCCCTTCGCCCCGCCCATCCACTTCCGGATCCTCCCCCTCGAGTTTAAAGGGCCAGGACCCAGCCCCAATCCTGCCCAAGGACATTCCCCACCCGCACCACCTGGTTCTGCGTGATACCTTTCCTCCCTGGCTTCCTCGAAAAAAGCAACTTTTTGCTTCTCTAGCAAGTCGCGTAAGAAGAACTAGAATCTTGGTACTACTACTCCTGACTGAACGGCGGCCAGCGACTTCCAGAGAAGGGGAAGCTGGGGCTGCACTACATGTTCGGAGCGCGTAGCCGAGAGTCTGTTTCCAGGCCGGATACTCAGGAAGTTAACTGAGACTTTCTGTCGGTCCGCTCAGTCGTAACGGATGGACATGAAAGAGCCGAGCACGTGTATACCAGCAACGGCTAGAACAGATATTGGTGAGAGACGCGTGGCTCTGAACCTCAACAACAACTGACGCAAGGAAATGCTGTCCTAGGATTGGCCACCGCCTGAAACTACCGCGCTTGATTCAAAGCTGGGGGCTGCGGCGGGACGCGGCTGGCTCCTCCCTCTGGGCCCGCCCCCTTCGGCTGGCCCAATCCGGTGAAGCCATCCTCTTAGGCCCTACCCAGACTCCCAAATCTGACTAGCTTAAAGCTCCCAGCTCTTTTTTTGTTTGTTTTTTTGTTTTTTTGTTTTTTGTTTTTTTTTCCCAGCTCTTTTCGTCCACTCCAAGCTACGGTTTATAGTTTGTCCACTATGTGCGGGGGCACTGTGCTTAGACATTCCAAAGCTATTAGCTGTCTTACTTAATCTTAACAGCAACGCTACTAGTGACAACGGTGTTATCCGTCCCATTTGGTAGAAATAGAAACCAAGGTTCAAAGAAGGTATGACTAGCTCAGAAGGTTGCAAGACAAGTCATTTATGGGAAGCAGTGTGCCTCATTTTCTGCAAGTCGCTGAGTGGAAGATAATTGCACTTCCTCACATCTGGAGCATAACCCATTGCCTTCCACCATGGCCTTGCCTACAAAGGTCAGAACAGGAATTTTATTTCCGTCCAGGTTCAGACATACTGAGAAAGATTCTTGGGGAGGATTCTTATTCCAGTCTGTCAAGACTCAGGCAGTTTGAAATCTTTAGGGATAAAGACCTGGACCTGCGGGCTTCCCTGGTGGCACAGTTAAGAATCCGCCTGCCAATGCAGGGGACACAGGTTCAATCCCTGGTCCGGGAAGATCCCACATGCTGTGGAGCAGCTAAGCCCCTGCACGCCACAGCTACTGAGGCTGCGCTCTAGAGCCCGCGTGCCGCAACTACTGAAGCCTGCGTGCCTAGAGCCCGAGCTCCACAACAAGAGAAGCCACCACAATGAGAAGCCCGTGCAATGCAATGAAGAGTAGCCCCCGCTCGCGGCAACTAGAGAAAGCCCGTGTGCAGCAACACAGCCAAAAATAAATAAATACATAAATAAGTTAATTTAAAAAAATAAAAAGAAGCAGCTAGACCTTCTAAATCATCTTCCCCAGGGCAATGGAAAACTGGAAGTTTATTTTTTGGAGAGGGTAAAACAAAAAGGAGGTTGAACTGAGAGAAAGTTGAGGGTAGAAGAAGTATATGGAAAAGACAGGGATTAAATGAATGATTACATACAAAACACTGAGATCTTGTGATAGACTCCTAGTTGTCTTCCAATATCGATTTTTCTCTCCTATAGTAGTAATAGAACCCTGATTTTTATTTATTTATGTATTTATTTTAGTGCATAACCCCCAGAATAAAAACCAAAATTGTCGATGTCCCCTGGAACTAGAAGTGCTCACATGACGACACTCTGGTCAATGGAAAGTGAACAAAAGCAATGTGTGCATCTTCCATATAGTGATATCAAAGGGAAGGGGCTTCTCTTTTCAGAAGGTGAGGTGGTGAACTAACTTGGACCAAGTCAATCAGGGCAATGCGCCAGGAATGACAAATTAGTAGGATGCCTAGGTTCCTAGCATCACAGAGCCACCATACAAGCTCTGGTCTGCTTACTCCAAAAATGTTATATAAGAGTGAAATAAACTTCTTAAATATATCCATCATATATTAAGCAACAACTATGAGAATTGCAGAAGAAATAGAGATAAGTCAACAATTGTAGCTGAAATTGTTAACTCATGTCACTCAGAAACAAGCAGACGAAAAAGTAAGCAGAGATAGAGAAGACATGACTAATATTATTAATATGCTCTAGTGACTAAATATATAGAAATCTATGCTCAAAAATCAGCAAATACACATTACATTCAAACATCATAGATCACTTACAGAAATGGACCATTATTAGGCCACAAAGAAAGCCTCAATACATTCTAAAGAATCATTATCATTTTCATATAGACCATCTTCTCTAACCACAAAGCTTTATTGCACTGCAAATTAACATTTATATATTGTATAAATAAATAGCCCTTGGGTTAAAAAATCATGAAGGAAGTTAAATACTTAGAGCTGAATGACAATAAATACACTACATGTTAAAATTCATAGGACAAAAAAAATTCATAGGACACAGATAAAGCTGTATTTTGATGAATTATAGCTTTCAAAAAATTTTATCAGGAAACAAATAGAAAAATTGCTCAAAGAATTCAACTCATGAAGTTAGAAAAAGATCAAGAGAGAAATCTCAAACAAGAGGACATAAGGAAGATAGGGCAGAAATCAAGAGAGAAATAAAAGATTAACTAGAAACTGGTTCTTTGAAAAAATAAAAATATATAGATAGAAAAATATAGATAGCAAATGCAAAATAGAAAATGCAGAAGAAATAACTACAGAAATCATAGACACAATGGAAAGATAATTGTATTAAGAATAATTATATGCTGGGACTTCCCTGGTGGTGCAGTGGATAAGACTCTCTGCTCCCAATGCAGGGGGTCTGGGGTTCGATCCCTGGTCAGTGAACTAGATTCCACATGCGTGCCGCAACTAAGACCCAGTGCAAACAAATAAATAAATATTGAAAAAAAAAGAATAATTATATGCTAATAAATTTGAAAACCTAATGGAGTGATCCTAGAAATAAACAAAGTGTCAAAATTGGCACAAAAAAAAACAGACCTTGGACTTCCCCGGTGGCACAGTGGTTGAGAGTCCGCCTGCCGATGCAGGGGACACGGGTTCGTGCCCCAGTCCGGGAAGATCCCACATGCCACGGAGCAGCTAGGCCCGTGAGCCATGGCCGCTGAGCCTGCACGTCCGGAGCCTGTGCTCCGCAACAGGAGAGGCCACAACAGTGAGAGGCCCGCATATTGAAAAAAAAAAAACAGACCTTAAGTAGATCAATAAATAATAAACATTTGAAAATGGTAGTCAGACGTCCCACCATTCCCCCCAAATGCCCAGATGGTTTTATAGGTGAGGTTAACACATTTTCAAGAAACATTTCCATACGTAGCAAAAAAGCAAAAACTTTTCTAGGGTAATAATAGAACTCTGATTTTTATTAATAAGATTTAGGGAAGACTTTCAGTTAAAGATGGTGGGTTGAACACATACATTTATGTATAGCAAAAAATAAAAAAAAGAAGAGTTAATGTAGTCTTTTTTTAAATTTATTTAATTTATTTTATTTTTGGCTGCTTTGGGTCTTTGTTGCTGCACGCAGGCTTTCTCTAGCTTCGGCGAGCGGGGGCTACTCTTCCTTGCAGTGTGCGGGCTTCTCATTGCAGTGGCTTCTTTTGTTGCGGAGCACGGGCTCTAGGCACGCGGGCTTCAGTAGTTGCGGCACGCGGGCTTCAGTAGTTGTGGCATGCGGGCTTCAGTTTGTGGCAAGCGGGCCCAGTAGTTGTGGCACACGGGCTCTAGAGCACAGGCTCAGTAGTTGTGGCGTACGGGCTTAGTTGCTCCATGGCATGTGGGATCTTCCTGGACCAGGGCTCGAACCCGTGTCCCCTACATTGGCAGGCGGATTCTTAACCACTGCACCACCAGGGAAGTCCCAATGTAGTCTTTTTTATTTTTTTTTAGGCCATGCAGTACAGCATGTGGGATCTTAGTTTCCTGACCAGGGATTGAACCCATGCCCCTGCAGTGGAAGCACAGAGTGTTAACCCCTGGAACTCCAGGGAATTCCCAAAGGTAATGTAGTCTTGATTCCAGAAATAGGAAAATATAAAAAATAAAACTGTAAGCCCCTTTCACTTATGAATGTCACTGCATACATCATAAATAAAATATTAGCTAACTGTACTAATTAAGACAGGGTAGGGACTTCCCTGGTGGCCCAGTGGGTAAGACGCCACACTTCCAAGGCAGGGAGCCCAGTTTCCATCCCTGGTCAGGGAACTAGATCCTACATGCACGCCGCAACTAAGAAGTTTGCATGTCGCAGCTAAGAATCCCAAATGCTGCAACTAAGACCCGGCGCAGCCAAAATAAATAAATAAATAAATAAATAAATTTTTTTAATTAAGAAAAAAAAAAGACAGGGTAAATTTTGCTGTGGTAGCAAGTAAACCCAAAATTTCAGTGGCTTCATTCAATAAGATTCAGTTTCCACTCTTACTATATTTTCATCTCAGGTCAGCTGGAGGCTTTGCTCTGTGTTATCCTCATTCTGGGTCTCAAGCTGATGGAACAGCGACCATAAATAATATAGAGTATTGCTTGTCACTGTTTCAGAGGGTAAGAGAGAATATGTTGGAACTCACACTTGCTCTTAAAGCTTTCACCCGGAACCAACACATAATCACTTTTTTTTTCCATTGGCCAGCACAAGTCATGTTAATATCTCTGGAATACTAGAGTAAAGCTTTAATGCAAAAAATGACACCCTGGATCTCCACAAATAGAAGTATCATCTACCTCTGTTGTGGCAGAATTGAATGGCTCTTGACCTCATGATGATAGCTCAAGGTGATGTTTACACTGTTGTCAACACAAGTCATTAAACTATAAAGTGAATTAGAAAGAAACATCCCTAAAATTAAAGAAACAGTCTTGGTTCTCCACTCCATTGAGAGAGAAACAACTGTTTAATTAATTCAGGTAGATCCTGGATGTAGGGAAATGAAACAGAATGAGATTTAAATGTAATTAAATGTGTGTTAATTATCCTAGCAAAAATATATGCTCTCCATGTATTCATTATACTAGCTGAGGCTTGCTTGTCATGTTGTATAAAACAACCTATTGAAACCTCAAAAGGCCAAAGGCCCAAGAGGTAGTGAAACAAAACAAAGACACATCTGGACAGGCATATTTATAGCCTTATGAATATACAGATGTCAAAGTGCAGATGATCCTCAAAGAGGAAAATCAAGGGAACTTGTCATGAACATTCTAGAAGTTAACATCTCAAACCAATAAAGTGATTTTCAATGTTTTAATTCTTTGGACAAATATCAGGACTCCTTCATAGATCACATTTTCCTGGACAAATACTGTGACCTCTTTCATATGTATGTTATCAGTCCCCTTTCACCAAGTATTCTTTTTTGGTTTGCCAGACTTTTTAATTTTTTTAGTATAGTTGATTTACAATGGTGTGCCAATCTCTGCTGTACAGCAAATGACTCAGTTATACACACATATACATTCTTTTTTTTACATTCTTTTCCATTATGGTTTATCACAGGATATTGAATATAGTTCCCTGTGCTATACAGTAGGACCTTGTTTATCTGTTAGTTTGCCAGACTTTGACTACAAGGTTCATATTCTCTCTCCTACATAATGTCACAAGGTCTCAGTTTTCCTACTTGACTGTGAGATATCCCCTCCTCCCTGCAGACTGCAGGGCAGTTTCTGAAAGGGGTCTTAGATTGTACTTGTGTATAAAAAATTTTGATGTAAGGAACTGGAGTGTGGTGGTGCTAGCCTCTGGCTGGTCAGCACTCCCTTCCTCTAGAATGTA
This sequence comes from Neophocaena asiaeorientalis asiaeorientalis, assembly GCF_003031525.2. NCBI lineage: Eukaryota > Metazoa > Chordata > Mammalia > Artiodactyla > Phocoenidae > Neophocaena > Neophocaena asiaeorientalis. The sequence continues at coordinate 1,077,847 of NW_020173335.1, forward strand.
GTCTTATAAAGGCAAATCTCATTTTAAAATCTGAGTTTGTGGTCTTTTACTCAAAACAATCATATAAAGAATCTTTTTGCAAACATACTTAAGGACTTCATAGTTTTCCCAAAGGCCTTCCTTAATACTTTGATAAGCCAAATATCCTCTTTTGAAGTCTAGTGTCTTCATGTTTGATTTTCTTTCCCAATTAACTGTCAGACCCTCACTTTTCGATAGCTTTGGGTATGATGTGTTAAGTTTCTAACATCACTTCCATTGCTTCATAAAGTACTGTTAACTTTTGCAAGATTTGCAATTTCACTTTTCCTTGGATGTGCACTGTACTGCCCAGTGATTTAGACAAAGATGTCAACAGAGAAATGCTAATGTTAAGCAAGGTGTGATGTTTGAGTTAAGAATAATTTCTAAGTAGTCAACTTATCAGTGAATAATTTGATGTTATGACAACTTTCACTTCCTGATATGAGCTGAATTGTGTCCTCCCGCCTCAAAATCATATACTTAAGTACTAACCCCTAGTACCTCAGAATGTAACTGTATACGGAGACAGGGTCTTCAGTTAAAATAAGATCATTAGGATGGGCCCTAATCCAATATGACAGCCTTATAAGAAATTTGGGCACAGGGAATTCCCTAGCAGTCCAGCGGTTAGGACTCCACGCTTTCACTGCTGGGCCCCAGGTTCGATCCCTGGTCAGGGAACTAAGACCCCGCAAGCCATGTGGTGCAGCCAAAAGACAAAACAAAACAAAGAAACAAAAAAAGAAATTTGGACACAGATGTGCACAGAGGGAAGACAATGTAAAGACACAGGGAGAAGATGTCCATCTACAAGCCAAGGAGAGAGGCCTGGAACAAACCCTTCCCTTATGCCACTCAGAAGGAACCAATCCTGCTGATGCTTTGATCTCAGATTTCTAATTTCCAGAACTGTAAGAAAACAAATTTCTGTTGTTTAAATCACCCACTCTGTGGTACTGCTATGGCAGCCCCAACAAACTAATACATTTCAAACTCATGTTACCTCATAACTGTGGAAAGTTGGATCATGAAAGGGTATAAGGGAGCTATGGAATCATATAGCAAGCCACCTGGGGAGGGTGAGATCAGGAAAGATGTTCCAGAGGAACTGACAGCTAAAAATGTTTAAGTAATAGATGTTCATCCAACAGTAGGCTAACAGGTGGATTGTTCCAGGTAGAAAGGACCACAGACAAAAGATTAACTTCTCGGGTTGGTAGATGCAAACTATTACATTTAGAATCGATAAACAACAAGGTCCTAATGTATAGCACAGGGAACAATATTCAATATCCTGCGATAAACCATAATGGAAAAGAATATTTAAAATAATAGTGTATGTGTATAACTGAGTCACTTTGCTGTACAGCAGAGACTGGCACATTGTAAATCAACTATATTTCAATAAAATAGAATAAAAAGACTAACTTCCAACATGCCTCCCTACAACCACTTGGCCTCTCCCGTTGCGGAGCACAGGCTCCAGACGCACAGGCTCAGCGGCCATGGCTCACGGGCCCAGCCGCTCCACAGCATGTGGGATCTTCCCGGACCGGGGCACGAAGCCGTGTCCCCTGCATCGGCAGGCAGACTCTCAACCACTGCGCCACCAGGGAAGCCCCCCTACAACCACTTTTTATCCCACTAATCCATTTTCCCCACTGCACTAGCAGTGTACTTCTAAAACACAAATCATGCCATGTTATTCCTGCTCAAAACTCTTACATGGCTTCCTGCTTCATTCAGGATTAAAAAGCCTAAAGTCTTGGACTTCCCTGGTGGCACAGTGGTTAAGAATCCACCTGCCAATACAGGGGATACGGGTTTGAGCCCTGGTCCGGGAAGATCCCACATGTCACGGAGCAACTAACCCCGTGCGCCACAACGACTGAGCCTGCGCTCTAGAGCCCACAAGCCACAGCTACTGAAGCCCGCGCGCCTAGAGCCCGTGCTCCACAATGATAAGCCACCACAATGAGAAGCCCGCGCACCGCAACGAAGAATAGAACCCGCTCGCTGACACTAGAGAAAACCCGCGCAGCAACAAAGACCCAACGCAGCCAGAAATCAATAAATAAATGTATAGATGTATTAAATAAACAAAATTAAAAACCTAAAGTCTTAACCCAGTCTCCTAGGCCTTACATCACCAGGTCCCTACCTTATTCCAGCATTATTTCATGCCATTCCACCCCTGCTCACTTTCAGTTTGTCACAAAGACTTTTCTTTAGGTTTTTCCAACAACTTCTTTCAGTTTCAAGGCTATCCAATTTGCATGGAACACTATTACCTCTCTCACCTCTTTTAACTAATTATTCCCTACTCATCCTTCAGATCTCAGCCAATTAAATCAGTAAGCTTCTCACTCTGCGCTTTTTCATAGCACTTCTTCCAACTGTAATTAAACTAATTACACCATTACTTAGTCTGTCTCAAGTAAACTGTAGGGACCTATGTGTCTTGATTATAGCTATATCCCCAGGGTCTCGCATCGTGCCCAAGTACTCCATAAATATTTTCTGAATGAAGAGCAATGGTTCAACTAGAAAACTGAGTTTTGTGTGACCAGAGTTTAGAGGGATTTTCTAAAAACCCAAAACTTCAGTCTCTAGTGGGACCACAAAATATATAAGATAGGACCTTAGGTACAGTGACAAACTTTGGTGCTGACTCTGCCTCCTTCAGGTAGCCTATGCACACTGACTATAGTGTCTGAGAGAAAAAGACCCTGTCCCCCCAGTTTTCCTGATTTTCCAAGCTGCGACTCCCAAACTTCAGAATGTAAGTTTTGTTGGCTCTTCATATTCTTAAATCTAGGCACTAACTAGATGGGTGGGCGGGATGCAGGAACTCAAGACCCATGCCCAGAAGTGTGAAGAAACCACAGGATTCTCGCTGCCCTGATCTCAGTCCGTAAGTGACCAATTTTTGGCATTCTCACTAAGACTACACTGGGATGGCATGTAGTGCTAAGAGGTGCCTCTAGGTGGCGCTACTCCACTAATACACCTTATAATTTATGAAGGCGGACATGGAATTCAGCTACACACTGGTTTCTCCAGAATCAAGAAAGATAAGGGAGTTTGGACTCATGGCAGGTCACACCCAGCATCCGTAAAAGAAACTGTTTCCATATCAGGTCTGACCAGACAAATAAGACAAGCAAGTATCATGGATGAATACTCCAATGGCTTTATTAACTCCTTCTTTCTGGGGATGGCAGGACTTTATAGCTGGAGAGATGAAAAGGAAGCCAGGAAGCTGTGGTCTCAATATGGGTCACTGAAGGGGTACAGAGGGTGACCTGCATCTCTCGGGACCCTCTTCCCATCCACCTGGAAAGAGAAACAGATGACTCCATTAGTAGGAGCTGACATTCCAAGAATGTCATCTTTTCCCAAGAATCTTACTCAACAGCCTCACCTGTGTACAGCACTATGACAGATGGCACTGACTGAGGCTAGGGCCTCAGAGAATGCCACAGTACCAAGAGCATTCCAGCACCAAACCCACAGCCTGGTACGTGGCTGACCCTGCCCCTAAGAGTTTGCAGTCTCAGCTGGGATAATGAATTCTTTATTTCCCTATGTGCAACAGGGAAACCTCTAACAAGGTTGAGAATGTCCCATTCATATCATTTACTGGGTAATTGTTATGTGTCAGGAACTGGGATCTTTTTACACATAGAAAGCTGAAGGTTGGAGAAGTTAAATAACTTGTTCTAGGTTACAAGGTATCGAGATGCAGGACTGGAACTCACAGGCTACATGCCTTATCCCTCACCCAGACTACTTCCCGGAGCTCAGTAAAGAAAAAAGAGCCCACTGTGTCCAGGACAGCAATCCTACCAACAACAACATCCTGTGACCAGGAAGGTTGAGGCCAGACTTAGGGCAGAATCCTGCCCCAAATCTCATATTCCCTGCCTCTGGGGGGTGATACACACTCACCATAAGCATGGGCACGATGAATCGCAAATTTTTATTCAGGGCATCTAGCTGCTTCATCTCCTCCAGGCTAAAAGTGAAGTCAAACACCTGGGGATGGGAGGCGGGGGCGGGTGGTCAGGAAAGCCAGTTTTGCGAGTGGAAGTTGGGGTTCCAGAACAATGCCTTCTTAGCCAAACAGAGTCAGGGCCAGACTGTGTCCCAATGGACTAAAGAAGACAGGACAGACACATCACCAAGTACCTGGATGTTCTGAAGGATATGGGAAGGTGTGACACTCTTGGGGATGCAGCTCACTTTCCGCTGGACCTGCCACCTGAGTGGGGAATTGAGGTATAGATGAGGAAGTGGAGTCAGTACACATAAGCACTTTTTTTTTTTTTTTTTTTGGTCCTCCATGCAGCATTCTCTGAGCTCCTGGAACCCCCGAGCCTCACTGGAATAGGGAACATGCCTCAGAGTGGCCTCTCCCCAGATGACACGGCAGGATTCTCAGCCTCATCCAGGCATTTGGATAAGGAACCCCTCAACCCTTGCCTCCCAACCCAGAAGCCTTCTCCCTAACCTGACTGTCTTTCCCCAAGATTGCTTGTACCTGAGCAAGATCTGAGCTGGAGACCGGCCATGCTTTTCAGCCAGTGCCAGGACCACTGGCTCCTCAAGCAGGACAGGCTCATCAGGATCATGCCAAGCACGATCAGAGGAGCCCAGGGGGCTATAAGCAGTCACCTCCAGGCCACGTGCTTGGCAGTGGGCAATCAGCTCATTCTGAGCCATGTATGGGTGGCATTCCACCTGAGCCAAGAAACAACCTATCATCATGAGGTGGCCACAGCCAGCTTGCTGGCCCCACCCAGACATGCACATCCTGACCAACCCTGCATCGCTGACCCCCTGCTTCCCCTCAACCTGCTTTTCTCACTCTCTAGACAGTTTTCCACTATTTCATTCTCTTCCCACACTTCAATGCCCTTCCTTAAGCAGAGGATTTCTGCACCACACTTCTGACAACTTTCTAGCCATCTCTCTGAAGTAGACCCATCATCTGCTCACTCATGCTCATTTACATACATACACACACACACACACACACACAGCCCCCAAACCAACTGATCTTTGCTGTGTTCACCTGCAGGACAGCTGGGCGCACAGAGGCCACACTGAGCACATCATCGATCTGCCGACTGCTGAAGTTGGACAGGCCCAGTGCCCGCACCAGCCCTTTAGCCACCAGTGCCTCCAGAGCCTTCCAGGTCTCCTTGTAGTGGGTGGAGTCATAGCGTATAGTCCCATCAGCATTCTTAGGAAAGGGGTTGTCACCCCGCCTGAGTGAAAGACGGCCCCCCCGGTGTGGGCACAAATGCCAGGCTCCTGCCTACCTGCCCGTCTAGCCACGCTACATCCCATGATCCAAGCCCAGAAAGGGTAAAGGGCCAAGAATGAGAAACAAGCATGGTTTTTCACCTTTCCAGGTCATAACCCAAGTGTTAACTCTATATGGAATGCCCATCCCCCCTCTTCTTCTTCCTAGACACATTATATCTCCTCTCGTCTGGAAAGTCTTCCTTAACTCCTTTCACCTCGGGGAGTTGCACGCCCCTGCAGCCTTCTTCAAGCACAGAGCACAGAGCTGATGGTCGGCTCCTCTCACACCCTCTGTGGGAGCTTACTCTACTGCAACCCCAGGGCCTAGGTCAGCAGAAGCTAGTACGTTTCCCAAATGTACAAAAGCAGCAGGACGGACCACCCATGTACCCTCTAGGATACACATCATGTGAGGCTGCACTCCTTTTCTGTAGCTAAACTGTAGCAGAAAAGGCTGAGTGTTCCTCTCCTGTTCTGCTACTGTGACTTACAAAAGGTTACTAACATGACTCTGCCAACCCCTGATTCCCTGGATGAAGACTCTGGCAAGGCTCACTCAAAGGCATAAGGCCAGTGCACCAGGTACAGGTCCAAATACTCCAGCTGGAGGTCAGCGAGTGTCTTCCGGAGGGCAGGCTCCACATCGTCAGGGTGGTGCTTCGTGTTCCACAGCTTGGAAGTCACAAACAGTTCCTCCCGAGGCACCAACTAGTACAGGGGGCAGGGTCCATAGTTAGAAGAGCCACGGGCACCCAATCTCACCCACCCTCACCTCTGGGAGAGGAATTAGAAGGAAGCTGATGCCAGATCCCTCTCGCCAGGCCTTAGCCCCAGCCTCTGAGTTTTCTCACCCCACCCCTCTGTAGCCCCAGTCCTCACCTTGCCAGGTCCCACATTCTCCTTCAGGGCCTCCCCAATCTCAGTCTCGTTGCCATAGATAGCAGCACAGTCAATGTGGCGGTAGCCTATACTCAAGGCATACTTAATAACTGCTTTTACCTGCCAGGTGAGAAAAGCAGAAGTTTTAGCTCTGTTGGTCTGGACCAGAAACTGCCCTCCCGAGGGTCACTGATGTGGGGAGGGGGCAGGAATTTACCACTGCAGTCATCCATGCAGTGGAAGTGAGAAGATGGCTCTAGTCTTGGGGACCAGAAGTCTCTTCAGAGACCCCAAACCCTTTGTCCCCACCCCACTAACCTCCAAGCTTCCTTCCAAGCAATCTCAATAGGGCCCAGCTAAAACAAACAATGTGTTCTCAGCTAGATGTTCAGAAGGTAGATGGACACATTGACATGGGACAGAAGGCAGAAGGGTAGTCATGGAGACAGGTCCCCAGCCCTGGGGAGCTAGTTAGGGAAACATGATACACAGGTAAATAGTTCCCAGGGCAAGGCCACATGGAGGGAGACCCTTAGGAAGCCATGGAGACCAAGAGAGCTCAGGCGAGCAGAAGAGGTGAGGGGGGAGAAAATGAAGGAAGGCAGAGAAGTGAGATGGAAGCTGGGCCCAGAGTCCCCCGCCAGAAGAGAAGAAAGCAGACACCAAGGAGGAGGACAGGCCAGTCAATTTGTTAAAAACCAGACTAACACAGCATTAGGAGCAGAACCAAGGGTGCCAGGCCCCTGCCACTCAAGATCCCCATTTAGGTGTAGCTCTTACTATCCAGACATATGCCCCTCACACCTGACCCTACTCCTGCGGCTCCATACCCTTCCCCATCCCCTCCATCCCTGCCCCCAATCTTGGCCCTGGCTCTGGCTGTCACCAACTGCCTTCATCTAGCTCCTAGACTTGCCCCAGGCCATGTCAGTGCCTGCCTACAGAACCAGGCTCCTAGGCAGCTGTAGGAAGGAAAGCAAAGGGAAAGAAGGCAGAGTTCATCCAGCCACACCAGCCTAAATTCCAGAGAGAAGAGGCCATTCTCCCTGCCAGAGTCCCTCCCAAACTTCTCTAAACTCTGACTCAGATTCCAAGCACAAGGAACAAGTCCTGAGGAGATGCTCCACCCCAGGTGCAAGCTGAATCTCTACCTGTGTCAGTCTAGAAAAACAGGTCTCCCCTCCTAGGCTCCCTGGGCTGGAAGGGTCTACACCAGGGGTTGCTAAACTCTAGCAGTTTTCTTTTGGGTTTTTTTGGCCCTTGAGCTAAGAATGATTTTTATATTTTTAAATAGTTACATAAGTACATAATCACCTCCATTTTGCAAACTGTCTAACAAAATCTAAATTATTAACCACCTCGTTCTTTAAGAAAAAGTTTGCTGACCTTCAGTCTAAACAGTTGACCTAGTTATTCTTTAAACCCTAATACCTGCTGTGTGCCTACCTCTGGCCTCAAGGAACCCAGCGTGGAACAGGAGACATGATCACAGCACAGGGTGATAAGTGGCATATTAGGGGTCAGCATAGGGCCAGGCACAGACGGGTCCCATGCCTTCACAGCAGTGCAGGTCCAGTCAGGGAAAGGGCTCCTTCCTACACTCTAGGCAGTGCTTGGCCCCTCAACCACTCCTCTGAATCAGCTGTGGAAGCCAAGTGCTCACTGCTGGTCCCTTCTTCCCTTGTTTCTTCCCACTGCCCTCCAGGTTCATCCCACCTGAGGTGAAGTATAGTCGGCGGGCGGGGGGGCTGCTAGAAAAAACACAGACACCCTCTCCTGAATAGTGCCTTTTCCCGAGCAGAGGAGCAAGAAGCCCCCCTCCTAATCTCCCATCCCTCACCTGGCCAGGCTCACTCTTCCAGGTGCCCAGTCCAATCAGGGGCATCTTCTGTCCAGTGTGCAGGAGGATACAGGAAGCCGCCATTGCCCCCTGAAACACAGATGGGAAGAGAATGGTGTGGGGTCAGTGCCGTTGCTTGGGCCCACTGATCAAGACTCCTGTAAAACAGGAAGGGGGCACAGGGGTGATAGGAGAAAAAACACAGAGTCGTGTGTATAGGCCTATGAGCTGAGACAAGGTGCCTGGAACCACGCAAAGCCAGTAACTCCTGGACAAACACTAACGGGACCACCAGCCTGGATGCCCTTCTTCCATCAGGCTAAAGCTCTGCTTAAAGAGCTCTAAACCTAAAAACAAAGGCGAGGTGGCTTCCCAGAAGTACCCAGCCTTAACTACATGAGGTCTCAAACCACTGTAAGACAGGCAAAGGCCTTTATGAGACAAAGTGAGACCAGGTGACAGAACTGGCTCAGGATAGGGTCCCTTTTCAAAGGATGAAATGAATGTTCCCAGGAGGTTGTCAGAACTACAGAGACTCTGAGTCCCTCTTTCAGAGGTCTGATTGGCCATGCTGCTAGGCCTGAGTGCGGTCTTACAAGGGAAGTATACTATTTTTTAGATGAAAAAAACAGGCTCAGAGAGGTAAAATTATTTGCCCCAAATCAACAGCTAAGTGGCAGAGCCAACTATTCAAGGAGAAGCTGATGGAAAAGGCAGGAAAAGGCAAGTAAACACAGACCTATAAAATACATTTGCATGTACACTGTGCTACAGAAAAGCAAGTGACTTCTGTAGGGCAAGAACCAGGGAATAATGACACTGGCTTTTAAGAATGAGTTGGGACAGTCCCAAGAGTCAAGGGTAAGAGTCTTTCCAGGAAGAGGAACTAGACACAGGACTTCAGTGCAGCAGAAAGCAGGAAATTACAGATACATGAAAATTTCTAACTGAACGAAGCAGGTGGGTGATTGAAGCAACCCTGTTTGGAGAGCTATGAAAATCAGAAGTCTCCAAACGGGGAACTTCCCGGGTGGCGCAGTGGTTAAGAATCCTCCTGCCAATGCAGGGCACAAGGTTTCAATCCCTGGCCCAGGAAGATCCCACATGCCACAGAGCAACTAAGCCCATGCACCACAACTACTAAGCCTGCACTCTAGAGCCCGCGAGCCACAACTACTGAAGCCCGCATGCCTAGAGCCCATGCTCCGCAACAAGAGAAGCCACCGCAATGAGAAGCCCGCGCACCGCAAGGAAGAGTAGCCCCCCTCCCCCGTTCGCCGCAACGGTACAGAAAAGCCCGTGCGCAGCAACAAAAACCCAACTCAGACAAAAATAAATAAATAAGTAAATAAACTTATAAAAAAAAAGAGTATTATGGTAGAGCAGGTAACTGGACAAGTTGTAACTATAACCAACACACCAAAATTGTCTTTCCTAATACTTCTGACTCAGGAAGAATTTTATAGTCTAGCATAACTTTATAGAGGCTCCTTTTCTGCTAAAACAAAAACAGAAACAAAAACGTTCAACCTGGGCAGCAAACCACAGACCACTGAAGGCAATACTCTTCATTACCAAACTTCCCAGAGACACCAACCTGCCCAGGGATCAGGCAAACATGTCTGGACTTCACAGGAGGAACTAGCCTGCTAGCTGCTACCAGGGTCTGTGGCTGGTTTCCTGGGCTTGATCTTCAACCCATGACCTGTTGACCTCTCCCAGATTTACCAGAACACAAGGGATGGCTCTGAAATTACACCCAGGCTGAAGAGTGTGAACAAAAACCTGGCCTCAGGGGAAAAGGAAGAAACCTCATGCCTGCCTCTCCCTTTCTTTTGCTTGTGAAACTGAAAACCAAAAAGGCTAAGCCTTGAGGTGGCGGACTGGTCCCAAGGTGTGCAGGTGCCCTGTGCCTATTCAGCAGTTCCCTCCTGAAGACTGGAGTGCTCAGGCCACTGAGTGGGTAGGAACAACCACTGAGTGGTCTTAAGCTGTTCTTCCACAAACTCTTAAAATGGAAATAGGTTGACGGAAAATAAAGTTTCTAAAAAAAAAAAAAAGGCTAAGGCTTGGAGGGGCAGGAATCATACTGGTAGAAACGGCAAACACAGATCTGCAAATAACAAGAGCTCCAAAGGATAGAAGAAGGCAGAAGACAGATGTTTTCCTCCAGGACAGGAAGTCATCCTCTACCAGCTCCTGACTTCCTCATCTTCTGCCTGGTGCCACAGCCTTTCAGCCAGCCCTGCATTAACAGGCTCTGAGCTTGTCAGCATCTGCCTAGCTGGACCTCTGGCAGAATTCAGAAACCCTCATGTTATCTTGGGAGAGGTTCTAGATGGAAAAGAGAGAAAAGCTGGGTGTGTGGGGAGAGGCGGGTGAGGGTAGTATCAGGATTCAGGTTTTATTATTCCCAGGTCAGTGCCTAGGTTCCTTCTCTCTGAGGCTCAGTCTTCCTTTCTCAGAGGAGGGCTCTAGAGCTGCCTTGATACAGGAACTTGAAAACACAGGAAGAGGAAGCAGTATTCATGTGAGTGTTCCCTGGCTGGATGGGCCTTTCTTCTCTGCTCCCCATAAATACTGATGTCCCTCAGGGTTCTGTCCTCAATCCCTTCTTACTCCCTAGTCAAGCTCAAGTCTTCAGTGATCACCTTAATCACTAATTCTTCCCACCCCAGTTCTATATATTCACCTCCCTCTGGACAGCTCCACCTGTATATCCTACAGGTAAGTGAGACTCAACATGTCCAAAAGTGTACTTATCAAATCCAGCAACACAGCACAGATTTCAAGCTCTGGGGTGGCACAGACCTGGGCTTGAATCTCAGCTCCCCCATTCTAAAGAGATTTTAAGCACGCTGCACAGTGCCTGACCATGTTCTTCTTTCTGTATACTCTATCTCACCAGGGACTCAAGGCCCTGGGTGACAAGTGTTAAAGCAAACCAGACAACCGGTCTACAGTATAATCCATGAGGGCCTTAAAAAAGCCCTCTAATGTATTTCAGTTTGTTTGAGGCATTTCTGAGTATTATCAGATTAGGGTTTCGACAGGTGATGGGGGGGAGTTTATCTTCTTCTTCTGGTTTCGAGGAAGCCAGGACGGAAAGCCACCTTAAATATGTAGCAGTGGCCAAGATTTGGTCTATCTGGCTGCATTAAAAATCCTGTAAATACTTGTAAATATTACAAAAGACACTGTTTGCTCTAAACTGTAATGTAAAACCTAAGATTACAATAACACTTCCTGGACTTCTTGATGTATGTGAAAAGAATATATACTTCCTAAATCTTTATCCAGCCTATCTCTGTCCAACTCCAGGGCCACTGCTCTAGCTGTGACCAGCTGCCCCCCCGCCCCACGCCAAGAACCAGGGATCTCTCTGCTTCCGGTGTGTCTCCTCTCCCCACAAAGCAGTCCCCAAATCTGACCATGTGATTCCCAGGATATCTTCCAGTAGATCTCTCCTACCCTCGGGATAAGGTCCAGACTTCCTGGTAATACCCTTTATAACCTGGCTCCCACCTCCCCCATCTCTCCACCTCTTTATTTCAGACTCCATATTCCAGGCTTTGCAGAACCAGCCACCATATTTGACTCCAGGCCTCTGCACACTTTCCTTCCCCAAGTCCCACCCTTGCCTGGCTAACTGCAGGTCACCCTTCAGCTAGCAGTTTAAATTTCTGGTTCCTCCCATGTCCTGACAGTTGTGCCCATCACTGCATTTGTTTGTTCATTTTCCCTCACAGATCTTGGTACTCCTTGAGGTCAGGGCCTATCATCTACCTAAACCTGTAGCTGCTAGAGTGCCTGCTCCCTCCTCCACCCCACACACAGCGGCAAATGGGGGAGATCTTGTCAGCAGGAGGGGCATTTGATAAAGCCACTGCCTCCATCACCTTCTTCCTTTACTTCTTGGATAACCTGGAAAAAATCATCTCTGGAAAATAACAAAGCATTTACCATCATCTTCGGTAAAAAGAAAAAAAAAAAGATCCCAGTGACTCCAGAAAGGATGAAACTCGGATTGTTCTTGTATTACAGATAAGAAAACCGAGACCTTGGGAAAAGTAACAGGACTGATCAGAATCATCAAGACTCTTCCAAGGGAGGTCCTGCAGCCCAGAGTATGGACAGGCTGAAGGGAGAGTTAATTTATACTAACCCCATCCGGTGAAGGTTCAGATTCCAGTCTCACTTTAACAGAGCACTGTGTCAACAGAAAAACATGCCCTGGCTTTCCCAAACCCAAGGCAGGTGCCTAAGCAAGCGAACCCACACCCCTCCTGCCACTTATGAGAAGCGTCTCTGCAATTCCACATTAAAGCCGGAGTTCCTGAAAAAATCGTGTTGGTGGGTAAACAAAAGGAAGATGGCAACCAAAACTTACTGACAGTATGTGCCGGTAGCTTTAAGAGCTTTATCTCACTTTAACTCTTGTTACATACAGTTCTGATGTAGGAACAGATTTTACCGCTGAGAAAACTGAGGTCCAGAGAAACTGAGAACTTATCCAAGATCACTCAGCGAATAAGAGGAAGCTCAAATCAGAAACCAAGTAGGGCCGCCTCCTCAGCATTTGCTCTTCGCTCTAACCCGGGGGCGGACACATCCGCAGTGAAGGTTCGAGGCCATCTCCACTACGACAAAGATGGGGCAGCAGAAGTGAAACTCACCTCGGCACGAGCACAGGACGTTAGCAGGAAAGTATGGCTTTTCAGCTCAGTCCTGTGCCCTGCTAGCGACCCAATGGGCCTCAGCTTCCGGGGTTGGTGGGCAGCAAGAAACTGGCCTGAGACTGGACACCGGGACTTAAGTCTGGCGGTGATGAGGAAGCTCCTCCCAGAGGAGGGGCTGGGGCCGGGCATTCAACATCACGCGCAGTGGTGGACCCCGCCCCTGTCCTCAGAAACAAGCTGGGGAGTGGACGCCTGAGCTGGGGGGCTGCACTGTCTTTTCCTCAGGATGCTGGTGGGTGGATTGGCGGAGTCTGGGCACACTCCACAGCGCGAGTTTGGAGAACTCCCGGGTGAGGGAAGCCTGCGCCGACGGCCAAGTAAGCGGACCCGGAGGCGGAGCCAGGGGGCGCCTCTGCCTGGCCCATATTGCACCGCGCGCCGCCGGGAGGCCGCTCTGGGCAACTTCTGCTCGTTCTGCGGCCAGAGGGAGGAGAGCCCGAGTGCCACGTGGTAACTTCTGCAGTCGGCTCCCCCTAAGGACTACAGGCCCCACTCTGATCTATTCTCTTCCTTAGAGCCGGGTAGGCCAAGTTCCCTGAAAACACCTAAGCTGGTCCCATTATTTGGTCAGGCAAACTGAGGTCCAGAGAACAGCCGCAACACAGAGGTTGACAGTAACAGGGAAGACCTTGGGACTACAGGCTTCAAGAGGTAAAAGTTAGTGCTCTCTGTATCCGGACTGTGGACCCTGGCAGCGCATTTATGTTTTATGTATATTTAGGCTTTATAAACATTAATTTATTGAGTCTTCACAGCAATCCTGTAAGGGGAATGTTCTTTTTTATTTTATTTACTGCAAGCCTTTTTATTGAAGTATAGCATACTGGTAAATGGAATATTGCCTGCCATATCAGGAAACAAAAGATGTCGCAATCATCAGCGATTGAAACTGTGCAGCAGCCACCGAAGGTGAGCTGGTGAGCCCTAAGGGAATTTAGGAAGGAAACAAAGAATACCTGCCATCTAGCAGCCATCAGACTGCAGCCACTCCCTAAGGTGAGCCCTGATTTCAAGATAAGAAAACACAGGATACTGGCCCCAGATAGCTGAGGTGCATAGCAAAGGCATGATTTCAGTGAGCCCAGACCCTTTCTTGCATCTTCCCATGCATAGAAAAGCGCTAAATTCCTTAACTTGGGATTTCTGGTTTTCTTTAATTAACAGTAATCTTATGACGATCCGACTACCTGCCCTTTGTTGCAAAGCTGCTATATATCCTAGCTCCCCTCTCGCCTCCTTGGAGCAGTTCTCTCAGTGTTACTTGAGATGCTGCCTTCTGGGCTTGAAGTCCTAAAAATTGCCACCAAATAAAACAACTCTCAACTTTTAGTTTGTGAATATTTTTTTAATCGACAATACAGACAGAACAATGCACAAATCTTAAACGTACAACTCTGTGATTTTTTTTCAACATAACCACCATCCAGATCAATATACAGTGTTACCAGCACACTTGAAGCCTCCTGTGAGGAAGGTATTCAGTTCCATTTTACAGACTGTGCAGACTCAGCAAGGTTTCCCTTGCTCAGAGTCACACAGTTATTAAGTTACAGTTTTGTTTTTTGGTTTTTTTTTTTGGCTGCGTTGGGTCTTTGTTGCTGCGTGCGGGCTTTCTCTAGTTGAGGCAAGCGGGGGCTACTCTTCGTTGAGGTGCACTGGCTTCTCATTGCAGTGACTTTTCTTGTGGAGCAGGGGCTCTAGGCGCACAGGCTTCAGTAGTTGTGGCACACGGGCTCAGTAGTTGTGGCTCGTGGGCTCTAGAGCGCGGGCTCAGTAGTTGTGGCGCACGGGCTTAGTTGCTCTGCGGCATGTGGGATCTTCCTAGACCATGGATTGAACCCGTGTCCCCTGCATTGGCAGGCGGATTCTTAACCACTGCGCCACCAGGGAAGTCCCAAGTTACAGTTCTGAGATTTGAAATCCCGTTTGCCATTTAGGCTGAGAGGTGTCTTGAATTTGTTTTCCTTGGTGGAAGTGGGCAAGAAGCAGATTTGTCCTGGTGTAGCTCTGCCTTTTTCTCCCCTCAACTCCTCCCCCACCCATCTGTACTCCCCCAGTACCACTCTTCCCCATCTTTTTTTTTTTTTTTTCGGTACGCGGGCCTCTCACTGTTGTGGCCTCTCCCGTTGCGGAGCACAGGCTCCGGACGCACAGGCTCAGTGGCCATGGCTCACGGTCCTAGCCGCTCTGCGGCATGTGGGATCTTCCCGGACCGGGGCACGAACCCGTGTCCCCTGCATCGGCAGGCGGACTCTCAACCACTGCGCCACCAGGGAAGCCCTTCCCCATCTTTTTTTAAACCCAGATTACTCCTCACTGTCTCCCAAGTAGGAGTGGTGTCCTGATGGACTAAATGTCCGGCATTTCACACCATCTATCCTCATAAAGACACTCAGATTCCAACTTATGTGATTGTTGCCGAGTCCAAGCTTGCTCTGCTCACCGCACGACAGGCCAATGAATCAGAGGCGAGGTGTTGAGGCAAGGAATACCACTTTATTTGGAAAGCCAGCAGACGGAGAAGGTGTCAGACTAGTGTCTCTGAAAAACCGTCCTATCTGGGCGTGGATGCCAGTTTCTTTTATAGAATCAGAGAGGGAGGGGCAGTGAGGAAGTAAAGCAAAAGGGCCATCAGTCTTGCAAAACATCTCCTGGAATGACCAACTTCCGTGAGGGGATGTGTTAGTTTATTTTTTCTTGCAGCCACTCACAGGTGGGCATGGTTACCTGAGGCAGGCCATTTATATATGATTATAATAACAAAAGCAACGAAAAGCAAAGGTTAAAGGCAATGAAACAGATCAGACATGGAGTCTGATTTAGCTCTTCCCTGTTACCTGATCAGAATTTAGAATCTCTCAAGTTCATCTTAGCCCAGCAAAGACCATTATAAGCAGTTAGGGCAGGGGGTCCCCAGAGAAAGAGAACTGTTACCAGAAAAACTGGGTTCATCCCTTGGTGGGATGAACACAACCAAGCCAAAGATCGGGAGAAGGGAGAATTTATTATTATTTTTTTTTGAGAATTTATTATTGAATAAATTCAAGCAGGACCCTGTAGGACTCCTGGGTACAAAGCCTTTCTGTGTCCCCCATTTCTTGTTTTTAGGAAATAGGCTTCATTCAGCCTCCTTGACCTTCCCTAAGTTACAAAGGGCAGGTTTAAAACAGTTGCTAATCAGAGAAGGGAGGGAATGCAGAAACAACAGAGGAACAATCAAGAAATACTAATGCAGCCTTGGGGCAGGGTCCTGGTTCCTCCACAAGGAATATACATAACAATATTTTTGAGATCTTCTGCAGGAACTAAGACCCCCACCCAGGGAGAGGATAGCAACTTCAGGCTGAGCACAAGATTCCTGGAGCACTGCCTTGTTACCTCACCACCAACCAATCAGAAGAAAGCCATACACCCTGCAGCCCTCACCCCAAATTTTGCCTATAAAAAGCTTTCCCCAAAAACCATTGGGGAGTTCGGGGTTTTTGAGCATGAGTCACCCATTCTCCTTGCTTGGTCTCGCAATAGACCTTTCTCTGCTTCAATGTTTGATGTTTAGGTTTATTTGGCCTCACTCTGCATGGGGCACACGAACTTTTGTTCAGTAATTATTGCAACAAGTAAAGAGAACAACAGGGATCTTTCCCAAAGCAGAAAGGCAAAGGTTTTGCTGCTCCCTGACAGCAAAAATGGGAACATTTAAGCTAAGGGTACATGCATATTCACGAAAGGGCTTGGGTGGTCAACAGAGTCCAAACTTTAGTTGATTAAAGTCACAAAAGTCAGAAAATCTCTCGACATCAGCATTCCTTACGTTCTAACTGATCTGGTGGTTGAGTGCTTCAGGCTAATCTTTTTTTTGTAAAACAGAACTGGAAGTCTTCTCTTTGCTGTTGTTACTCCTCTGGCCTGATAACAGTTCTTGCATAATTTTTTTCCCTTAAGATCACTAATTACTGAGACCTGTTCAAGGACAAGCACTGTGGCCAGGCTTAGATCACAAAATGGCTTAGGCCATAAAGGACCCTCCCACGATCCACAATCTTCTGCCCCATCTAATGGACTCCCTCCTGCCCACTCCTTCCCCAGAGCTGAGACTTTTGTTCTTAGTTCTGACCACTGGGATTGTTCCATGCAAGGCACAACACTAGCCTTCCAAGAGTTTTCAGAGCAATAGTCATCAAATTGGTGGTATACTGTCTTCTAAAAGAGATCAGCATGAGAACGCACCATCCCTTTTACAATCTTCCTCCTCCGTTTTAAAAAAGACAAACCTCTCAGCCAGCTCATAGGATGCATTGCCCCCGTGTGCATTGAGGCTACTAAACAAAGGAACTTTTGGAAATACTGATGACTCTAATGACTGGATCATAAACCCTTATGCAAGTCATTTCCAATTCTTTGTTTTGAAAACTATTGGTAAAAGCTGATAGACCATTAAAAATAATTTTGCGTGGGCTTCCCTGGTGGCGCAGTGGTTGAGGGTCTGCCTGATGATGAAGGGGACACCGTTTTGTGCCCCGGTCTGGGAGGATCCCACATGCCGCGGAGCGGCTGGACCAGTGAGCCAGGGCCACAGCCTACGCGTCTGGATCCTGTGCTCCGCAACGGGAGAGGCCACAACAGTGAGAGGCCCGCATACCGCAAATATATG
>NW_020173335.1:1095455-1098858 GCF_003031525.2 Neophocaena asiaeorientalis asiaeorientalis
CTTGGAAAGAATTTAAACAGCTAAGTGACATTGCTTTAGAAAGATTTCTATTTTCATCCACTTATTTATGTGAACAAGTTATCTCAATGCTTGTGTCTATAAAAATGAAAAGTAAGAATGGAATTGAGGGACTTCCCTGGTGGTGCTGTGATTAAGAATCAGCTAGCCAATGCCGGGGACACAGGTTCAAGCCTTGGTCCTGGAAGATCCCACATGCCGCGGAGCAACTAAGCCCTTGCGCCACAGCTACTGAGCCCGCGTGCCACAGCTACTGAAGCCTGCGTGCCTAGAGCCCGTGCTCCACAACAAGAGAAGCCACCGCAATGAGAAGCCTGTGCACCGCAACGAAGAGTAGCCCCCATTCATCACAACTAGAGAAAGCCACACACAGCAATGAAGACCCAACGCAGCCAAAAATAAATAAATCTATATATAAAAAAAAGAATGGAATTGCTGTTGAACTCTGTTCATTCTGAAAATAAGTAATATTCATCCACAGGTACAAGAATTAAGTGGAGAAAAGAAAAAAAAGAACAAAGCCCCAGTCCATCTCATTTTTATGTTTAATAAGTATCAAAACTTGTGCTGTATGTTACTTTGATCAACTGTGTAATAATAATAGTTGTAATTTTTAAAAACATGATCACAGAACTTAAAATTATATAAATTAATTTATATATTTTGACTGCAGAGAAGGATAACTTAAAATTTTCAAGCATAAGAATATGCTATATTAAGACAATATTCTCAAGGTGAGGTGGGAGCATTATTTGATGTTCTGATTTAACCTCAGTCTTGGCCTCAGCTCTGTCCCTGCATCTCCATAGTGGACACTTCACATGTCCTACTCGCCCTCTTGGAGCTGGAGTACTGCCTAAATAAAATCTGTTATCTGAAGGGAAGATGGGGAAGATGCTTCTCTGAAAATTTCCCTGGCAGCTGGTGTTCCCTTCCGCCAAAACAAGAAACGCTTCTTCTGCATATTCCTCAATTTTTTGTGAACACCCAGTAGGGTTTATGGAGGAAAAGTCTGCAGAAGTTCATAGGTCTTCACATAGAGGGAAACTATACTTAATGAGCCTTATCTAGATGAGGCTAGCCTGATCTAGATGATAGAAATTTTTTAAATTAATTAATTTATTTTTTGGCTGAATTGGGTCTTCATTACGGCATGTGAGCTTTCTCTAGTTGCTGCAAGCGGGGGCTACTCTTCGTTGCAGTGCATGGGCTTTCTCATTGTGGTGGCTTCTCTTGTGGAGCACGGGCTCTAGGTACGAGAGCTCAGTAGTTGTGGCTCGTGGGCTCTAGAGCGCAGGCTCAGTAGTTGTGGCCCACTGGCTTAGTTACTCTGCAGCATGTGGGATTTCGCGGACCAGGGATCGAACCTATGTCCCTTGCATTGGCAGGCAGATTCTTAACCACTGCACCATCAGGGAAGTTCCGGCAGGTGGAATCTTAACTACTGTGCCACCAGGGAAGTCCCTAGATGATAGGATTCTTGACCTCCAGTCGACGACGCCTGAAATATCCTAATGTGATGCGACTTTGGAGGTTCTCCAAGGAGAGGTGAGTGGACTGTGCATACAGGAAAAAATTCATTGTTGTGGCTAGAGGGTGGAATGTGGAAGATTGTATTTTCTGGAAAAGGTCACAGCAGTATTTCTGGCTCATCTGACAGAAAATTGATAATCCCCTTTAAGAGATAGGGTCTATTTCCCCTCTCCTTGAAACTGGGAAGGACTTGTGACTGTTCATTGAAGATAGTATGGTTAAACTGTGTGATTTCAGGCTAGTCTAACAAAGGCAATGCAATTTCCACTTGGCCATCTATTCCTCTTTTGGGAAATCTACCTTTGAAACCCAGTCATCATGCTAGGAAGTATCCCAAACTAGCCAACATGGAGACCCCATATGGCAAAGTCTGTGTGCAGAGTACCTAATATTCTAGTTTATAGCCATTATCAACCAGTAGACCTGTGAGGGAACAAGAACTCATATGAGTCTAGCACCTACCTTTCATGTCATCTAGTTGAAACTCCAGATATCATGGATGAAATACAAACTATCACTGTTGTGCCTTATCTAAATTCATGACTCACAGAACTTCTGAGCATGATAAATGGTCATTTCACATGGCTTAGTTATGGGATAATTTGTGACTCAGTTGAAGTAACAAGGATAAACTCCTTTAGAAGCTTAATGCAGAAACTTAGTGTGTAGAAATTTTTTTTCAGCTTTATTGAAATATAACTGGCATACAACATTGTGAATAATATGTTTATTTGTTACACTTATATACAGTGGACCCTTGAACGACAAGGTTTATACGTGGATTTTCTTCAGTAAATGCATACTACAGTACAACACAATCCAAGATTGATTGAATCCGTAGATGCAGAATCACAGACAGGGAGGGCCAGTTGTGAAGTTATAAGCATATTTTTGACTGCACGAGGGTCAGTGCACTAACCCCTGTATTGTTCGAGGATCAACTGTATTTTAAAACGATTACCATCACAGCATTAGCTAACACCTCTGTCCTGTTATATAATTACCATTTCTTTCTTTGTGGTGAGAACATTTCAGATCTATTCTTTTAGCCGCCTTCAAGTATATAATACAGTATTATTTGCTGTAACCACCATGATGTACATTAGATCCCTAGAACTTGTTACTCTTACAACTAGATATTTGTACCCTTTGACCAATGTCTTCTCATTCCCCCCACACCACAGGCCCCTGGTAACCACTCCTTTACCGTCTTTTTCTCTGAACTTGGCTTTTTAAGATTCCACATGTAAGTGATACCATACCATACTGTATTTGTCTTTCTCTGCAGACCGTGTTATTTCACTTAACATAATGCCCTCAAGGTCCATCCATGTTGCAAATTGCAGGATTTTCTTCTTTCTTCATGGCTGGATAATAATAAAGTGTGTGTGTGTGTATCTTTATCCATTCATTTGCTGATGACACGTGTTTTTCCATGTCTTGGCTATTGTGGATGGTGCTGCAATGGACATGAAGATGCAGATATCTCTGCAAATGAATTGACAGCAATGTATAAAACTGCTCACATTTATGTATTAAGTGTTTAATTTAGTATAAGTAAATAGTACATTCAGTCAATTGAAAATTTCATTGTAAAAAAAGTTTGTCTTAAAATATTTATTTTTTTAAAGATTTTTTTGATGTGGACCATTTTTAAAGTCTTTATTGGATTTATTACAATATTGCTTCTGTTTTACGTTTTGGTTTTTTGGTCATGAGGCATGGGAATCTTAGCTCCCTGACCAGGGATCGAACCCGTACCCCCTACATTGGAAGGTGAAGTCTTAAGCACTGGACCACCAGAGAGGTCCCTTAAAATATTTATTTTATTTATTAAAAAAAATTTTTTTTT
>NW_020173335.1:1098872-1156220 GCF_003031525.2 Neophocaena asiaeorientalis asiaeorientalis
GCAGCTTTCTTTAGTTGTGGCAAGTGGGGGCGACTCTTTGTTTCAGTGTGTGGGCTTCTCATTGCGGTGGCTTCTCTTGCTGTGGAACACGGACTCTAAGTACGTGGGCTTCAGTAGTTGTGGAACGCAGGCTAGTTGTGGCTCGTGGGCTGTAGAGCACAGGCTCAGTAGTTGTGGTGCACGGGCTTAGTTGCTCCATGGCATGTGGGATCTTCCCGGTCCAGGGCTTGAACCCATGTCCCCTGCATTGGCAGGCGGATTCTTAACCACTGTGCCACCAGGGAAGCCACACATTCTGTCTGTTGAGTGTGTTTCTCCCAGGGTCTGTCCTAGGACAGCAGCTCACGCTCATCATGGAGCAGACACAAATTTTAGAAATATTTAGGAGTAGAATTGGCAGCACTCAGTGATCCACTAGATGTAGGAGATTAAAAACAAAAAACAAAAAACAGGGCTTCCCTGGTGGCGCAGTGGTTGAAAATCCGCCTGCCAATGCAGGGGACACGGGTTCGAGCCCTGGTCCAGGAAGATCCCCACATGCCACAGAGCAACTAAGCCCGTGCGCCACAACTACTGAGCCTGTGTCCGTTTCACCAAGATCAACAACGACTGTTGAATCAGTGAATGAGAATGTGCACACAAGTGTACCACTCAAGAAGCTGGATAGTAGCTGTGTACACAGCTGTGTACAGCTGTGTCTAGAATGTCAGGCTGGGGAACTGGAAATCTCACAGACCTGAACCTCCAGCCTTGAGGCTGCCCAACTAGATGGATTGTGAATCAACCAGGACAGGTGTTGTTTAGATGCAATTGTGTTTAAATCCTTGCTGTACCCCTTAGTAGCTGTGTGACCTTGGGCACATTTCCTCATGTGTGAAATAGAGATTTGAATATCTACCTTGCTGATATGTTTTGGAATTAAATGAAACAATCGATGTAAATTTCCTCACAGTATACATAGTAGGGATTTAGTGAAGAGTTGTGATTGGTTATTGTTTATATTCAGAGTAGACATGTTTGCAGGCTAGGCAGGGGTGACCACAGTCCCCTCCCCACCCAGTGAAGCTGCTGAAACTGCTCCCCAGACCTGAGAGAGATAGCAAAACTCCTGAATGGAAGAGGATCCTGCAGAAGGGTTGCACTCTCTTCTCTCTCTCTGTCTCTCTGACACACACCTGTGTGCACACACATTTATGTAGAGTGCTAGCTGTATTTGTATCAGGGCAGGATTCACAGTCACAAAGATCAATGCTGCAGTAAAGTGGTGGGAAGGAGGCTGCAGCCAACTGAAACCATTGGTCTGGGGCTGGAAAAGGGAGGGGAAGAGGAGGGAGTGCTGTGAGCAGGCCTGGCAAGGTGAGGGCAGAACCACGGCAGGAAGCAGATGGCCTGTCATATGGCAGTGCGGATTTCCCCTGTCAACTTCACTTCCCAATTTTACATCCTTTCACTGTACATGTGTCCCACAGAGCCCGCCCCGTGCTAAAAATGGGTAGAAGTGATTGATTTATTTATTCAGTTGACAAATGCTTAATGATACCTACCATATGCCAGGAATTTTCTGGAAGGATTAATAGTTGTTGGTCAGGGAGCTAAACGGAGCTAGGGAAGAGCAGTCTGGGCAGAGGAACTAACATGTGTTAAGTTGTGGAGGAATGAAGTAGAATGTTACATTCCAGGAACTACATGTAGTTTGATAAAAAGAGAGCATAGAGTTCCAGGGAGAAAAGTGGTAGATGAAACTGGAGAGGTAGGATAAGTCCAGTTCATAAAGAGCCTTAGTTACCACATTAAAATGTCTGGGTTAACTGACTAACCATTTGGAAAAAAATAAAGTTTAGACTCCTACCTTGTACTAGACACAAAAGTAAATTTCAGGAAGTTTAAAGGTTTGAATTTGGAATTCCCTGGCGTTCCAGTGGTTAGGACTCAGCGCTTTCATGCTTTCACTGAAGGGGCCCTCGTTCAATCCCTGGTCAGGGAACTAAGATCCTGCAAGCCGTGCAGTGCAGCCAAATAAATAAATAAACAAACAAATAAATAAAGGTTTGAATATCAAATAAATAAATTATTTAAATACTAAAAGAAGAAATAGGAGAATATTTGTACAATCTTGGGGTGAAGAAGACCTTCCTTAAGTTTAAAGCAAAAGTTAGAAAGTATAAAGGAAAATATTGACAGTTTTTACAGACAAAAGTGAAAATTGTGTAGCAAAAGACAACATAAACAAGATTAAAAGACAAATGACATAGTAGGAAAAGAGTCTGCAATATTTAATGGTTGAAGGGTTCAAATATTACTTTGTAAAGAACTGCTAGAGGGCTTCCCTGTTGGTGCAGTGGTTGAGAGTCTGCCTGCCGATGCAGGGGACGCGGGTTCGTGCCCCGGTCCAGAAGGGTCCCACAGGCTGCGGAGCGGCTGGGCCCGTGAGCCATGGCCACTGAGCCTGCGCGTCCGGAGCCCGTGCTCCACAACGGGAGAGACCACTGCAATGAGAAGCCCTCGCACCGCAACGAAGAGTAGCCCCCACTCGCCACAACTAGAGAAAGCCCGCCCGCAGAAACGAAGACCCAGTGCAGCCAAAAATATAAATAAATAAATTAATAAAAAAAGAAAGAAAAATGGCTATAAAAAGGTTATTCAGGGCTTCCGTTGTGGCGAAAGGAATTAACTACTCCTACACTCAACAACGTGAATAAATTTCCCAAACTTAATGTTGAGTGAAATAAAACAGACATGAAAGAGTACATATACTGTATAATTCCATTTTTATAAAGTATGAAACCAGTAGAAACTAATCTATGGGGGCTTGCCCTGGTGGTGCAGTGGTTAAGAATCCACCTGCCAATGCAGGGGACACGGGTTCGAGACTTGGTCTGGGAAGACCCCACATACCACGGAGCAACTAAGCCCGTGCGCCACAACTCCTGAGCCTGCGCTCTAGAGCCTTCAAGCCACAACTACTGAAGCCCGCACTCCTAGAGCCCGTGCTCCACAACAAGAGAAGCCACCTCAACGAGAAGCCCACGCACCGCAACGAAGAGTGGCCCCCGCTCGCCACAACTAGAGAAAAGCCTGGGCGCAGCAACAAAGACCCAACACAACCAAAAAAAAAAAAAGTGATACAGCCACAGGAAAAAGTAGATCTGTAACTGTTGTAGTAGAAAAGTGTCCAGGATATGTTGTTAAATGGAGGAAAAAACAGCAAACAAAAAGGAGGTTATCGAAGGCAGGTTGGGCACTAGCTGTGCTCAGTTCATTCAGATTCAAAGATCAAAGTCCTAGGGCCTCAAAAGGCCAGGGTGCCACCATCCTGCTTCTGGATCAAGGTTGTGCAAGGTAAGGGAGGAGGCTGGCCATGAGCCCCAGGTGGGGATGGGCATTTCTTCTCCAGCTCTGCCACAGCCATGACAAAGCCTAGGAGCCAGATACCTGCATTGGAGCCTGCATTTCCTTCTCCAGACAGAATGTGGATGAGGGTTAAAACTCTGGGTACATTCTGGTGCCCTTCATTAGGCAAGAAGGTGACTTCTCTGAACTCTGCTAGTGCTGGACTTTGGGAATCTGATTTCCTCTTTCTCGGGAATCTAGCAGATAAGCCTTTGCTATAAGGCTGTCCTTTTAGTCATAGAACAACTATAGCCAAGGTGCTTGGTTGTGTTCTATTAGAGGAGATGTATTCGAGTCCATTTCTGAGGATTAGAGGATCATAAGATTTCAGGGTCCCCAGAAATAGAAGAGTAGGCACTCAATAAATACTAATTAAGCTTCACATAAGCCTGGATTTCCAGTAAGATACTAGGAAGCAAAATAGTTTCATTAGATGAAATATTTCAGGATCTGAACATTGGACAAACCAAGCTATTATTATGTAAATGGACAACTAGTAGCTAATTAGAACTCTGGAACTCCCTGACCAGGCCCCATCCAGAGACCCTCTTGAAATCGATATAGTAAATCCAGCTTATAACACTAACTGATCAAAACATTCTCCAGTGAAAATCCCCACATTGGCCTTTCCCATCAAAGGTACTAGGGGCCCAATTCTTATACACTTAAAAAAAAACCTGCAGTTTTTTTTCTGGAAAGGAGGAGGACAGAATTCACAGTGCAATTGTCAGGCCTAGGTTAATTCCATATAAGTAAATCTCCCTCCTGCCTGAAGAAAACAAAACAGGAATTCGAAAAGACATATGCACACCGATACTCATTGCAGCGTTATTTACAATAGTCAAGATATGGAAGCAACCTGAGTGTCTATTGATAGCTGAATGGATAAAGAAGATGTGGTATATATATCGTGATATATGTGGTATGTATTCAATATATCATGATACATGTGAACCATAAAAATGAAATCTTGCAATTTGCAGGAACATGGATGGGTCTAGAAGGTATTATGCTAAGTGAAATAAGTCAGACAGAGAAAGACAAATACTGTATGATCTTACTTATATGTGAAATCTACAAAATAAAACAGGGACTTCTCTGGCGGTCCACTGGTTGGGACTCTGCACTTCCACTGCAGGTTCGATCCCTGGTCGGGAAAATAAAATCCCACATGCCTGTGCAACACGGCCAAAAAATAAAGTAAAATAATAAAATAAAAGTAAAATAAAATAAAGTGAAATAAAATAAACAGATAAACAAAACAAAATGAAAACAGACTCATAGATACAGAGAACAACTGGTTTCCAGAAGGGAAGTGGGGGATGAAATAGGTGAGGAGGAATAAGAGGTACAAAGCTCCAGTTAGAAAATAAGTAATCCGGGCTTCCCTGGTGGCGCAGTGGTTGAGAATCCGCCTGCCGATGCAGGGGATGCAGGTTCGTGCCCCGGTGCGGAAAAATCCCACATGTCGCGGAGCGACTGCGCCCGTGAGCCATGGCAGCTGACTCTGCGCGTCCGGAGCCTGTGCTCCGCAACGGGAGAGACCACAACAGTGAGAGGCCAGCGTACCGCAAAAAAAAAAATGAAAAGAAAAAGAAAAAAAGCCACAGGGATGTAATATGAAGCATAAGGAATATGCTTATTCCTTAATTATTACAGTAATATTGTAATAATTTTGTATGGGGACATGGTTACTAGACATCGTGGTAACCATTTCATAATGTATGCAAATGTCAAATCACTATGTAGTGCATCTGAAACGAACATAATATTTTTAATTAATTAATTATTTTGGCTGCATTGGGTCTTCATTGCTGCATGCAGGCTTTCTCTAGTTGTGGCGAGCGGGGGCTACTCTTCATTGCAGTGCACAGTGTTCTCATTGCGGTGGCTTCTTTTGTTGCGGAGCACAGGCTCTAGGCACGCAGGCTTCAGTAGTTGTGGTACACGAACTTAGTTGCTCTGCAGCATGTGGGATCTTCCCAGACCAGGGCTCAAACCCGTGTCCCCTGCATTGGCAGGCGGATTCTTAACCATTGCACCACTAGGGAAGTCCCCTAACATAATACTGTATATCAACAATATTTCAATTTTTTGAAAAAATATTTATTTATTTATTTGGCTGCACCAGATCTTAGTTGTGGCACGCAGTATCTTTGTTGCTGCATGCGGGATCTTCATTGCGGACTGCAGGATCTTTAGTTACAGCATGTGGGCTGTTAGTTGCGGCATGCAGGATCTAGTACCCTGACCAGGGATCGAACCTGGGACCCTGCATTGGGAGCATGGAGTCTTAGCCACTGGACCACCAGAGAAGTCCCTCAATTAAAATAAATAAATAAATAAATAAAAGTAAAGCTCTATCCTGTCAGTTTTCCAGGCCATCCTCCAGACCTGAGTGGCTATGGTTGGCTCAGTTTTAATGGAGCTGATTCATAATCCTCTCTGCCTCCAGGGAACTCAGAAAGTAATACTAAATACTTAGGAAGGCTGTTTTTTATTTTATATTTGATCTTGCTAGCCTATGGTGGAGGGGAGCAGGAACCTCAGTTCTTAAAAATGGGAAAATTGACGGGGCTTCCCTGGCGGCACAGTGGTTGAGAATCTGCCTGCCAATGCAGGGGACACGGATTCGAGCCTGGTCTGGGAAGATCCCACATGCCGCAGAGCAACTGGGCCCGTGAGCCACAGCTACTGAGCCTGCGCGTCTGGAGCCTGTGCTCCGCAACAAGAGAGGCCGCAATAGTGAGAGGCCCGCGCACCGCGATGAAGAGTGGCCCCCGCTCGCCACAACTGGAGAAAGCCCTCACACAGAAACGAAGACCCAACACAGCCATAAATAAATAAATAAATAAAATGGGAAAATTGAGACATTGACTAATTCAGCAAGTACCCATTCAGCAGTTTCTCTGCTCCTGACATGAATAAGGAACTTGTCATGAGTGTCCTCATGACACTCAAAGATAAGATCACCAAATGTGTGGCTAGCCACCTGAGAGCAATTCCCCTCTGCCTGAGGCATTCATGCATACTCCACATTCACTGAGCACCAGCTGCTTACAGACCATGTGCTGGATGCAGGAGATGCAGAGGTGAAGATGTGGCCCTGCCCTCAAGGAATGGCAGTCCAATGCAGTGCTTCTTAATCTGTTATCTCTTCAATGCTATGAAGTACTTACTACCACCATAACCTTGACTCACTAAGATCATGGTCCATTGGGGGAAGGGAAAAAAAATTAAGAATTACAGAACGATGTGATAAGTGCTAGCTGTGATAGAAATAAGCACCAAGTATGGTGGAAATACAGAGGGAGGAATGCTGAAAATCAGTTTGAGAATGGAGAGGTTGTTAGGAAAGGTATCCCAGAATGGTGACACTTTAGCCTAATTTTGAGAGACAAGCAGGAGTCAGGCAAAGAAGAGTCAGCAAACAGGATGTGGGAGATCTGTAACATCATGATATACTTAAAGATTGCACACAGTCCTTTATGGTTCGAGCACCTTGCAGTGTATGTGAGGGAGGAGAGACAAGGTGGAGAGCCTGGGTGTCAAGATATGGAACGTTACGCTGAACGCTTGCTAAGCTAAATACTGTGGGGAGATATCAGCAAGGGGGTTGGAAATCATATCACATAAGGAGCAGTTAGGAAAGTGGGGCTACTTAAATTGAAGAACTGAGAAGACAGGAGAGAAGAGTTTTGAAGAGTTTTTTAATGTGTTACTTCAGAATTAGAAAGGGCCAACTTTTATCCTGGCTTGGTAAGCCATACATGATGAGCAGTTTAGCTAGACAATTAGGTCGGTGGCCCAAACTGTTCAACCATTTGGGATGGCCCTGCCTCCTATCCAGCTCTGGTCTTAGATTAGAGTTCTCAGATTCCACTGCACTTGTCAGATCTGCTGTTCCTCTGGGGAAGGTGGTAGGAAAGAATGTGGAGATGCCTCTAGCTGCAGAATTATGGCCTGTAGAGGGTCAAGGGAATGTGACTAATGGCTCCAGGAAAGGCGAGATCCCAGCTTGTGGTTAAGGCTAGGAATGTATCAGTGAAGACTTGCCCAGAGGTAAAGCTCTCCTTTTCCATTTGTGTGCTTTCTCAGACTTTTATCCTTTGCCTCCCTTTCTCTCCCATCTGTCAGTGGCAAAGCAGGCTTCAGAAGAACAAGCCAAAGAGTCATTACAATGGGTGTGAGTCTTTCTGGTCCCAACATCATCACTCTCCTAATTGCAGTGCTTCTAATGAGTGAGGCACTCTTTTCTGGAAGATTTGGCCAAGATGTCTAGAAGTAAAATATGAATGCATGAAAGAAGTAAAAGACTGTTTTCCCTGCTTCCAGGCAGAGAATACCCTACCGGCCAGGACAAATGGGCCAGAAGGTTAGATAGGCTGGGAGAGACCTCAAGTCATTTATCTGACTTTCTCTAACCGAGAGGTTCTCAACCTGAGGCAATTTCATCCCCCAGGGGACATTTGGCAATGTGTTGGAGGGGGTGCCACTGCATCTGGAGGGTAGGATATTGCTAAACATCCAATTATGCACAAGACAGCCCCACCCTCCAACAACTAATTATCAGACTCAAAATGTTGATGGCACTGAGGTTGAGAAATAACTGATAAATGCTTATGTTTAGAAAGATTTGGTTGTGGGGAGGATGAGGGTTTGAGCATTAGTACCTAAGGCATGAGGTGGCTAGAGGTAAAAACCAAGTTTAATTCTGTAAACATAAGGTGCAAGTCCACCACTAGTCTAGCTTACAGCTATACCATTGTTGATCCAGCTTGGGCACTTCCTTCCCCTTTACTATTCTGGTCTGGATGTATCTGTGCATTCATTCCAGTTCTCCTAAAATTGGAGGGGAAGGAAGATGGAAGAAGAGAAGGAAAATCAACACTTTAGTTAGGTGTGGAGGGGTGAAAACTTGAGCCAAAAATCAAGAGTTTGATATTCTAAGCACATGCCTTATTTAATTATGAACAGCAGCTTAGTATAAAACAGGACAATGGGGTTTCCCTGATGGTGCAGTGGTTAAGAATCCGCCTGCCAATGCAGGGGACACAGGTTCGTGCCCTCGTCTGGGAAGATCCCACATGCCGTGGAGCAACTAAGCCTATGCGCCACAGCTACTGAGCCTGCGCTCTAGAGCCTGCGAGCCACAACTGCTGAAACCCGCATGCCTAGAGCCAGTGCTCTGCAACAAGAGAAGCCACTGCAATGAGAAGCTCGTGCACTGCAAGGAAGAGCAGTCCCCACTCGCCGCAACTAGAGAAAGCCCGTGCATAGCAACGAAGACCAAACGCAGCTTAAAAAAAAAAAAAAAAAAAATCAGGACAGTGATGGAAGAATAACAAATACCAAATCATAGTTGAATTTAAGGTTTGGAATCTGATTGAAAATGTAGGATTGGGCAGTTTAATAAAACGAATTGCCACCTCTAGCCAGAGTAGGAAAACAACATAACTTAGTCTCTTTTTCTAGCATTTCAACATCCTTACACAGCCACAGTCAGAATCCTAAGTTTTTCCTTTCAGATTCATCAAGGTCAGTTACCTATCTAATACCCTTCCTTTCTTCCTTCCTTCCTTCCCTTTCCTTCCTTCCTTCCCCTTCCTTCCATCCATCCTTCCTTCCTTCCCCTTCCTTCCATCCATCCATCCTTCCTTCCTTCCTTCCTTCCTTCCTACCTTCCTTCCGATTCTCAATTTTGTTAGGACTGGTAGTATGCCCAATTAATAGACACAGTTTCCAGCCTCCCTTACAGCTAGGAGCAGCCATGTGACATACTTAGGCAAATGCTATGTAAACTGAGGGTTTCTGGGAATGCTTTGCCTCCCCATTATAGTTCCCACATACTTCTGGCTGCCTTTTTCCTTCTCCCTGCCTGGAATATAGGTATGAAGTTGGAAGTAGAGCAGACATTTTGTGACTATAGGTAGTTGTAAGAATAAAAGCTGCATGCTAGGGATTTGGGACGAGAAAGTTAAAACTCTGGGTTCCTGGGCTTCCCTGCTGGCGCAGTGGTTGAGAGTCCGCCTGCCGATGCGGGGGATGCGGGTTCCTGACCCGGTCCAGGAAGATCCCACATGCCCGCAGAGCGGCTGGGCCCGTGAGCCATGGCCGCTGAGCCTGCGCGTCCGGAGCACAGGCTCCGCAACGGGAGAGGCCACAACAGTGAGAGGTCCGCGTACCACACAAAAAAAATAAAGAGAAAAAAACAAAACAAAAAAAACTCAGGGTTCGTGATCGCAGCCCTAGACTGCCTACTTGTTAAATGGGAAAAATTAATCCCCTATTTGGTTGAGCTTGTTATTTGAGTTTAATCTGTTAGTTACAGCTGCATTCAATTCTAACAAACATCATTCTTGATAACAGTGTTTCGGTTGGTATCTGTAGGCCTTTGTGTGCCCCAAATATAATTTTATAAATTGAATTCTTTGTAAATTAAAGGATTCAAGTGTTCTTTGAGCTGTTAAATGTAATGTTTTCCTTTCAGCGATAATTTAAAAAATTAACATAATCCTATTTTGAATCATCTGAATGCGCTCATAACTGAATGCTGCCCTGGGATTTTTATTTCCATGATTGTATTTATTGTTACAATTACATTAAAGCATTTAGCTTTAATAGTTTATAGGTTTAACTTTAATGGTTTATAGGTTTAACTTCAATGGTTTATAATTTTATGACAGGCTGCTATTAGGTTAGCAAGTTCTAATGTTAAGATGATCATTGCTCTAGGACATCTGCTTTATACTCACGTTGAATTGCCTTACCTGTTGCATCTAGTTAGTTATGAAGAAGGTGTGTCAGTTAACTGTGTCTACCACAGCAAATCAGTGGAGTGATATAACTACTGCTTAAAGCTAAGTGAGGGCCAGATGATGTCAAAAAACACTATATGAGCCAAGGTTTCATGGCTAGATTGAATAGAGAAAGGTTGTGGGAGAACTGAGTCACCAACACAAGGTGTTGGCAAGAATAAGTATGCAGAACCCAGGGGGTGATGAACTATAACAGTACTAGGACCATATTCATGAAGGGTACTGCTTGAATGAAACTCATCTTGCATATTACAACTGGCAATAATTCATCAGCAACAAGTGTAGTAGTGATTAACAAGAAAAACATTTTCAGGAAGCAGTATTTTATTTCCTCTTTTGAAACAGTATTTTAAATTACATTCAATGTTGCATCCCGGGGTAACCTATCAAAATATTAAGTACCCACTTAGAGCCCTCAGCAACCAGCAACTTAGTAATGGATTTTTTTTTTTTAATTCAAAGGATTTTAGAGAAAACTCGGTAGTAAATCTCACAGGTGACAGCATATATACCTACAAGTTGACTCACTTCTTATCTCATTCCTTTTTTGTTTGCTTTTTTGTTACCCTTTCCCAAGTGCAATAAACTTCAATGCTGATGGTGGAGATCAAAAGAAATTATTCTGGGTAGAAACAGTCCATCTTCATGAGTGACCCTTTGCCCACAAAATGCTGCTTTGTTTTTGTTTATTTGTTTTTGTTAGTTTTGTTTTTTGCGTTTTTTTTGAGTTGCCTTTAATTGTTTTTGTCCTTCCTCTTACCCTCATAGAAAATCTTTGAGGTTCTGGTCTTGGCTCACCTCTTTCCACTTTCTCAGGGATTTCATTTATTCCTACAGTTTCAAGTATCCTTGATATTACAACTGATGTCAAAAAATATAATTCAGGGCTTCCCTGGTGGCACAGTGGTTGAGAGTCCGCCTGCCAATGCAGGGGACAGGGGTCCGACCACAAAATGCTGCTTTGTTTTTGTTTATTTGTTTTTGTTAGTTTTGTTTTTTGCGTTTTTTTTGAGTTGCCTTTAATTGTTTTTGTCCTTCCTCTTACCCTCATAGAAAATCTTTGAGGTTCTGGTCTTGGCTCACCTCTTTCCACTTTCTCAGGGATTTCATTTATTCCTACAGTTTCAAGTATCCTTGATATTACAACTGATGTCAAAAAATATAATTCATTAATTTATTTGACAAATACCTAGGGACTGGACTTCCCTGGTGGCACAGTGGTTAAGAATCCGCCTGCTGATGCAGGAGACATGGGTTCGAGCCCTGGTCGGGGAAGATCCCACATGCCGTGGAGCAACAAAGCCCGTGCACCACAACTACTGAGCCTGCACTCTAGAGCACAACAAGCCACAACCACTGAGCCCACGTGCCACAACTACTAAAGCCCGCACGCCTAGAGCCCATGCTCCGCAAAAAGAGAAGCCACTGCAATGAGAAGCCCGTGCACCGCAATGGAGAGTAGCCCCCGCTCGCCACAACTAGAGAAAGCCTGTGCGCAGCAACGAAGACCCAATGCAGCCAAAAATAAATTAAAAAACAAAACAAAACAAAACAAACCCTAGGGACTTCCCTGGCGGTCCAGCTGGTGAGACTCTTCACTCCAGCAGGGGGTCCAGGTTTGAACCCTGGTAGGGGAACTAGATCCCACATGCATGCCACAACTAAGAAGCCTGCATGCTTCAACTAAGAAGCCTGCATGCCACAACTAAAAGATCCTGCATGCCACAACTAAAAGAAAAACCAAAAAACAAATATCTACTGTACCTATCATGTACCAGGAACCGTGCTGATAAGTATTAGGGTAATAACTTGATGAACAGGATAGGCAGGGTCCCTGCCTTCCCACAAGCTTACACTCAAGTTTCCACATTTCCAAATTTCTTCCTATCTCCTGCTGGAATCTCAAATTCAGCATGTCCCAAACTGGACTTATTATCTCCTCCAAAATCTGTTTCATTACATTTCTGTGAGTTGCACCATCTTCATCCAATTCCCCTGGGACTCATCCTCGACTTCTTCCTCTCTTTCAATTCTCATAACTGATGCCCAGATCTTACAAACTCTGCCATCTGATCCCATCTCTCCACACTTGGCACTACTGCCTTCACTCAGGCTCTTGACCTCTTTCCCCCAATCATGGCAATAGCTTCCTTCTTGGTCTCCTTATCCTATATCTTCTTGCTCCCCTAAATCTATTTTCACTGCAGCTGCCAGAATGATAAATAATACAACCTGATGTCATTTTCCTATTCAAAACTCTTACTTTCTTTCTATACTTCCATATTCAATTTTGCCCCCTGGGATAAAATTCAAACTCCTCAGTCAAGCTTATGGGGTACATCATAACCAATCTGTGTTCTGTGTCTCTGCATTCTAGTCTTTGGCATTTACATTCTACTAATATTCAACTTTTTGTACTTCCCCAAACATATTATATTGTTTTCCACTTCTTTTGCTGTTTTCTCTGCCTGGAGCTCTTTCCACACTTTTCTTCTCCTTAACTAACTTTTTAGTGATCCTTCAAAACACCTCAATAGATGGTGTTTTATTCATCTTTGCATGTCTGGTACCTAGCAGAGAATAGGCCTCCTGTAAATAGAAGAACAATAAATATATAACTAAACCTCTGTGCTGCTGATTTTCAAATCTACACCTCCAACAGTGACCTCTGGATACATCTACCTGGATGTCTTGTGAGCATCTCAATGATGTTTTCCTCAAACCAAACTGATTATCTTCTCCTTTAAGAGAGGAGTCAGTAATAAGTTAGACTCTAGAGTTAGCCTAGCCAAACCAGGATAAGGCACAACTCCATTACAGTCTATGTAAAAAAATTTTTAAATATTTATTATTTATTTTATTTATTTATTTTGGCTGCGCCAGGTCTTAGTTACGGCATGTGGGATCTTCGCTGTGGCATGCGGGATCTTTAGTTGTGGCATGTGGACTTCTTAGTTGCATAGTGCATGCAGGATCTAGTTCCCTGACCAGGGATTGAAACTGGATTGAAACTCCTGCACTGGGAACTCAGAGTCTTACCCAATGGACCACCAGGGAAGTCCCAGTCTATGTAAATGTGACACCTGCATAGTGTGAAACATGATGGCTCTGCTGCCTGGGATGGCATCTGGCTCCAAAACCTATTGAAGCCAAATCCGGCCTCTGTACCCTGACACCGAATTAAAGCTTGGAGACAGAATTTTGGTTGAAGTAGAAAAGAAGAGCTTTATTGCTTTGCCAGGCAAAGAAGGCTACAGTGGGCTAATGCCCTCAAAACCTGTGTCCCAACTTGGAGAGGGTAGTGAGAAGTTTTATAGTAATGGCTCTGAGGGCATGATCAGCTTGTGGACATTCTTCTGATTGGTTGGTGGTAAGTAGGAGTCAGCATCATCAACCTTCAAGTTCCACCTGGTCTGCGGTCTATGGGCCTGTGGGCAGCATACCATTGTTAAACTTCTCCCACCTGGAGGGGGTTTCAGTATCTGCAAAACTCAAAGACATTGTTATGTGTATCCTTTGAGGGGGAACCAGGACATTGCCCCAAGGCTGCATTATTGTTTCTCTTGATGGTTTGTTTCTCCCTTGTCTCCAGTCCCCTCCCTTCCCTAATTAAAAACTGCTTGAATCTGCCCATTGGAACCAGGGAAAGTCTTGGAGGCTGAATGAAGGCTATTTCCTGTAATCAAAGGAATGGGGGACACAGAGAGGCTTTGTGTCCAGAAGCCCCATAGGGCCCTGCTTGGTATCACTATTAGTTGTTACTTTAGATAATTAAATTCTTTGGGCATCAGGCATCTCATCTATAAAATAGGTAGTACTTGATAAATGTTCATCATTTTTTAAAAAAAATTATTTATTTATTTATTTTTGGCTGCGTTGGGTCTTCATTGCAGCGTGTGGGGCTTTCTATAGTTGCAGTGAGCAGGGGCTACTCTTCGTTGTGTTGGGCGGGCTTCTCATTGCGGTGGCTTCTCTTGTTGCAGAGCCCAGGCTCTAGGCGAGTGGGCTCTAGACCACAGGCTCAGTAGTTGTGGCTCACGGACTTAGTTACTCCGTGGCATGTGGGATCTTCCCGGACCAGGGCTCGAAACCGTCTCCCCTGCATTGGCAGGTGGATTCTTAACCACTGCGCCACCAGGGAAGCCCTCATCACTATTTTTAACCTCAAAACTTCTCCTCCTCCAGTGTTTCCTACATCACTGGTTAGTGACATTACTCACATGGCACCAAGATATGAAACCAAGAAATCAGATTGAACTTCCTCTTTCATCTCACCCTAAATGCAATCAATCCAAAAGCCTGTGGAAATATTCTTTCTCTCCTTCTTCCCTTTCTGCTGCCAATGTCATTTTACAGTTCTGAGACTTCTCTAATCTGGACCATTGCAGTAGCCTCCCAGTTGGTCTCTTTGCCTATTGTCTCCTAGTCATTACATCGATCACACAGCTGCTAGAATCATCTTCCTAAAATGTGGTTCAAGTAGCTTAACTCCACATCTCAAAAATCTGCAATACACTCCAAAATTAATGAAGCACGTCTCCTAGGCCAGTTAGTGTGCCAGGTTCTGGTACTACACATATAAATAAAACAGATAAAATCCTTCCCAGACTACTGATGAACAAGGGAGGATAAAGGTCCTGTAGAAGGATAAAGTTCCCCTGCCCCCATTTCCAAAATCTTTACTGTTCCCTGAGGAAACAGATTCTATGATCACTTAATCAGACAAGTGTTCAACAGATTTCTTCTCGTCATAATTGTTCTGCTATTTTGTTTTTTTATATTCCCACGAGGATTGGATGTTAATATTTCCCTGGGCCAGGATAACTCTTTTGGTTCTTAAATGAGACAAATAAGTTCAAGTGCCCAGCCCAGGGCCTGGCACATGGTAGATACAATAAATGGTAATTTTCTTCTGGCTGCTGTAGGACTGTGCGTGGTTGGTTTAACCTGCTCACAGCAATAACCATCCACTATTAAGCTCTGAATGTCTGTCTCCCCTGAGTCCTCAAGAAGAAGATTAGTAATGGCCAAATAATTGTTCAGTCTTAGGCAGAGAACGAAAAAAAAATTACTACTGTTGCATGGTAGGATGATAAATGCCAAAAAATGTTGAGATGCTCAGGTAGCATGACACAGCACTTCCCTATCTCTTATCCTGCTATAATGTAGTTAGGGAGTTAGGAGGATAGTGGGGGTTGGGGGCAGAAAGGGGGACACAATACTATTTATTAAACACTCCTATTTTATATCAGGTGCTACATTGTGACGTGGGGACACAATGATGGTTGTGACCCAAACCCTACCCTTCAGAAAGTCAGTCTAACACGGAGAGATAGACATATAAACAAGTAAAATAGCTTTAAAATTTTCTTTTTGCTATAAGGCTACTGTTTGGGCAGAAAGGAGGGAATGGTCAATTCTGAGGATGAGTGAAAGAATTTCAGAGGAAGTAGTGCTTCAGCTGAGTCTTCAAACACCGTTTTCTGTAGGTCAAATAGAGAAAGGGTTCCTCATGCTTGAACAAAAGGCTGAAGGCTTAAAACAGCTACACTCTGCTCTGGGTGTTATAATACAGGAGCAAGGAAGAGTTACAGTAGTAACAATGGCTAACACTTCTAGTGTATAATAAGAACTAGGTACTGTGCTAAATAAACTACAGAGATGATTTCAACAAAGAATAGTATTCCCATTTTACAGACGAGAAAAGTAAGGTTAATGGATTAAGACTCTTTTATGAAGGCCACACATAAAATAACCATGAAGAGTTTTAACTCAGGAATACAGAGCCCCAGTTTTTATGAGCCACAAATCAGAGGGGTGAGTGAGTGAGTGACAAGATCAGATTTCAGAAAGATTTCCTCCAGCCACCGTGGAATGGATGGGATGGGAACTCATGGATAGCAGATAGAAAGCAGCAACCCTGTTAATCAGACAGAACAATAAAAGGGAGGCTCTCTAAGCAATGAGGGTTACTGAGGATCAGCACTACAGCAGAGGCTGCGGGAATCGGTGTAGGGGGGTAGTATTTGAGAAATATTTGAAGAGATAGTTCTCAGGGGTTGGTTAGACGTGGTCTTCCGTGGGCAGCAGCTAGAACCCTTACTCTGGTTCAGGCTTTAAAGGCAAGGCGGAGGCGTTCGGGTTTGGAAGTGATCAAAAGAACGCCTCAAACCTCGGCGGCGCGGGGTGGGGGGTTGCTAGTCCGCTAGGCCGCCCCCAGCGAGAGAAATCGCTGAGTCATACTGGCGGGGCGCGTTGGGTCGGGGCGGTGCTCGGGCCAGATCCCCTCCCTTCCCTCTCCCCCGTCCGCACCCCTGGCCCGCCCTGACTCTCGCGAGAGCCCTACAGGCTATAAAGGCCAGCGCCCGGCGCATGCTTTGCGTGTGTGCTTCCTGACTGTTCTTTGTGGCTTGTGAGGAGTGGTGAGTATATGGGCAGCGCGGCCTCTGCGTACCGCTACGCTCCATGCGCCCCGCTCGTCGCCCTTTACTCCTCTTCCCCCTCCCCCGGGCCTGCCTAGCTCAACTGGGGTTCTTTGACGGAGAAGGTGGCCGGGCGAGGTGGCCCTCACGTTGGACCCCCTTGTGGGTGCGGGGACGTGGTTGAAACTCGAGGCTAAAGGCGGCTTGAGTATTCTCTTCCCCGGAAACCAAAGCAGAGGGCGCTGATTGGCTTGGCGTGGCTTGGTGGTGATGGGGTCTCCTGCGGGTGTATGTGTGGGGGAAGCTTCTAGAGTGGATCTGCAAATTGATTAGAAACTGAGAATACTCGTCGGTCCGTCGTGTATTAGGGGGAAAGGCTGTTCTCGGTCCTTAGCTGCGACTAGCAGTGGAGCTTCAGATACTAAGATTCCGTTCTCCGTCTTTAGTTCTCTGCAGAATGGGTTTGTGGTGATCCTAAATGCCCTCTGTGAAGACTGCGCACTCTTCTGCTGGTGCTTTAAGTGCTAGGGTGGGGGTGATGATGGGAG
Organism: Neophocaena asiaeorientalis asiaeorientalis; assembly: GCF_003031525.2. Lineage (NCBI taxonomy): Eukaryota > Metazoa > Chordata > Mammalia > Artiodactyla > Phocoenidae > Neophocaena > Neophocaena asiaeorientalis. The sequence continues at coordinate 1,116,051 of NW_020173335.1, forward strand.
GGGCAGAGAGGGTACCTGAAGGGAGTTTTGGGGGAGTGGCTTCCTCCACAGAATTTCAAGGGAAGATTTCCTGAAGGGAACACACCGACCAGAAGTCCAGCAGCTTCCCATCCCCCACCACTGGTTGTGCTTTAGTGGTCGTGGGGGCCCCCTGGGAAATCAGGTTTGGACCAGAAAGCCATTTATGTTAGGGTCACATCCTGTGTTTGGTTGCCAAGTTGCTTTGTGCCTTGCTGGTTGGTTTTTTGGTTTGCTATTAAAGGTGTTAAGCGGTAAAAAGTTTGTGGCGATCGATGCTTACAACGTTTCTTTTTGTTGTGGTATTATGAAGCAAGAACTTGGGGACTTGAAAAGTTAGTTTCTTGGCGCTTTCAAACTGATGGCTTACTGGGTTAAATCTTCTTATTTTGGTCTTGACCTGGGTGAATACAGTGTAACATTACTCTTTGGCAATAAATTGACTCTTGTTCTACTTATTACTGCCCCAGGATCTTGGCCCCGAGGTAAGAAACCCATTTTTGAAAGGACTTCTGGGCCTTAAAACGCAACACCTAGAATTTTGAAGTAGAGCCGATGCCATAAATCTTGGTCTTACGTCTTGAAAAAGTTGGATTGGCTTTAGGGTGTGTGCTGTCTTGGGCAAAATCTACCTGGAGAAAGGTCAAAGTGTGCTTACCACATTCTGAAGGCAGATGGAGGTGCAGTCCAGGGAAAGGGCAGCATGGCAGCTTCTGGGAGGCAGGTGCTCAGTGTTTATGGCATTGTGCATTTGGGTCCAGGTTTGAGAGTTTCCACCTCTTTCTATCTCTGCATGTGTGTAATGAAAGTACAGAAGAAAATGTAATTGTACGAATGATGGTTCAGGAACAGTAAGAGTTTACTCCAATTGATAAAAAAATTTCCATTTTAAAATGAAAACATAATCAACTGTACTCCAATAAAAGGTAAAGAAATAAAAACAAAAATAAACTTAAGGGGCTTCCCTGGTGGCGCAGTGGTTGAGAGTCCGCCTGCTGATGTGGGGGACACGGGTTTGTGCCCCGGTCCGGGAGGATCCCACATGCCGCGGAGCGGCTGGGCCCGTGAGCCATGGCCGCTGAGCCTGCACATCCGGAGCCTGTGCTCTGCAATGGGAGGCCACAACAGTGAGAGGCCCGGCGTACTGCAAAAAAAAAAAAAAAAGGGGGCTTGTTTCTAATTGACTTCCTCTTACCTTTTCCAGCTGATCGCAATATGTCTTCAGGAAATGCCAAAATTGGGCACCATGCCCCCCAGTTCAAAGCAACTGCTGTAATGCCAGATGGTCAATTCAAAGATATCAGCCTATCTGACTACAAAGGTAAGAGTAGTTAGGTTCATTAATGTGGAATTATGTTACAATCTAGGGATGGCTTGTTGATTTTCTGTATCTCTTGTCATGTTTGATTGTAAAATGATTTTTATATCTCCTGTGTCTTTAGGGTAAGAGGCTTTGTCTTCCTATTGAATTGAAGTGGTGATTATCATCAGTGAACACAGGGTAGATATCCTAAGTCCAAACTGCTTCTGGAGAAAGCACAAGCTTCATTATGTCTGGACATAAATCTTTATTATTTTTCCAGTATTGCTCCTCAGTTATATTATTGGAGATAGTTTCATTATCGTGTTTTAAAAGGCCTTCAACAATTTAAAGTCTCAGAGCTAAAGTCTTCGGAGCTGTGAGACTGTATGTTCAGTTCAGTTTAAGAAATATGTGTGTCATGATTGCTGTATTAGGCAGAGGGCTTAGGCACATTCCCTTAACTGTTTTGCCCCCAGAGAAAAATTGGTGTCACAATTAGAATAACTCTCCTTTCTGTTAAATAGTTTCAAGTAGACACCTAGCAAGTTCTAATGAGGTTCTTTTTATTTTGCAGTCATGGAGCAGCAGGGTCTTCTGGGACAATTGAAAATAGAAATTCCTTAGAATGCAAACCTGAGACTCAGGTGTCAAGTATACCTTTCTTGATGGTGTAGCAGTCGGTTCCTAGAGTCAGCTTTTGGGTAGAACCTGTGACTAGGTTTCTTAACAAATTACACATTTTGGTTGGAATGAGAGCAGATAAGTGGGGCCCTATGGAGAGAAGCTCCTCCTGGCAAACAAGGTAAGTAGCACCATAGGGAGGTGACTCTGGCCCAAGGGCAAAGGCATGAAGTTTAGGAACAGCTATTGTGTTCCCTCCAGGGCTTGACCTGCTGTAGCTTGTTAGGCAAAGCCCCTGAGGAAGGTTGTTTCGGTGAGTGTGTTTATAGTGATTTTGGCTTTCAAAGTGAATGTCAAAAGGATCTGCTTGTTTTTGACTTTCAAACATTGTTGCTATCTGGAAATAAGTGAATATTTGGAATTGCTCCAAATAGCTCAGCCCATTAGGTATGGTGAGAAGCTGCCCTCAGGTTGAAGATCTAGAATACTTCAATTGGTAATCAGATGAGTTTCATAAAATTGCAACTAGAAATTCTGTTACCTACCAGGAGAATTTTTGGAACTTTTGCCTTATAAATTTTTTCTTTGCTTGTCCTGTCAGGCTTGTTTGAAACATATCTGTGGTTATTCAGGTGATCACTTAAACCTTAGCCATCAGAGACTTCCCTGGTGGTCCAGTGGTTAAGAGTCCCCCTTCCAGTGCAGGGGACGTGGGTTCAATCCCCAGTCGGGGAACTAAGATCCCACATGCCGCGGGCATGCTGTGGGGCAACTTAAGCCCGTGCGCCACAACTACAGACCCTGCACACTACAACTAGAGTGAAGCTCGTGCACACTGCAGGGAGGATCCCTAGTGCCGCAAGGAAGACCCGATGCAGCCTAAATAAATGAATAAGTAAACAAATCTTACCCATCACATTACTGTGGTTCCTTGTGGAAGAATTGCAGAGGTTCTGACTTTCTCTTATTGGTTTTATTGCCTTGCAGCAGAAAATGCAGCAATTCAGCTCTTTCTGGGCACTGATTATATAAGCATTGGCATTAGATTGTCCAGTAGATAATTGCATCTTTGCTTTTTTTCTTCACTGGAGAACTTGGTGTTTGTGCTAATTTTAACTATCCAGAGATCAAAATTAGATGGAACAGTGTTTATCTGTAGTTGGCAGCTAACATGGAGGCAGGAAAATAAAGCATGGAAACGAAGAACTTTTTCTTGGTGGAAGAGGTTCTCACAGTAGCTGCAAGGAATCTTCTCTGTTGAGCATCTTGGCATTTTAACAAATGTGTCTGCCATCAACTTGAAAAGGCTGCTTTTTTCCATAGGAGAATGTCTTCAGGTTTACATTCTCTATAAGGCAAGGAAGTCTGTTTCTTTTTTTTTTTTAATACATTTATTTACTTACTTATGGCTGCATTGGGTTTTCGTTGCTGCACGCGGGCTTTCTCTAGTTGCAGAGAGTGGGGGCTTCTCTTGTTGCCGAGCACGGGCTCTAGGCGTGTGGGCTTGAGTAGTTGTGGCACATGGACTTAGTTGCTCTGTGGCATGTGGGATCTTCCCAGACCAGGGCTCAAACCCGTGTCCCCTGCATTGGCAGGTGGAATTTTAACTACTGCGCCACCAGGGAAGTCCCAGGAAGTCTATTTCAAAGGCTAACTTGGGCTTTTTTTTCCACCCAGGAAAATACGTTGTGTTCTTCTTTTACCCTCTTGACTTCACCTTCGTGTGCCCCACGGAGATCATTGCTTTCAGTGATAAGGCAGAAGAATTTAAGAAACTCAACTGCCAAGTGATTGGTGCTTCTGTGGATTCTCACTTTTGTCACCTGGCATGGTAAACCTCTTGATCCATTTGGCATGGAGATTTTTTGTTTTTCTTTTTTTTTAATTATTACTTTTTTTTTTTTTTTTTTGACCGCACTGTGTGGCATGTGGGATCTTAATTCCCTGACCGGGGATGGAACCTGTGCCCCCTGCAGTGGAAGCGCAGAGTCTTAACCACTGTACCACCAGGGAAGTCCAGGCATATGGACTTTTAAATTAAGCAGCAACTGGTACTGGGAGGCTTTGGCAATAGACTTTCTCAAGTATTGATTTCTGGCTCATAGAAGGAGAACAAATGCTCTGACTTGTTCTTACTACCTGGCAGCAGAGGAAAAGCAGCTTGGATTACAGCTGAGTGTACCCTGGTGACCTTAACTGTCCTCAGCCGGTTATTTTACTGCTGGAAAAAGTTTGAAGTTTTCTGGGGAGTAAGATTAGGAATGTTGGACAGGAGAAGGAATAGTTACAGTTAATGCTTTTGCTACACAAGAGTTTGAATGAATGTGATTGTATGTGTTTTTTGCTGTAGGATCAACACACCCAAGAAGCAAGGAGGACTGGGACCCATGAACATTCCCTTGATATCAGACCCCAAGCACACCATTGCTCAGGACTATGGGGTCTTAAAGGCTGATGAAGGCATCTCATTCAGGTATACCTGCTGGGGGGCTGACAGTCATCAGGAGAATTATCTGATTGGCTGAGGACCTTTTATTTGAAAGGTAGAGCCCTGATCTGTGGAGTCTTTTTTCTCATTTCATTTTTTTTCCTGTTGTATTGAGAAATAATTGATAGACATCACTGTGTAAGTTTAAGGTGTATGGCATGATTTCATTTCATTCTTTTATGCTGGGCCTAAGGGGAAGGCCAGTGCAAGTGTGGGAGACCAGCCTATTTCCATTTCTTCTCTATTCTAAGAAAGCAATTTCTAAAACTGTACTGTCTCTCTCAAACCTTTAATACTTTTTTCCAGGGGCCTTTTTATTATTGATGATAAAGGTATCCTTCGACAGATCACCATAAATGACCTTCCTGTTGGCCGTTCTGTGGATGAGACACTGAGACTAGTTCAGGCCTTCCAGTTTACTGACAAACATGGGGAAGGTAAGTCAGTCTGCCTGGTGACAGGACAGCGGAGTGGGAAAGATGGGAGGAACAAAGTCTACCAGATAAAAGGGTGATTATGTCTCTTCGAGAAGTTGCCATCTCTGGATTATAGTGGGTTGTGGGGGTGGAGCAATGGAAAAGCCTGGGGAGGAGAATATAAAGGCTTCTTGTTCCAATCGCGTATTCCCAGCTTCTGCCCTGATCATTTAGTATCGCTCACTGCTGCAGATTCAACTTATTAAAAGAGTATAGGAGGATCCCATAGGTGTGTTAAGGGTGAAACAAAAGGCTGGGAATCACACCTAGACATGAACCATGCTGCTCTTGACAAGTGTTTACTGGGGGGAGAGCTTAATCCCTGTAGACCATATTTGTTTCATTGGGGTAATGTTCAACCAGTTTTGGAAAGTGAAATGAAAATAGGACTAAGATAACTTATCCAAAGACAGTAGGTAGAAACAGTTAATACATTTTTATCTTTTAAAAATCCATTCTGTTGGTGCAGTGTGGTTGTATTTGTAAGACTTATAATCAACAAATACCAAACTATATATATGCTCAATATAAAAATTTTTCTAAGGAAGGAGGGGTTAGGGCCGAAGGATTTGAGATGAAATACCAAGGTTCTTCGTTAGAAGTTTCAGGATGAAAGACAATGTTTTTGTGAGTCTGAACATGACCGAGTAGATTAAATTTACGGTTTTTATCTAGCATTTGCTAGAGTGCAGGTCTTCCTTACTGCTCTAGCCCTTCTCTCCTTATATATTCTCTCATTGCAGTGTTTTGATAAAGTCCTGAACTACTTGCTCCCAGCCTTTGAGTTTATAAGGCTGTAGCTTTTGACAGCTCCCCACCTCTGCCCAGTGTAGTTGTTGCTTGGAATGAGATAGCCTTATCCCAACTGGGTTGAGTTTTAAGAACTCAGCTCCTCCATCTGCTGCAGGTGCTGGGTATGTAGGGGGAGGGGATCTTGAACCCCACCCCCACCCCAGCTTAATATGATTGAGGGTAAGATGGTTGGGATCAAGTGCTACTGATATCAAGTGCGCAGGTGGACTTGGACAAATTTCTTGTCTTATTACATCTCATTTTCTTTCTCTAGAAAATAAGTAGTTCTGACTAGCTCTCTAAGGCTCATTTCAGCTCTGATCTTGTGAGTTAAAGGAGGTGGAAGTTAAGAGTCTAGATTAGTGGTGTGTGTTTGGGAGACCCAAAAGTGCTAGCTTGACTAGAGTGGAAGGCTAATAGGTAATGGGAATCAGAAGGCACCATTTGCAGAAGCATGTGTGGGCTTTACTCTGGATTAAAGGAGCAGACAGCTGCTGAGACTGCCCCCTGGTGGAGAATGAAGTTCAGTACAAAGACGGAAGGCGCTGTGGAGTGGCCAAGTCGGCCCTTTACTGGACTAGGACCTTGCATAGACTCTTGAACACAAGCTTTCATGACTCTGTGAAGCTTGCTTCTTCACACTCTATTGTTCTCTGCTGCTTCCCATCCCTTTAGAACAGGGACAGCTTTCTGTGCGCAGCCTTTTACGGCTTATAGTATGATAGTTCCCAGTTGAGAGCATGTAAATACCAACCAGGCAGTCTGTATGACGTGCTGTCATGTGTTATTTGACAAATAACCCCGCATTCCTATTTTTAAAATTGAGATATAATTGGCATATAACATTATATTATTTTCAGGTGTACAACATAATGACCATATGTTTGTATATCCTATGTTCCTATTTTTATCTAAAAATTTTTTTTGATCTTGAATTTTACACTTTTTTGCGGGGAAGGGGTCTTCAAGTGAACTACATTACATTTTAGCAGAGATAAGGGTGGAACTGACAAATACCATAGAGAAATTTTTTACTGAAAAAATCCTATGTTCCTATTTTTAAGGACAAATAAACCAATATTTAAACACAGCATATATTGATAGTTAATGGTGGAACTGGGATCCAAATTCAAAGCCCTCCTTTTCTTAGGTAATTTCAAATGCTGAAAAAGTCATTGTTTAGGGCCTTCTGTGTTGGCGAGAGTTGTGGTACTTCAGGCTGCACTTGAAAGCTGGTAAATGTGGGACTCAGCCAGTTCTTCTGGGCTCCATATTGATTCTGAAAAACCAGCACTGTTGGGTATGAGTGAAATATCCAAGTGTGGATCTTTCTGTCCTGTCATTAATTATTGGTACAGTCTTAAGTGCCAAGAGGCTTTAGTGCCAAGGAGATTAATTGTCAAGGTCCTTCTTTCTGGTTCATTATTCCTCCTATCTTTGTATCATTTGTATTCCTGGACAGAAGAATCTTTGGTTTCCCTGCTGGCAAACTACGGGGTGGCTCTGGGTCTGGTCTCTGTTTTTATGTTGCTTTTTATTCTTGGAAGCTTGTTTATGCTTAGGACCTGTGTTCTCATCCTTTGGTGCCACTAAAGCGAATGACTGTGTAACAATCAAATGGAGATTTTGTAAAGCAGCTGGGTTTGCCATTTAGTGCTTGTTCCATCCATACCTTGTTCCCAGACTGCTGTTTGCAGTGTCTGACATCTGAGGCTGTGACATCCTTGGACTGAAAGGGGCTTCCCCTCTCTCACCTGAGCAAGTGAGATTTTTGCTGCTCCATTACTGGATTTTGCTGACTATGTGCCTCCTAGAAGACTAAACAGCAAATAGAGTAGAAAATCAGCGATTGGTTCCCTTGCCTCACTTTCCTCAGGTTTGCCCAAGGAGCATTGCTAACTTAGGATCATTGGAAAGGTTGAAAGGTTCTTTTCTGCATAAAGTGTGCGAAAGATTCAAACTTGGACCTTTTGCTTACCAAGGTATAGCAGGCAGTTACTTAGTGAAACAAGCAGGACCTTCTGTGGAGGTCCTGTCCCTTATTTCAGGCATTCTTGTTTGGCAGAGTTAAGGAACACTGAGAAGGAAAACTGCTTGCTGCTTTCAGATCTCTGAAGGGCTGCTAGAGGGAAGAAGCAGCTTAGTGTTAGGGTTTACACAGTCGTAGCTTTGTCATTTTTTAGCTTATATTTTTCTTGAGTATGGGGGCAAGTCACTACTGTAATCAATTTTTATTGTGGTTATATATAATTTACCTTTTTTTTTTTGCGTTACGCGGGCCTCTCACTGTTGTGGCCTCTCCCGTTGCGGAGCGCAGGCTCCAGACGCGCAGGCTCAGCGGCCATGCCTCACGGGCCCAGCCGCTCTGTGGCATGTGGGATCTTCCTGGACCGGGGCACGAACCCGTGTCCCCTGCATCGGCAGGCGGACTCTCAACCACTGCGCCACCAGGGAAGCCCCTAATTTACCTTTTTTAAGTGCATAATTCAGTGGCATTAATTAATTCACAGTGTTGTACATCTATCACCACTGTTTCTCTTTTTCATCATCCCAAACAGGCAGTAGTACCATGAAGCAATAACTTACCATTCCCCTTTCCCTCCAGCCTTTGGTAACTTCTACTTTCTATGTCTATGAATTTGCCTATTCTAGGTGTTTCATGTGAGTGAAGCCATATAGTATTTATCCATTTGTGTTTGGATTCTTTCACCTAGCATAATGTTTTCAAGGTTTATCCAGGCTGTAGTATGTATCAGAACATTATTATTTTTTAAAGGCTGAATAATATTCCGATACACACACACACACACACACACACACACACACACACACACACACACACACACACACACACAGTTATATCTATCTATCCGTTAACAGGTTGTTTCCACCTTTTGGCTATTGTGAATAATATTGCTAAAATATTGGTGAACTGGTGTCTGAATCCTTGTTTCCAGTTACTTTGGGGCTATATATAGGAGTAGAATTGCTGGGTCACATGGTAATTCTATGTTTAGATTCTTGAGGAACTGCCAAACTGTTTTCCACAGCACATGCACCATTTTACATTCCCACCAGCAATACCAAGGGTTCTTTACATCCTTCCCAACATTTACTTTCCTTTTTTTTTAACTATAGCCATCCTAGGGGATGTGAAGTGGTATCTCATTGTAGTTTTGACTAGTGATGGCATATTTTCATATGTTTATTGGACCATTTGTATATCTTTGGAGATATGTCTTTCAAGTCCTTTGCCCATTTTTGAATTGGGTTGTCTGTTGAGCTGTGGGAGTTCTGGATTTCAATTTTGGCTATTAATCCCTTATCAGATATGATTTATAAATATTTTTTCCCATTCTGTGGGTTGTCTTCACTCACTTCATAATGTCTTTTAATCTACAAAAGTCCTTAATGTCAATCAAGTCCAATTTACCTTATGTTTTTTACTGTTGTTTGTGTTTTCAGTATCATGTCTAAGAATACATTTCCAAATCTAAGGTCATGAAGTTTGACCACCCTGTGTTTTCTTCAGAGAGTTTATGGTTTTAGCTCATATATAGGCTGTTGATCCATTTGCGAGTAAACTTTTTGTGTATGGTATGAATAGATGTCCAATTTCATTGTTTTACATGTGGAAATCCAGCTGTTCCAGCACCATCTGTTGAAGAGCATTTAAGCTTATTTCTCAAAAGGTGCATTTTTGAAGCATACATAAAATTACTGAGAACAAATGAATACCCACTTACCTACTACCTACTGTTAACAAAATCGTAATATTTTGCTGTACATGCTTTAGACAGATTATTTTTAGGACAAAGTATAAAGTTGAAGCTGTTACTTAATTTCTTTAAATTTCAGTTACTCTGTGAACAAATTAGGTATCATAGTAATTAGGGATCTGGTGAGGATTAAATTACATATTTATAGCTTTGAACTAAAAGGCTGAATGATCTCAGACTGCAGGGTAGGCTTCCTGGTGCCTGAATGTTACTCTTTAGGGCTCACATTTGGTTTTGAGGCATCCACTTGTCCTTGGGAGGGTGGAGCTCACCACTGATCAGGTTATTAATTAGTATCCTTTCTTTTGCAGTGTGCCCAGCTGGCTGGAAGCCTGGCAGTGATACCATCAAGCCTGATGTCCAGAAGAGCAAAGAATATTTCTCTAAGCAGAAGTGAGCACTGGGCCATTTTAGGGCCAGGCTGCAGTAGGTGGCCATGAGAACAAAACCTCTTTTGTACTATTGTCATGCTTAAAACACAAGACCTTGCACTCAGCCCAGATGTGGTGTGGGACAGGACAGGCCTTTCCTGCAGGGGCTGGGGAGGCCAGCCTTTCTTCCTCTGGGGGGAATGGCCTGAGCTGTATTATGGGGCAGGCAAACTGATTGTATAGTAGTAGGTTATTGCTTTTGGTCTTTTGTAGTTTTATTAAACTTGAGCTGAGACCTTGTTGATTCTTCATTTTAGGGGGACATTAGCCTTTGAGTGTAAGAGGAATTTACTTTTTGCTTTCCCTCTTTAGGGGAAAATGAGGTGTGAGAGTGTCTCAGAATCAGGAAATTATATTGAGGGGAAATGCAAGTACATACAGAGGATGGACCTCAAAGCAAGGTGTTTCATTTCACCATATCTGGAGAAGAGCAAGGCCTCCTACTACAGTACTGGCCAAGGCACTGCAATTTTTGCTATAGGCTGGGTTGCAGGTTAAGAGCCCAATGAGATTACTGACATTTACTTTTACACTACTGGGAGGGCTGTATGAAAACCTGAAGCTTGGCCTCTTCTGATAAATGCCTGGTACTGGTTCTGTAAAAAGATCAGAGTTAGAGGCTTCAGTACCTTTGGAACTAAAAGGGGAAGGGGGAGACAAACACAGCGCTGGTGTTCATAGGGTAGGTTTCTGTGTCAAAAGCACAGTGCTGAGCACCTCTTGGCTTCCCTGGGGTTTCTATCCTTGATTTAAGGGTAGTTCTTATCCTCATATCATTGTCCTGAGGGAGGGTTGTCAGTGGGGCAAAGGTGGATTCCTCCTGGGCTCTTGAGGCTAGGGCAGATTCAGGACTGAGAATCCTTCTTTATATCATGTGGTGCCCTTCTAGACACCTTCCAGACACGGCTACCCCAGCCTACCTAGCCCTCCAGTATTCAGACAAGCAAGAACTATGAGCGGCAGTATAGGATTCCTGGGGCCTTTAATAGCTCATTATATGCCAGGTACTATTTCGTATTTATTCAGTCTCCATAAGAACCCTCTGAGGCAGGTACCGTTATTTAAGGGATAGTTGCTTCTTAAGCCCTGTAACAAGTAGCATCTTGAAGCACTGCAGAGAAATGGTAACAGGTAATAATCCCATATTCCAAGGCAGGTGGCAAGTCTGGATCTGCTTTGGTCTTTTGACCAAACTTCTTTAAGCCTTGTTATCTTCATTTAAGAACTCTACTATAATTCTTTATCAAAAATGATCATCTTGTACCCAATAAAATCTTGTCTAGCCAAATAAGTCCCAGCAGGTGCAACTGTCATAAATGAGGATCCCACAGGGGAGGGGAGGGGAGGGTATCAAGGGCCAGAGGACGCAGGTGGTGAGACCCTGGGGCTGAGCCAGCCTCTGCTGGGACTCTGAGGTTTCTTGGGGATGAATGTGGTGAAATGAAGCTCTTGGGATGTAGAGCTAGGCTCCTCTGAGGTCTGGGCCAAGCCCAATAAGGCCAAGCGTTGGGCAGGCGGAGTGGAAAAGAAGGCCTTCTGCTCTTCTGAGTAGCGCTCCTGAGGTGGCACAGCATCCCGGTAAGTCCAGTCACGCCAATGGAAGTTGAAGCGTTCAAGCAGGGTGATCCGGTCAGCTCTTGCAGGTACACAGTCGAGGGGCTTTGTGGGTGGCAGGTCTGGCACCTCTATTCCTCGCAGCAGCACGGCCCCTCGGATGGCAAACCAGCCCCCGAATCTGGGATGTATGCACACACCTGATATGTGCTGGGGAGTGGGTAAAAAAGAAAACAGTCATGGAGGTCGTCTTGGCACCAAATCCAGCTACCAGCAATGCAAGCTAGGTTTGTTTACTTATTCTCATTTCTCATTCTGAGTCTACATGTGAGCCTCGGTCAGTCCTTGACTGGACTCCTCTATTCCCTCTCCTGGACAACTTTTTTCATGGTCACTGACCACAAGGAAAGGTTCCTTGAGCTGAACTTCAGCTTCCCAGTCTCACCACTCTAATCACAGCTCTGCCCCCTCCATTCTATCACAAAGACTAAGAACAGACTAGTTCTCTGACTGATGTGTCCCTAGGAACCAGACCTCTGACCATGGTGCACCTTTGTCCTGGATTGTACCCATCAATTCCTTTACCCAGGGGAGGTGGAAGAATGACATCTGAAATCTTTTTTTTCTTTTGGCTGTGCCTCGCGGTTTGCAGGATTCTCAGTTCCCCAACCAGGTAATGAACCCGGGCCATGGCAGTGAAACCCTGGAATCCTAAAAACCAGGCCTCCAGAGAACTCCTGGGACTTGAAATCTTGAGGGATTTTCCTTTCCTTTTCTTTCTCAGCCCCTATTCATTCATATTTGCCCTCTGACCTGGGTTCCCCAAGGGTCAGACTCCACATCCTGTCGTTGGTAGTAATAAGCTGCCCCTGCCACATGGGCTGCTGTCTGGGCCAAAATCTTGGGGCGCCGGTTTGGGTGTACCTCGTAGTCAGCGATGATTTCTACTTGCATCTCTGGGAGGCTCTGTGATAGAGAACAAGATGGAAGCTTTTAGCACAAGAGGAATCATGACCATGTCCAACAGAGCCTTAAGTTGTGTTAACAGGGCCCTGTCCTCAGAAGTCATGTTTAAAGGGGAAACATGATCTTAAACTTGGAGTGGGGCTGGGGGCTCCAGTGTGAAGAAAACAATATAGTGTCTAGGAGGGCCCATGTTTGAAGGGAAATACAGTCTTGTTCAGAAACCTTTATGAGGGGTGACTTGGCTCTGCCCTCCGGAGGCCCAATGTGGAGGAAGACATGGCCCAGCTTTGGGGAGACCCAGTGTATGTGTACGTGTGTATATACATGTAAAGTGTGTAGTGGAGTATTCAGTCCTCAAAAGACCCCAAAGATAGCATAAAGCTTCCAGGTCTAGGGCAAAGAAAGGTGAGAGGTGCGTGGGGAATGTTGGGCTTATTCCCATTTCACTTGGAGGCCAAGGGAACTCTGATCATATAGTTGTACATCAGTGAAGGGTGAGTGAGACTGGTTTCAGACCTGGGGGGCTGCTAGAGGAGGTGGCCAAACCCGGGGTGAGCAGGCAGAATGGGGAGAGATCACATTGTCAAGGCTGTCTTTAGGATACTCTTCTGCCTGGGAAGTGGCTCCTAGCCCTAGGCAGGTCTAGTCGAGGAGCTGGAAGCAGATGCAGGTTTTGAAGCTGGGGAAGGCTACAGCCAGCCTTGCTCACCTCTCTAACACGGCCCAGGTGGTAGGCCACACACTGGTCCACAGGGTCAGTCAGTGGTTGGAGGTGGCAGCTCTGCAGGAAGGGCTTGAGGGCCCGGTCAAACATGGCAGGTGTGCTGAGTACCAGGAAGGCTAGGGTAGGTCCTGGCAGGGGCAGGTGGAAGGCTGGAGGCAGGAGTGCATTGTACCATGCCACCTGGAATAGAGAAAATTCAGGCCACACAGGAGGGCCAACTTAGGCCTTAGCCAGGCCCATACTTTAGCTTTGCATTCAAGGCTTCATGCATCTTGCCCAGCCTCCATCTTATTCAATCGATGAAATTCTGATGTATGATGTGTGTTTATGGGGATGCAACTGAATCTGACGGAGTTACAATAGAGAAGCAAAGAATTCATAAAAAACTAAGGACAAAAAAAATGTGATTATATTGTGATTAGTGCAATAACAGGGCCAGTGAAGGCCCTCTGAAATTAGAAAAGGCTTGGAAGCTGAGTCTTGAAGGCTAGGAAGGAAACTTACAGGCTGACATGTAGAGGGAGAATCTGGTATGTGTTTTAAATAGGTCCCAGCATAAACAAAGGTAAAAAGTGCAAGGCATAGTTGGAGAATAGCAAATTGTCTAGTTTGACAGAAGTGAAGCATCTGTAGAGGGGAGCAGAGGGAGAGAAGGCTGGAGAGATCAGTAGGAGTAAGACTGTGACTGGTCTTGAATACTGCCAATTTGAGGAATATGGGTCTAATTTGGTGACAATGAGGGCTAGCCATTGAAGATTTAAGGAGTAAACTGACATGATCAGTTTTAGATCAGTCTGGCTGCAGTGTGGAGGATGGAATGGAGGCAAAGTGACAGGAAGGAGGTTACTGCAGAAATTCAAATGAGAAATAGTGGCCTGGACCAGGAACATAGATGGGTTGAATGGAAGGAAATGGATCTGAGATAGGAGACAGATTGATTGCTAAAGGTCTCAGTGGCTGATTGTATGTGGAGCTAGGGAGGTGAGAGAAGCAGGAGCTTAGGATGATTGGCAGGGCTGTATATGGCACTGTTCAATACCATAGCTCCCCCTATCCAGGCCTACCTGATTGCACCAGCTAGGCATCCCCACTCTCCCTCATACCTGCCATCCACCACTACTACCTCAACACCTTTATTCAAGCTCTTCCTGATATGTGGGATGTATATAACCTTCCAATCTATCTTTTCATATATAGTTCAATTCCATTTTTTCCAGGGAAGCCTCTCTGAGGCTAGATCCAACCTACTTCTTCCTCTATAATCCTCTCCCAGCACTGCTGTGTGCCACTCAGTGGAAGGGGTGGAAGTGGGCTGCCTCTTAAGCATCAGGCAAAAGGCTCAAGCTGAGTTGACTTAGCTTTGTTTCCAAGCACAGGGTTCAGTGCGGGGGACGCTGTATACAGGGAAATGGACCTATGTGAACAAGGGTAGGTGGTGATGCCAGACTTCTGTGTCAGGCAAGTGTATAGTTCATATACCCAGCCCAGCACTGGTGACTGGCAACATCATGAATGTAACCTTTTATTGGTAGATGGAACAACCCAGCCAACTGTTTGCTTGTTCAACACCATGAATGCCCTTCGCTAATCAGATGACCAAAATTCTAGCCATGCAAACATTCCAGGCCTTGCCCTCCCCCCAACTCCTTCGGGAAGCTTCCAAAATGACTCTGGCCCCACAGTACCTTTCTTGCTGTAAATTACGTAGGTGACAAAGCCACAGGGTTACTGGATCATATGGTGTCTCCTATTCATCAGTCCGGCATTGTATGAGGGTAAAAGGACAAACCTGCAACAGTTCTCTACCCGTTTAAACCAAGCGCCCATTGAGACCCTTTCCCGATACGTCAAACGAACACGGGGCCAGAAGAGCTCGGGAAAGTTCAGAGGACTCCAGGGCCTCACGCCGGTGGCACCGAAGCCAACCATACACTTCGCCCTGGCACCACAGTAGGGATAAACCAACCTGGAAGGGGTAAACCTCGAAGCCGAAAGGGCACAACGTGTCCTCAATCTTCTGCTTCAGCTCTGCGACTTGCGGCTCCATAGCGCACGCTACACGCTGAGCCTGCTGGGGAATGGAGTCTCAAGGTAACTCGGGACGTTAAACTTTGAGGCAGCTTGGACTCCATTTCCCAAGAACTACTGGGATCGGCAGCGGGACTTCGTTGGCTCTGCGCGATGCATCCTGGGACACGTAGTTCATTCGGTCCTTAGAGACAGCCACTACAGAAGCCGAAAGACTCAGTTTCCCGGCAAGCTTCACGGTGGGGCTGTGACTGCTCGTGTTGCTTCTAGGGAAACGTAGTTCGGTAGCCTGCATCGCCAGCTGTCTCCAGTAGAGGTGAACTCAGTTTCCCAAGTGGCACCGCGGAGGCCAGTGCGAAGTCGGGCTTTCCCGGCCTACCGTAAGGTTTGAACCGGGCGGCGGCAGTAGTCGCTGGCACAGGTTCGGTGTGATGGCGCAAGTGTTGTGCGTCTGGAGAGGTCTCGACCAAGATTCGGTACCTTTTAACTCCCACCTGATATCTGCGTATCAGGGCATCCCGCTTTTCCACCAGTTCCCCAAGGACGTTGCTCCCCTGACTAGTCCCAGAGGCGCAGTTTTGGTCTGATACTGCATCCTTACCTCTATTATTGCATCCCCCACTCACCTCTTTAGATCTGACGTTGTGGTCTTTCCTGGGCTGTGCCTTGGGTGCCCACAGTTGGGAGAGCAAGGGCACAAGATGCCAGGGAGCCAGAGCTCTGCCGCAGGCTATGAGTAGGAGCCTGAGATGGTCTGAGCAGCTCGGTGCGCTTCTCAATGCTACTGACGGAAATGTGGCCAGGATTAAGGTGAGGGGGCGCCTGAGTCCCCCGCCTTCTGGTTTAGGGGATGTGGGTTAAGGGACTGCAAGACAGAACTCATTGGCCTGTGCATTTGCTTTTTTTGTAGCAAAGGCTGTATCCCCTTGGAGTCTCCACCACGGGTATTGTTCCTTTTTCTACCTATCCCTCAGCCTTTTCTCTTTCCAGAATCTGCCTTTTTCCAGTGCCTATACCGTCCACTAGTCCTTGCAAATTCCAGCTTTTTATTTTCCTGAACAAACATTTCGCCCCCCCCCCACCCCCCCAATAGACTTTGCACTCGTCCCTTCCTTATTCCCTCAGCAGGAGACCCGACTGGGACCTGGATTTCCCCTCATTACTTACCAATAGGCTTTGCACTCGTCCCTTCCTTATTCCCTCAGCAGGAGACCCGACTGGGACCTGGATTTCCCCTCATTACTTGTCTCCCCAGTCAGGAGTCCAAGCTCAACAGCATTGGGCTCTAGAGACTCCCATTGTCCCAGAAAGACTAAGTTAGGCTGAGGCCCGTAGTGCATCTTCTCTGGGATGAATTTACTATTCTTCGATCCCAGCTTCGATCCCAGGCTCAGGTGAGGCATGGACTCCTAGGTGAGTATGTTTGGGGTTTGCGTGAGATGAGGATACCAGGGGTTGGCGGAGCCCCTTGCACAATAGCTCGTGTGGTTTTTCTGCCTGGGTAGGTGACTGAGGCACTAAGGCAGGCTGTGCAGGGCCTGCTGGAAGAGCTAGAGCAGCAGAAGTACCAGATCTCTGCCCTAGAAGGTATCTGATCAGTTCTTTTCTTCATATACACGGTCTCATATGTGTGAACACATTTTGGTGCACTCCTGTTGTGTGTGTGCTTGTGTCTTGATTTGCAAGTGGAGTCTCTAGGTTCATGTGTGAAGTTCTTAGAGGGGCTGATCCCCAACTTGTCCCACTACAGCATCACTAAGGTTGCTGCAGGGGGGCCCAGAGCAAAGGGTCCTTCTGGAGCAACGCCTGGTGGGGCTGAGAAGGGAACTGCAGGGCCTTCGAAGCCAGGTACAGGAACAGGCGTGAGCCCAAATGCAAACAGGACCACAAAAGTGCAGTGCTACCAGTGGCCTTCACCAAGAGCTGCAGAATGAGTAAGTGATGGGCAAAACCTCGCCTTCTTCAGGCCTCTGAACTCCTGGTACTCTGGTAGCCTCCTCTGGGCTTGTTAATTGGCTTTAGAATGACACTGCTGTCATTCCTGCAGGCTGCAACTGCTGTGGGAGGAGTCAGAAATTCTTCGGGAGGAATTGAAGTTGCTGCAGGACCAGCTGAGTGAGTAAAAGATTGGGGATGGGTATGAAGTCACCTGTTCCCTTTTCTGGAAAGCCTTCTTGCTTTCCTAATAAATGACCATAGCTCTGACTGCTTGAGCTTCCTAGAAATCTGGCCAAATATTTTGTCTTACCTCTCATGGTGTGAGTCTAGTCTCCCCAGTCAGCTTGGAAACTTCTCAGCAGCTGGACCAGAATGCTTCTGTCCTAGTTTTCAGTGCCAGAGAAGGGGAAGGAAGGAAGTTGGAGAACATCCTCCTTACATTTTCTCTCATCCACAGGCCAGCACCGGGAGCTGCTGCTGAAACAAATGACTGAGGGGCGGCAAGCTCAGGCCCACAGCTGGAAGGTAGGACCAGGATCGGACCTATCTGTTCACATCTCCCTTTGGAGGCCCCGTCCTTTCTCTGTCTATCCTGTTTTGCTGGCGGGCCAGGATACCCTCTCCTATCCCTATCTCTTCCCTTCTCTTCCCTCTGCTGACTCCACCTGCCTCCAAAGCTCTTCTTCCCAAGCCCTCTGCTCCAGGCCATGAGAAACTATCTTTGTCCACATGAGGGTTCCAAGTGTGCTGAAGAGGCTAATTGTGGGGAGGGGGAGTTGCTTCTGGAGAGGGAGAGGTTTGGTCCTACCTGGGCCCATGGTCTGGCAGATGTTGTATCAGCTGGGAAGTGGCCAGGAGGGCAAAAGTCACACCCTGGAGGCTGCCAGGACAGAGGTCCAGGATGCCCGGTGGGAGCACGACCCCCTCAGGTCAGGGAGTATGGGTGCTTGCGGTAGTGGAAGGGATTTGTCTCACAGAGACCAGGCACTAAGGACCAAAGTTCAGCTAGCTATCTTAAATTTGAAATGGGCTGGTAGGGGTGGTATGGTAGGGGTTGCAGCCCATACGGGCAGTACCGGGCATTCTTTACTTGACACAGAGTCACCAAGGTATTTCTATATATTTGGAGGATAAAGGGGGAGGGGACTGGAGTCCTAGCCTCAGGAAGGAGGACAGTTCTGTGCTGGGAGGGCCCCCTTGACCCACCATCACCATCTCTGCCTCTGATTCTTTCCCCTTTGCAGGACATCCGCTCACGTCCTCCAGTCTAAGCTGCCCCTGGCTGCCACCTTCGCCATGTCTCTTTCTTCATCTAACTCTGAAGTCAGTCTTCCAGACAGTAACAGTAGTTGGGAACTTTTAAGGTAGCTAGGTGGGGGTAAGGCATGGATCTGGGGGAAGCTGAATCTGAATGGTGCCTGGATGCCAGCTGCCTAATTGTTTGACATTGGGTAGAATGGAGTCTCTGCCTCTTTCTTTGTGAATCCATCAATCTCCGTTGCTCCTTATCCCAAGTCAGGCCTTTATGTCCTTCCCCATCAGGGCCCACAGCCTAGGTCTGTATGTATCACAGTGCTTGCTGATGATTTGTTCTCTCTTCCCTTTCTTTCCTCTTAGATCTCCAGAGGCATACCCTTTCTAACCTGCAGCCCAGCAGCTTTCAGCTCCAGGCCCAGAGCCCTATACTTTAAGGGCCCCAAGATGCTCCTGAGTGACTGTAAGGACTTGTAAGAGCAGTAGGATGATGTCTTCTTTGCTCACCTTCCCCTCCAAGGTCCTGTTTCTGGGTTCCCTTCCCCTCCCCTCTTGATCTAGCTGGTGTTTGCCCTCCCTAATGAGGTTTGTCACTGCCTGTCCAGCCTTACCCACAAGCAATAAAACGGTTTAATCCTGCCTGATGTGTTTTCTGTGAATCAGCACCCACATGGGATAGACTCAGCTGTACCTGTGACTTGACTGCTTCCTGTCACCTCTTTCTCTGAAATCCAAGTTCGTAGACATTTATAACTGTATCTTCTGAGTGCAAGCCCTGTGCTCAGTGGACGTTGGAAGGAAGAGCTCCCATTCTGGTGGGTAGAATGAGGTAGAACAATGCTCTGGGGCAGTACTGCTATGGGGATGCAGAGGAGGGCAAGACACTCTGGTGGGCCTTTGACCTGGCAAATAGAAGGCTTCCTCTCCTTTTTTTTCAGCTTCTGCCTCTTGAGGCTCACTCTAGCCCCTCCATATTTCTTCATCCTCAGCAGTCCAGGCTGCATTTCTGCAGCAGTCTCCTCTTTAGTCTCTCTTCTTTCAGTCTCTACCTCTAGTCCAATGGTGTTCAGGGCTTTTTGACTGTGACCTCCAGTAACAAATACAGTTTACATTGTAGCATAGTAAATATAAATGTATGTATTTATTAACTGAAACAAATTTTATGATTCAATACTATTCTTTAAATTTTTTTTTTTTTGATGATGAGAAACAATGCTGTATTTTATTTTATTTATTAATTTATTTATTTTTGCGGTACGCGGGCCTTTCACTGTTGTGGCCTCTCCCGT
This sequence comes from Neophocaena asiaeorientalis asiaeorientalis, assembly GCF_003031525.2. NCBI lineage: Eukaryota > Metazoa > Chordata > Mammalia > Artiodactyla > Phocoenidae > Neophocaena > Neophocaena asiaeorientalis. Next base: position 1,135,712 of record NW_020173335.1, read on the forward strand.
TGCGGAGCACAGGCTCTGGACGCGCAGGCTCAGCGGCCATGGCTCATGGGCCCAGCTGCTCCGCGGCATGTGGGATCTTCCCAGACCGGGGCGCGAACCCGTGTCCCCTGCATCAGCAGGTGGACTCTGAACCACTGTGCCACCAGGGAAGCCCTTATTCAATACTATTCTTACTAAGAGTTATGCACTCTGATATTTCCTATTATACTTTTTAAAATGCTTTGTGGCTATTGGTTCTGATCCTTCCACCACTTGGTTGCTCTCTGGAAGTATACCTTCCTGGGCAGACTTAGGGAAGCTTTACTTTTTCCTTACGTGGGCTTTGTATTCTAGACAGTGCAGTCCAGGGTTTCCCTAGAAGTAGCAGCATCTCACTGAGGTCTCATTAGGTCTCTTCCAGTGCTAAATACAGCCCCAAAAATAATGTCATTTATCCACCAAGTGGATGTTTATTGAGCATAATACATACCAGTCCTGGTATATATTTGTCCTAAGCTAAGATGTGCAGTGGACCCCCATCTCTTAGCTCAGTCTAGCTGGGAAGAGGAGACAGTTATCTGAAATAAAAGCATAATAAAAGGCTGGGGTGAGTAGAGCAGGAACTACTTCCTGTTTTGGGGTACATTCAAGGCCCTGGCCTAATCAGCAGACAGGTCATGAAGGGTGGGCCTTTGACACCTGAATAGCTATAAGGCAATCCTCATGTTTTTTTCCCCCTCAGCATTAGGGAGATTGATGAGAATGGAATGGTAGAGATGAGACCTGGGTCCAACAGAACCTGTTCAAAAAAACAAAACCCAAAAGTTCCCATGAAGGCTCATCTTCCTGCTGAAGCAGATACAAGGAACCCCTGTCTTTTACATCTTTTACTGGGCAGGTGATATATCTGGCATAATAGCACTATTTAATCTACTTGCTACCAGTGCTCTACTTATTTATCAACTACTTTGCATCAAGGTCTGTGGAAGACAGGTTTGCAAGGGTGCCAGGGCTCCAAAAGAAACATTAAATAGCAATGTGGAACAATGGTATTTGAACTGTCACCAGGTGGCAGCACATGATTTGTTGCCAGGAGAATGATACAGAAAAGGCTTGCCAAGGGGACTGGGTGATGGTGACCTCTTTTCTCCCTTTAGAGATCCTGTGAGCTATCAATCTTCCTAAAACAGTGTCCTGTAAAGGCTACTCTCCTGCTAAAGAACCTCTGATAATTCTTCCAGCATAAAAAAGAAAGGACAAGTTTGGCATTTAAGCTGAACCCACATTTAACCTCTTATCTCTGCCTTCTATCTCTTATTACACATCTTTCTTAAACTTTATTGCCACCAAAAATGCACACCACCTATACTCCAACTGTTCAAATCCCACTCATCTGTCAAGACCCTTCCAACAGGAGGCAAGTCTAAAGATGGCACAAAGGAGGTCTCTAACCCCAGGGAACGTGGGTGCAGGAAGGCCATACTCCACTGTTTGCCTGCTCTTGCCCTGGAAGCTTCAATCTGCTCAGGCATGAGATCATCAAGGCTCATGCCTTGATGGCATGAGGTCCAGGCGTATGGAAAGCAATATGTGCCTGTTGAACAGCTGAATAGCATTCTTATTCCCTAACCTGTTTTCAAGCCAGCTCAAGTGTTAACCTCCTGGAAGAAGGCTTCACCAAATCGAATTCTTAGTTTAGAGGTATTGCTCGCTCAGCATTTATACCCATTGCTCTTACTATCTCAAGTCGCTAATAATTGTTTATTTCAGTTTTCCCTCCACACTATAGTGAGATCCTGTCCGACTCTGCGTTCATACGGCTTTTGCCTACTCAAGTCCTTATTCAGCTATATCTTCACCAAGCCAAAAGCCGCGCCAGTAGAATCCATTTTCTGTTGCCTCTATCAATTACCAAGCGCTTATATGTTTGGCATTTTGATTGGCCCATTTTGTGTTTACTCTCCCGCCCTCTGAGAGGCTCCTGGGCTCGGGTTTTCCCCAGGTGTATTCCCTCCTCCTTGGTTCCGCCCTTGGTTCCGCCTTTCCCGCACACCGCCTCTTCTGTTTTTACTTCTACTTCCTTCCTATTGGTTCCCTTCGTCCTCCGGAGTTGGCGCTTTGGGCTGATGATTGGCTTTTATGAACGCCCATTGTGTCCACCCTCATACCACGTGGCATTCCTAGTGCTAATTGGGCAATTCCACTAGCTCGTTTTTCCAGTATTAACGATTGATTGGCTGCTCTGAGGGAGGGCTTGAGGAGAGGGGCGTGACCGTTGAAACCCCGCCCCTAGCTTCCCCGCCCGCCTGGGCAGGAGTTTCAGTCGCTCGCGACCGGGCAGCCCGGGGCTCTTCCAGCTGCGCTCTTTGGCTCGCCGGCCGGATCATTCTCCTGGCCTCGCCGAACAGGCGGGGGGAGCGGCCCCGGCTGCGGGGTCATGGCAGTAGCCTCCTCGTCCTCCGCCGCCGCTGGCCCAGCCGAGTCGCCGGCTTCTGCGCGAGGGAGCCCTACCGCCTCCGCAGGCTAAGAGCCGCTGCCGCCTCCGAGCTGTGAGGGCTACTATGCTCCCTCTTTGCCTCCGCCTCCCCCTCCCGCCCGCGCAGGCACCCCTCTGGCTGCTCAGTCCCGCCTCAGGTAACGCCAAGAGAGCGCGTGGGGCACTAACCCAGGGCACCCCGGCCCGCGTGCGCGGCTGCCGCCCGCCTGGGCTTAGGAGCTTTGGTGCTCCGGTCTTTTAGCACTGGCAAGACTCCTTCGCTTCCCGGAGCCTCCTCTCAGCGGCTGGGGACACTCGTCGACCCCTTCCCCTACTCTTTTCACTTCCCTCAGGGTCCCGGGACGGCTTCTTACCCCTGCCCCGCGCCTTCTCCCTCCCCACCTTAGAGGCCCGGAACCCGTAGAAGTTCCTTCGTATCTGGGACTTGGTCCCCGACTCCTTCAGGCTCTTTCCCCACTTCAGAGACTCAGGACTTCTTCATTTCCTCGGAGAACTCCCGTTTCTGAGACCTCCAGCTCCACACTGTCAGCTCGCTCAGAGATCTGGACTCCCTTACTTTTCTCAAACGTAACACCCTCGAAAACACCCACTTCTACCCTCGAAAGATACTTCCCTCCCCTCAGACACTACTGACTCCTTTTTTTCACTCCTCCCCTGTCATCCCTCCTCTCCGCATCTTTCCTTTTCCCTCCTCTGCCTTTTACCCTTAACTTTGAACACTCTGGACTAAGCCAGTATTCAGATTTAGCTAGAAGTGAAACCGGGTTTGTCGAATTTAAAAACCTTTCAATGTATCCCTCTGAAAAAAACTTTGCTAAATAATTTGGACTTTATTCTGTAGGTATGGGGAGCCATTGAAGCTTTTAAGCAGGAGTTTGGTATGGTTGATTATCTCTGGTGAAAATATGGAGGAAGAATTCAAAGTGAAGAGCGTGGAGGCAGAAAGCCTAGGTAGGCAGGAAAGTAGTGTGCTAATCCAGGTCAGAGGGGAATAGTGGTAGGAAAATGAAGAGAATGGCATGCAGTTCCATGAGGTTTCAAAATAGAGTTGACTGTATGATTCCATTTATACGAAATGTCCAGAGTAGGCAAAACTATAGAAACAGAATGTAGATTAGTGATTGCCTATGGCTGGAGTTGGGGGTACACACATGCAACAAGACCTAGGAGTAGGGTCATGGGGTATATACACTTTAACTTCATAAGATATCAGATTGTTTTCCAAAGTGGTTGCAGCAATTTACACTCCTATAGCAGAGTATGAATGTTATCACTGCTTCATATTCTTATTAGTATTTGGTAGTATCTGACATTTAAATTTCTACCAATTTAGGGGGTATAAAAAGGTACTGTGGTCTTTATTTGCATTTCCCCAATTATTAATAATGTTGAATATCTTGTGTTACCCAATTTGGTTTCTTCTGTGAATTGCTTGTTAAGTCTCTTGCCCATTTTTCTACTTTGTGGGGTTTTTTCTTACTAAGTTCTAAAAGTTTTTTTTTAATACACTTTGAGTACAATTAGTTACAAAAATTCTCTTCTGATCTGTAACTTGTATTTTCACTTTTGTCTTTTAATAAATAGTTTATTTATTAATAACTATAATAAATTAAAACTATAATAGTTTATTCATATTTATTATGAAAAAAATAGAGTTGAGAGAATTAGTGGGGGATTTCTAACTTGGCTGATGGGATGGATTGATAGTGTTAATTGAAATAGGGAACATAAAGAAGCAATTTTGAGAGGAGGTAATGTGGTTTTGGACAAGTTTAGTTTGAGATGTTTTTCAGGTATCATTGTGGGTAGATGGAAATTTGGGTCTGAAAACTGGGAGAAAGTTTGGAACTGAATACATATATCTGAGGGTCAACAAAGAGTATATGGGGGATGTTTGAAGCCTTAGTATGGGATGGTAACACTGAAAGAAGAGAAGAAAAGGGCTGTGGACCAGAAGGAATATCATTGTTTGAAGGGTAATAGACGCTGAGAAAGAGAGGTTAAAACAGTGGGACAAGAATTAGAACAGAATGGCATTATGATAGAAGCCAAAGGAAGAAAGGGTTTCAAGAAGGGAGAGGGCGACCATCAGTGTATGATGTGGTGTATGACCAGTAGAATGAGAATTAGGAAGAAACCACTGAATTTAGTAATTAGGAGATCACTTGCTTTCTTTGAAAGACACTTTAGATAGCGTGATGCTGGGAATGATGGCAGTAGTCAGATCGTGATGGATTGAGGAGCAAATGTGAGACAGTAAAATTACTCTTTCAACAACTGTGGTTGTGAAGGAGAGCTGATAGTAGTGAAACACCTTTGTTGAGGTTATGCTATATGCCAGGTATCATAAAGATGCGTTATGGATCACAACAGCCTTGTTTATTTATCAGTATCCCTCTTTTGCAGTTGGGAAGGCTATAGGCAAGAATTTGAAAAAGTCTGTCTAGCTCTGAAACCTGTGTTCTTTCCACTATGGCACATGTGTGTTTTTCTTTTTAGTATGGTAGGTTGAGGGGAAATTTTATTTAGGAGATACGTTGGGCATTTCATTCTTTGACACCAAAAGGATAGACATCGAGATGGATAATGATGTGGTAGGAGGGAAGGAAGGTGAGAGAGTTTAAAAGATGGTTTTATTTTGTTGGTGTGATAAGTTATCTGTGGAGACGTCAGTTATCTTTGGAGACTGAAGGAACTATGGCGAGTTTCTGGCTTGAGTATTATGGCCATGGAAATATTCAATGGAAAATTAAAGAGGAATGGATTAAGGATTCTTCTTTTAATTAATTTTTATTTTTGGCTGCGTTGGGTCTTCGTTGCTGCACGTGGGCTTTCTCTAGTTGTGGCGAGTGGCAACTACTCTTCATTCAGTGTGCAGGCTTCTCATTGCGGTGGCTTTTCGTTGCGGAGCACAGGCTCTAGGCGTGCGGGCTCAGTAGTTGTGGCTCGCAGGCTCAGTAGTTGTGGTGCACAGGCTTAGTTGCTCTGTGGCGTGTGGGATCTTCCCGGACCAGGACTCGAACCTGTGTCCCCTGCATTGGCAGGCGTATTCTTAACCACTGCGCCACCAGGGAGGGAAGTCCCTGGATAAAGGATTAAATAAAAAAGATTGCTGACACATTTAAGCCAAGTTAAAGTTAGAAATATATATTTGTAGTGGGGCCCAGGAGCATGCATTTTCCCTTCCAGCAGCCTAAGAGGAAGAAGGCAAAAAAGATGATTGGGTTGATCCAGAATTGGAATTTACAAGAAAGAAAGGTAAAATGGAGAGTAATTTTACATTGCTAGTGATAGTGTGGGAGGTATGATGGTATGATGCACTTTGAACGTCAGAGCTGGGGCTGTGAGAAATAAAACCTTCTTTGGGGCTGGTGTACTTGGAAAATAAGGAGACAATCAGAAATGTGGTTGAAGACTAGGTTTTGTAAGAAAAACAGAATGAGAAAGCTGAGAGTTCAGTATAAATATAGTTTCAAGGTAAAATAAAAAACAGTGTAGGGACTTCCCTGGTGGCGCAGTGGTTAAGAATCCACCCACCAATGCAGGGGACACGGCTTCAAGCCCTGGTCTGGGAATATCCCACATGCCGCGGAGCAACTAAGTCTGTGTGCCACAACTACTGAGCCTGCACTCTAGAGCCCGTGAGCCACAACTACCGAAGCCAGCGTGCCTAGAGCCCATGCTCCGCAACACGAGAAACCACCACAATAAGACTGCGCACCACAGTGGACTAGCCCCCACTCGCTGCAACTATAGAAAGCCCATGTACAGCAACAAAGACCCAACGCAGCCAAAATAAATGAATAAATGAATGAACGAATGAATAAATAAGTAAATAAATAAACTTAAAAAAAAAAAAAAACCAGAGTGTAACTGTCTCAGTGCTGTTGAAGGGGAATAGACGTATAGATTATTGAAGTAGTGGGAGGTTAAGGGACTATAAAGGGTATTGATATGTCATCAGTATAGATGTCATAGTTGCCCACTATGAAGCGGGAAATGGAACAGAGAAGATATTGTGTCCTATATGTGGGGCTGCTCAGAACTAAGGGACCCAGAATTGAGTTGGACGTTCCTTGGCACTTGTTCAAAAGCAGTACTAGGTGGTACAGATATTTGTGTGTGAATTAATGTCGAGATCCTCAAATACTTGATGCCCTGGATGTATGATGTATTATTCTCTCAAACAGATGTCTGTTTGGGATGGTCTGAAACACAGATCTTTTGTGATTTGGAATATGATAGGCCTGTTTAGCTCTGTTTAAGAGTGTACGTGCTGAGAAGCTAGACTAGGGACTCTCCAACCCAGTATCCCCAATGACATTTTGTACTTACGTTATTTGTAAAAAGTAAATTACACATTTACATATTTACATGTACTCATTCCCTGGCTTATTTAGAGTAGAAAGCTGACTTGCTGTAATGACTTTTTTCTTTATGTGAAAGTGTTTATAAATACAATCTTTGTGTCGTACATTTCATCTTTTCTGCAAAATGAATGTTGTGTTGGAATTTGAAATCTATGATAAGGGCTTTTATGAGAATTTTGTCTCCTTCTGGTAAATGAAGCCCAAGTATTACATTGTATAGTGTGGGTGATGGTGAATGTTTTGGGCCAACAATGAGTATTATACTGTTTTCCAAGTCATCATATGCAGATGACTTCAATGTAGTCTCACTGGTGTTATTTCTGCTGAGCACTCGGAGTGGTTGTTTCAGAGAAAGGCTTACTTGTGATAATTTTTAAATCTTACATTCCTGAAAATTTCAGAAAGGCAGTGTGATATAAGGAAAAAAGTGGAAGTCCTGTCATCAAGCCTGTTATGATTAGCTATATGATTGTAGGCAAATTTTTTATCCTCTGAGCGTTAGGTTTTTTTTAATTTAATTTTTGAATAGGTAATACATTCAGATGGTTAAATAAATAGTTGAATATTTATATATTTTATATAAACAGTGGAAGTCTCACTCCTATGCCTATTCCTCATCCACGCAGTTTCATGTCCCTTGCCCAACCACTTTTACTGGTTTCTTTACACTCTTTTAGACTTTCTTTAGGCAAACGCTTACAATTATGAATGTATTTTTCCTACTTTTCATGCAAAAGTTAGTCCACAGTCCCCACTGTTTTGCACCTTCAACCCATTACCCCCCAAATTTTTTTTCACTTAATGTATCTTGGAGATCTTTCCAGATCAGTACATAGAGAGTTTCTGCTTTTTTTCAAAAAATCTGCATGGTATTTCATTGAATGGGTGTATCATAATTTAACTAGTTCCTTATTGTTGTACATGTGTGTTGCTTCTACTCTTTTGATATTATAAGCAATTCTGTAATGGAGACCCTTGAACATGTGTCATTTTACATGTGTAAAAGGATATTTGTGGGATCACTTTATAGAAAGTGGGATTTCTAAGTCAAAGGATATATGCATTTATAACTGTGAAATATGTTGCCAAATTGCTTCCCTTTGGGGTTGCTCCAAAATGTGCATTGCCTGTTCACTCACCAACATTAGCTGTATCATAGCTAATACTTACATGGTACTTACTGTGTACCAGATACTGTTCTAAGTGCTTTATATACATTACTTCATTTTATCTTAATAACATCCTTTGAGGTAGGTACTGTTATTATCTCCATTTTTCAGATTAATAACTTGAGGAATAGAGACTTTAAGTGATTTGCCCAAATCATACAGTTATTGTGGCAGAAATTCAAACCAAGTATTCTGGCTTCAGGATTGGTGTTACTAAGATTATGTTTTACTGTTATCAAACTTGAATTTTTGCCAATCTGATAGAGAAAAATGATACCTCAGAGTAGTTTTAAGTTTTAAAATATTACGTTAAGGTTAAGGATCTTTTTATATTGTTTGATCACTCATGTTTCCTTTTCTGTAAACTACGTGTTTAAATTCTTTACCTGTTTTTCTTTTGAGTCATAGGCCTCTTTCCTATTAATTTCTAAGTTTCTCTCTCTTTTTATATATGATATAAATATGTATTTATATTTATTTATGTATTGATATATGTGTATTTATGTATATATATCACGTATACATGTAATAAGATAAATTTTTTTGTCTGGGGTATGTATTGCAAATATTTTCCCATTTTGACATTTGTCTTCTGACTTCTTTTATTCCCATGCAGAACTTTTAGATTTTTATGTAGACAGACTTATCAATCTTGTCTTCTATGGCTTTTGGATTTTGAGTCGTAGTTAGAAAGACCTTCTTCATCTCAATCATTAGTTTTTTAATCTATCCAGTGGGAACAAGAAAATAGAATTATTGTGAAGGTCAAAGTACTTTGTGAACTGTAAACTGTAAATCATTATACAGATGAAATATGGTGTTACTTATTAATTTGTCTTCTGAACAAATTGTATAGAGGTTGTCATCTCTTCTCCTGCATTAAATGGAATAGGATGACAAATTTTTGTTTTCTGCAGTGTGGGAAACTAGGGTGGTATTGATCTTGTGGTCAGTGTTTTTCTTGGACAATTTGCATGGGATCTTTTTCAAAAGTAGGCACAGTGGAAATCCTGAAGTATTTTTGCATACTTTAGTCTTTGTTGTTCTTTGTATTAGGTATAATTGGAATCTGACTAAAAGTTCTCAAAACTTGTTTTGCTTTCACATTAGCTATGGTTGACAAATTTGCACATTATTTACTTTGTGTATTGTATTCTTACTGATTGGTAGGAATTTGTAATTTGGGAGGACCCCTCCCTTTTGTGTGTGTGTGTGTGTGTGTAAGATTATAAAATTAATGCATGTTCATTAAGGAGGAATTGGGGAATAGAGATGATTTTCAGTTATTCAGATCTCCCCAAGATTCAAAGAGTTAATAGCCAATGTTAACATTTTGGACTCTCAGGATTCTTTTTGTGTATGTGTTTGCATTGTCATTACCAACTCCCAGGGTCTGGCATAGTGCCTGGCCCTTAGTAGGTGCTAAATAAATATTTGTTGACTGAGTGAATAAAAGAATGAATATGTTTTTACATAGGAAGTACAGAATCTCAATGTCTTACTTATTTTCATTTTTTTATCCACTGTAGATTTTGATTCATATAGTAGTATTAAAATTTGTGTGCCAGGGAGGTAAGTTCAAGTCTAACCCTCACAGAGCTCAGAGTCCAATGAAAGAGACAGATAAGCAACAATTAAAATACTGTGTGATAACTATAATAACAGAGCTTTGTGGAAGGCATTATCAAAGCACAGAAAAAAGAGATTGAGGGGTCAGAGAACACTTCCCATATCAGATGATCACTGGAGAGCCATGTAGAAGAGGTCAAGAAGAACATGCCAGGGAGAAGGAATATTCCTTCTAGGTATTGAAGTGTGAGCAGGACTCTACAAGTAGTTCTCTATGTTTGGAGCAGATTGTGTCTGTGGGTAGACGAATAGAGATAGATGAGGCCGGAGATGTGGGCAGGGGCCAGATAAGAAAGAGCCTTTGTATCACACATGAAAAGTTCTCAAAAGTTTACTTATTTTGGAGAATAGATTGGGAGAGGTGTGAGAGTGAAGATAGGAAGACCAAGAAGATGTTAACTGAGCACAACAGCTGGAATGAGATGAACATCACTTAAGCCAAGCTAGGAGGGGAAAGCTACACTTGAAAGGAGGGTTAAGTCTGGGGGCTAATGATTAGGCCAGTTTTAGTAGAGCAAAGTCTTTGAATGCCAAGCTAAGGAATTTTATATGCAACAAATGTCATTGAATTTTTTTTTTTTTTTTTTTTTTTTTTTTTGCGGTACGCGGGCCTCTCACTGTTGTGGCCTCCCCCGTTGTGGAGCACAGGCTTCGGACGCACAGGCTCAGCGGCCATGGCTCACGGGCCCAGCCGCTCCGCGGCACGTGGGATCTTCCCGGACCGGGGCACGAACCCGTGTCCCCTGCATCGGCAGGCAGACTCTCAGCCACTGCGCCACCAGGGAAGCCCGAATTTTTTTTTTTAATTTAAAAATTTTTAGTTTTGATTGCGTTGGGCCTTCGTTGCTGCATGTGGGCTTTCTCTAGTTGTGGCAAGCGGGGCCGACTGTTCGTTGCGGTGTGCGGGCTTCTCGTGGTGGCTTCTCTTGTTGCAGAGCACAGGCTCCAGGCGCACGGGCTTCAGTAGTTGTGGCACACGGGCTCAGTAGTTGTGGTGCACGGGCTTAGTTGCTCCGCAGCATGTGGGATATCCCCAGATCAGGGATCGAACCCGTGTCTCCTGCATTGGCAGGCGGATTCTTAATCACTGTGCCACCAGGGAAGCTGCCATTAAACTGTCATGTGTGTTATGTGAACTGTTACAGGTTGCAGTTTGCTTCCTTCCCACTAGTCTGAAATGATGTTGAAATCTTTCATGCTTATGAAATAGTAGAGATATTATCAAAGACAATTGTATTTAAACAGAAGTGAAATTTCAGACTGGAATATAACCCGTTATTTGAAAAGTATATATGTGTATATATATTAAAGAACTATGAAAATAGGCATTGTTTGAAAATACCTTTTATAATAGTCATGTACTCTTTCCTTTGGATTCTTAAGACCAGATAACCCTCTGGCATGGTAAGGCTCTGGTCTTGTTGAAGCTTTACAAGTATAAGGAAATCACATTAAAAGTCCTCTTAAAGCTCCATAGTTACATTACAGAATACATTTTTAACTGGAATTAGAATTTTTTTCCTGAATTTAAATCAGAAAGAAAATATTTTAAGGAAGCAAACCCCTTTCAGAAAAAAGAAATGCCAGGGAGTATGCTGTAGTTAATATGAATTTGGTCGAATTACTACAGGTCAGCTTTTATATTTGTATTTCTGTATATTAATAATTAAATGCTTTAAGAGACTCATTTTCATTATACATTGATTGTGAAATTATGTTCAGTTTGCTATATTTATTGTCAATATAACATTACAGAAAGTTTAGAATAAGAGTAAAGAATAAGTCATACATTTTCTACCCAAAATAACATTATCACTTTGGTATAATTCCTTTATTTTTTCCAGTGCATACTTTTATATAATTATAATAATTGATTATTCAATTTTTATATTTTTGCCCCTCCCTCTTCGCACTTAACATATAAATTTCATCTCATGTAGTCTAAGCTATTGTAGTGGGAGGGATGAAACGGTGATTTTTAGTTGTTCTAAGCTTTTTTTTTTTTTGTGGTACGTGGGCGTCTCACTGCTGTGGCCGCTCCCGTTGAGGAGCACAGGCTCTGGAGGCGCAGGCCCAGCGGCCATAGCTCACGGCCCAGCTGCTCCATGGCATGTGGGATCTTCCCCGACCGGGGCACGAACCCGTGTCCCCTGCATCGGCAGGCAGACTCTCAACCACTGTGCCACCAGGGAAGCCCTGTTCTAAGCTTTTAATCTTCATTTTTTAAGCAAAAGTAATGCAAGATCATTATAAAAAAACTGAACAAAAACGTATTCCATACAAAAATGAGTCTTGGGACTTCCCTGGTGGCACAGTGGTTAAGAATCCACCTGCCAATGCAGGGGACATGGGTTTGAGCCCTGGTGCGGAAAGATTCCACATGCTGGGGAACAACTAAGCCCATGCACCACAACTACTGAGCCTGTGCACCACAACTACTGTGTCCACATGCCACAACTACTGAAGCCCGCGTGCCTAGAGCCTGTGCTCCACAACAAGAGAAGCCACTGCAATGAGAAGCCCATGTACAGCAAGGAAGAGTAGACCCTGCTTGCCGCAACTAGAGAAAACCCGCATGCAGCAATGAAGACCCAACACAGCCAAAAATAAATTAAAAAAAAAAGTCTTTCTTATAATCACCTCTTCCACCAAGATAAAGTTTAATATATGCATTCCTTTAAATTGTTTTTTTAGATATATACTAATGTTTACTATTATATTAAAAAATAAAAATACGATTGCACTATACATTCTATTTTGCCAACAGTGACACTGTCAAGTGACAATACCAATATTTTGGTATTGTCACTTGACAGTGAAACTTTGACATCTCTCCATGTTAGTATATATAGAATTTACCTCATTCTTTTTTTTTTTTTTTTTTTTTTTTTTTTTTTGGGGGGGGCCCCCCCCCTTTTTGGTAGTGTCCCCTGCATCGGCAGGCGGACTCTTAACCACTGCGCCACCAGGGAAGCCCTACCTCATTCTTTTAATGACTATATAATACATTATTTGGATGTACTCCAGTTTATTTAACCTACCCTATTGATGGACATTTGGATTGTCTCCAGTTTTTTTCTGTTACTGACAACATGTAAGTTAATACATTCTTGTACATTTATCTTATGTCTGCTTATAGTAACTCATTTTGTTTGTTTGTTTTTGTTTTTGTTTTTTTTGCGGTACGCGGTCCTCTCACTGTTGTGGCCTGTCCTATTGCGGAGCACAGGCTCCGGACTCGCAGGCTCAGCGGCCATGGCTCACGGGCCCAGCCGCTCCGATCTTCCCGGACCGGGGCACGAACCCGTGTCCCCTGCATCGGCAGGCGGACTCTCAACCACTGTGCCACCAGGAAAGCCCAGTAACTCACTTTTAATGGCTATAAAATATTCCCTTTAGTGGAAATAATACACTTGAGAGAGAAATAAGGTTGAAAAATATTTTTTGGTGAATATTTTTTGACAATACTTCATGTTATTAATTTTGTTTTGCCTTTTATCAGATTCCTCCTTTGGCCTTTGTAATGTAAACTATAGCAGAGCCTGCCCTAACCCCAGGAATCTAACTTCCTTTTTCTCTTGATTGCTTTCTTTGCCAGCCTCTGAAATAGACTTCTAACCACTTTATCAGAAGAGGTGAGTTGCCTATTTGACCTAAGTGGTCTTCTTAAAATCAAATAGGAAAATTTATCAAAATAAAGATTAACCTGGAAATTTATTTATCTATTTATTTTATTTATTTATTTTTGGCTGCATTGGGTCTTCGTTGCTGTGCGCGGGCTTTCTCTAGTTGTGGCGAGTGGGGGCTACTCTTCGTTGAGGTGTGTGGGCTTCTCATTGCGGTGGCTTCTCTTGCTGTGGAGTGCAGGCTCTAGGCACGCGGGCTTCAGTACTTGCGGCTCGCGGGCTCTAGAGTGCAGGCTCAGTAGTTGTGGCCCATGTGCTTTGTTGTTCCGCGGCATGTGGGATCTTCCCGGACCAGGGATTGAACCCGTGTCCCCTGCCTTGGCAGGTGGATTCTTAACCACTGGACCACTAGGGAAGTCCTATCCTGGAAATTCATAATCCTCTTAGTACTTTAGCATCTCAGCTTATTTGAATGGATCTAATATCAATCGGTTGATCTTGTGTCAAGTTTCATGTTCCAGCATAAAAAGTTTTAGATACATTTAGTGTACTTAGAAGATCAGAAACTATGTTTTTTATATCCAGATTATGGGAAATAATAATCCTACTCAATTCTGTCCTAGTTAGACCATATATGTAATATTGTGTACTTTTTTTGCTATTGTGTTTTAGAGGAGCTTTGACAGTTTGGAGGGCAATTAAGGCTAAACTTTAAAGAAGATAACCAGGGAGCTCTTGATGCCATGTTTCATGGGAAACTTGAAAGACTTGTGTATATGTGCCCTGGAGAAAACTTGGTAACTGAAAATGTATCATAAAGAAGAAAACCAGACTTAATTTGTTGTATACTTGCAGCATCCAGAACTAGGATTAAGGTTGGGCTGGGGAAGAGAGAGGAAAGGGAACTCATTTTTACTGAATGCTTACTGTGTGTTATGCACCCTGCCTTTTGCTTCATTTATGCATTTTTATCCTTTAATTCCTTAGTGTGTTGTCATTAATTCTCATTATAATTCAGTGAGATATAGTTAATATTTACCTCTATTTTATAAATGAGGGGGAGAAGTTAAGTAACATGCCCAAGATGATTCAGCTACTTAGCTGGAATCAGAATTTTTTAAACTTGTCTTGTTTAATTTATTTTGGTCACATACATATGTTTTAAATAATATGTAACAGTGTTATTTTAGAAAATTTTTTTTCTGCTCTCATTTCATGAAGTTTTATGTCTTTTTTTTTTTTTTTTTTAAGTTTTATGTCTTTACATGCTTTTTCAGTCTCAGTATCTTTGCCATCACTAGATCTTTTCTGAATTATCTAACACGGTTTGCCATGGTATATCATCTGCCCTTCCCTCTAAGCTCTTTTATTTTTTTATTCTAGCAAAATTTTTTTTAGTAGATCTTGAGATTTTTAACTTAATTGTGATGCTATTTATTTATTTATGGCTACGTTGGGTCTTCATTGCTGTGCGTGGGCTTTCTCTAGTTGTCACAAGTGGGGGCTACTCTTCGTTGCAGTGAACGGGCTTGTCATTGCTGTGGCTTCTCTTGTTGCGGAGCATGGGCTCTGGGCGTGCGGGCTTCAGTAGGTGTGGAACGAGGGCTTCAGTAGTTGTGGCACTTGAGCTCCAGGAGTTGTGGCTCACGGTCTCTAGAGTGCAGGCTCAGTATTTGTGGTGCACGGGCTTAGTTGCTCTGCGGCATGTGGGATCTTCCTGGAGCAGGGATCGAACCCGTGTCCCCTGCATTGGTAGGCGGATTCTTAACCACTGCGCCACCAGGGAAGCCCTGGATTTTTTTATTTTTTTAACATCTTTATTGGAGTTATAATTGCTTTACAATAGTGTGTTAGTTTCTGCTTTATAGCAAAGTGAATCAGCTATACATATAAATATATCCCCATATCTCTTCCCTCTTGCGTCTCCCTCCCTTCCACCCTCCCTATCCCACCCCTGTACGTGGTCACAAAGCCCCAAGCTGATCTCCCTATGCTATGTGGCTGCTTCCCACTAGCTATCGGTTTTACATTTGGTAGTGTATATATGTCCATGCCACTCTCTCACTTTGTCCCAGCTTACCCTTCCCCCTCCCCGTGTCCTCAAGTCCATTCTCCAGTAGGTCCGCATCTTTATTCCTGTCCTGCCCCTAGGTTTTTCATGACCATTGTTTTTTTTTTTTTTTTAGATTCCATATATATATGTTAGCATATGGTATTTGATTTTCTCTTTCTGACTTACTTCACTCTGTATGACAGATTCTAGGTCCATCCACCTCACTACAAATAACTCAATTTTGTTTCTTTTTATGGCTGAGTAATATTCCATTGTATATATGTGCCACATCAGATTCTTTTTTTTAATTGACAAATAGTTTATCATCTTTTGTTTCTGAAGCCTTTTTTGTTATTATTATGAGAAAAATGTAACAAACACCCATTTACCCATATAAGAATTGTATTTAACAATTAACATTTTGTAAGATTTACTACATCTTTTTTTTCTGATATATTTTAACACAAGTATAGACATGATATTTCACTTCTATTTCTGTGTGCATCTCCAAAAGTAAGTCTTATACAATCTTAATATCATTATCACACTTAAATTAATAGAACTTTCTTTTATCAGCTAATAGTATTTCTTATTAAAATTTGCCCAGCTCTCTTCTATAACTAGTTTGTTCAAATCAAGATCCAATAAAGTCTCATTATTGTATTTAGTTGTTAAACTTCTTAATTCTCCTTCAGAGTCAGAATTTGAATATAGTACTGTGCTTTCTCTATGCTTTCTTTTCCTTGTAAAGAAAAAGCTTTGTAACGATCTGAACTTTTCAATAATAGAACAGGCATGGAGGAATTAGTGAGCTCTTTGTTAGTGGTTTATTTCAGTAGGCTGAGTTAACTCTGGCCTCTGTAGTGTCCAATCCAGTGGACACTTTTCTTCATATTATTTGACTGATTTGTGACATCTGATATGTTTGTCGTTACCACCTTTTTATTTTAAAAAAAATTTTATTTATTATTGGCTGCATTTGATCTTAGTTGGTGTGTGCAGGCTTTTCTCTAGTTGTGGTGAGTGGGGGGCTACTCTTTGTTGTGGTGCACGGGCTTCCAATTGCGGTGGCTTCTCTTGTTGCAGAGCACGGGCTCTAGGCACACGGGCTTCAGTAGCCATGGCTTGCCGGCTCTAGAGTGCAGGCTTAGTAGTTGTGGCTCATGGGCTTCGTTGCTCCGTGGCATGTGGGATCTTCCTGGACCAGGGCTTGAACCCGTGTCCCCTGCATTGGCAGGTGGTTCCTTAACCACTGTGCCACCAGGGAAGCCCTATCGTTCCCACCTTTGACCTGTGTGACTTACTTCCTCTTGGTTTTATTCTTACCTCTGTTGTTTCTTTTTGTCCTGTATATGTTGATGTTCCCTTGGCCTCTTTTTAAAAATAATAAATAAATAAATAAATAATTTGGCTGCATTGTGTCTTCGTTGCTGCATGCAGGCTTTCTCCAGTTGCGGCATGTGGGCCTTAGGGAGCACAGGCTTCAGTAGTTGAGGCACATGGGCTCAGTAGTTGAGGCATGTGGGCTCTAGGGCTCACAGGCTTCAGTACTTGTGGCACATGAGCTCAGTAGTTGTGGCCCATGGACTCTAGAGCACAGGCTCAGTAGTTGTGGCACATGAGCTTAGTTACTCTGCAGTGTGTGGGATCTTCCTGGACCAGGGTTCGGACCTGTGTCCCCTGCATTGGCAGGTGGATTCTTAACCACTGCACCACCAGGGAAGTCTGCATGTATCTTTCTGAATTAGAGTTTTGTCTGCATATATGCCAAGGAGTGGGATTGCTGGATCATATGGCAACTCTATTTTTAGTTTTTAAAGCAACCTCCATACTGTTTTCCACAGTGGCTGCACCAATTTGCCTTCCCATCAACAGTGTAGGAGGGTTCCCTTTTATCCACACCCTCTTCATCACTTATTATTTGTAGACTTTTTAATCATGGCCATTCTGACCAGTGTTTTGTATTTCTCTAATAGTTCACGGTGTTGAGCACCTTTTCATTTGCCCATTGGCCATCTGTATGTCTTCTTTGGAGAAATGTGTATTTAAGTCTTCTGCCCATTTTTTGATTGGGCTGTTTTTTTTTTTTTGTTATTGAGTTGTATGAACTGTTTGTATATTTTGGAAATTAAGCCCTCATTGATCGCATCGTGTGCAGATATTTTCTCCCAATCTGTAGGTTGTCTTTTCATTTTGTTTATGGTTTCCTTTTGCTGTGCAAAAGCTTGTAAGTTTGATTAAGTCCCATTTGTTTATTTTTACTTTTATTTCTCTTGCCTTGGGAGACTGACCTAAGAAAGTAATGGTATAATTTATGTCAGAGAATGTTTTGCCTATGTTCTCTTCTAGGAGTTTTATGGTGTCATGGCTTATATTTAAGTCTTTAAAGCATTTTGAGTTTATTTTTGTGTATGGTGTGAGAGACTGTTCTAACTTCACTGATTTCTATGCAGCTGTCCAACTTTTCCTAACATCACTTACTGAAGAAACTGTCTTCATTGTATATTCTTGCCTCCTTTGTTGAAGATTAATTGACTGTAGGTGTGTGGGTTTATTTCTGGGCTTTCTATTCTGTTCCGTTAAGCATATGTCTGTTTTTGTGCCAATACCACACTGTTTTGATTACTGTAGCTTTGTACTATTGTCTGAAGTCTGGGAGGGTTTTGCCTCCTGATTTGTTTTTTTCCCTCAGGATTGCTTTGGGAATTCTGGGTCTTTTATGGTTCCATATAAATTTTAGGATTATTTGTTCTAGTTATGTGAAAAATGTCATGAGTAATTGATAGGGATCACATTAAATCTGTAGATTGCTTTCGGTTTTTCCTCACCTTTTAAAATTTTTTTATTTATTCTTTTTACTTTTCAGTTTTTTTGGCTGCACCACGAGGCTTGTGGATCTTAGTTCCCCAACCAGGGATTGATCCTGGGACACGGCAGTGAAAGCCCCGAGTCCTAACCACTGCACTGCCAGGAAATTCCCATTTTGTTCACCTTTTTAAAGTCACTTCTTTGGGACTTCCCTGGTGGTCCAGCAGTTAAGACTCTGTGCTCCCAATGCAGGGGGCCTGGGTTTGATCCCTGGTCAGGGAACTAGATCCTGCATGCTGCAACTAAGCTGCAACTAAAAAAAAAAAAGATCCTGCATGCCACAACTAAGACCCAGCACAGCCAAATAAATAAATATTAAAAAAAGAATACAAACTTGTAATGCCCTATACCTAGTGGGAACCCAATTAACATTTGATTTTTTAACAGAGGGGATTCTTGAATTGGCCAAAAGATTGGACTAGTTAACCTCTAAATGCCTTTTCAACTTTCAACCTAAGTTTCAGTTTTATGTCATGACCTAGGTCCTGGTGGATTGTAGTTACAACAGCATATAATATGCGTATCCAAAAGAGATAATAACAGTTCTAAGAACTGGCTTTTGATCTGTCTGGCACTAATATATGCCATTGTGTATACTCATGGCTAATTAAATAGGGGATGCCACTTTTTATGTTAGATTGCTTTTGGTTTGAATGGAAACTGCAACTCATTATTTCACAGCAGGATGGCAAGTTCAGCAGTGTTGCTTTTATTTTTAATTAGGCAGTCATCCTGAAATGTGTCTGTATTTGCTTTGTTGGTCCATAGAAAGGACAGCAGCTGAGCAGACTGTGATGTAGATTTGCCATGTGGTTGGTCATGATATACAGCTAATGTACTTATCAGTATTCCTGTTCAGGAAAATGGCCAGTTTTCTGGGCTACATCTTACCCGTAATGAATCCTTGTTTCATTTTGAATTAGAGAGGGGATTTTTATGATGATAGAAAGAAGACAAAGTATGATTAGGATATTAGGATATTATGTTTGCATTCTTTTTCTACTCTTTATATCCAGGGTATAAAAGTCCACTGAATTCTCAGAAATCCTTTTTACTCACTTATGGGACTTCATTACCAACTCTGTACACACGATTCCATATTTGGATGGATGTTGAAGATTATGGGTGCTGGCTGACACTTTGCCATATCCTGTTACCTGTTGGTTGATAGCTGTTCAGTGCGTTACAGGATTTTATTTACATCTATGTTGTTGTGAAGTTTCATCTACTTCATTCCTGTGGAATGAAAGTGTAAGAAACAACTAATGCTGTACATTAGAATGGAAAAGAAGGGCTGATTGGGGGTTGGCATATCTTTCCTGTCAGCTTGGCATCCATTCTTTAAATAGTCTGTTTAAACCAATGCTAATTTATTTATTTATTTAGTTTTTGGCTGCGTTGGGTCTTTGTTGCTGTGCGCGGGCCTTCTCTAGTTGCGGCGAGTGGGGGCTACTCTTCGTTGCGGTGTGCGGGCTTCTCATTGCGGTGGCTTCTCTTGTTGAGCACGGGCTCTAGGCGTGCGGGCTTCAGTAGTTGTAGCACGTGGGCCTTGTAGTTGTGGCTCGCGGGCTCTAGGGTGCAGGCTCAGTAGTTGTGGCGCACAGGCTTAGTTTCTCCGCGGCATGTGGGATCTTCCCGGACCAGGGCCTGAACCGGTGTCCCCTGCATTGGCGGATGGATTCTTAACCACTGCGCCACCACGGAAGCCCAATGCTAATTTTTTGATCTATAGAAAGTGATGAAGAGACTAAAGGCTTTTGCTTCAGCGGCTGGTGGAGCTATCATCTGTGTGCTCTTTAGTCTCTGTTGTTAAATTAGGGTGGAGAATAGTAGTAGCTTAGTACCTAGCTAGTAAGCTGTAATTTTTCACAGAAATTTAGCTGTTTTTCTGGAGGAGACATGTCATAGTGGGAAGTATTTGGATTTGGAACTCTTGATTTGAATCCAGAGTCTGTCACTAGTTGTTTGAATTTGTTTGAATTTAATCTCTCAGTGTTTTAATTTCTTTCTCTTTAAATTGGAGATGATAACACCTACCTTGCAGAGTTGTCATAAAGGTTACCTAAAACGCAAAAACATTTGGTAGAATGCATGGCCTATGGTAAGTGGTGGCTACAGTTGTTATTATTTACATAAGCATTTCAGATGGGCGTATGGTCTACTTGGGAGTCCTAAAAGTTTCTTGATTCTCTGGAAAATGATTTGTGGAATTCCTACTTTGAAAAGATAAAATATATAATATTGGTTATAGGATATTTAGTTCACTGACTTTTTTTTTTCTTTTTGAAAGAGAAACTTTTTTTTTTTTTTTTTTTTTT
>NW_020173335.1:1156301-1207438 GCF_003031525.2 Neophocaena asiaeorientalis asiaeorientalis
TTTTTTTTTTTTTTGCGGTACACAGGCCTCTCACTGCCATGGCCGCGCAGGCTCAGAGGCCATGGCTCACGGGCCCAGCTGCTCCGCGGCATGTGGGATCTTCCTGGACCGGGGCACTAACCCGTGTCTCCTGCATCGGCAGGCGGACGCCCAACCACTGCGCCACCAGGGAAGCCCCATTGACTTTTTTATTGATAGCTTTTCAAATTACTTTCTCCAATCAAAGCTTTTAATTGTACTTTCTTTGGGAAAAATAAATCAATCCCAGTGCAAGTGAAAATTAGCCTTTGAAAACCTTCCTATGCAGAAAAGAAAGGAAAAAAGTTTTGAACTTTCCAGTTTATAAATATTGAAATTGAGAACAAAATTACTAAAAAATTATTTGTGTCCTTGTAAGCAACATAATTTTGGCATTTTTGAAAGACTGCTGAAGGCTGTTTCCTGGTTTAAGAACAAAACTGATTAAGCTTTTCTGACACAGTGCTTCTTAACGGGGACACTATTGGCATTTAGGGCAAGACAGTTCTTTGTTGTGCAGGACTGTTCTGTGCATTGTAGGACATTTAGCTTCCCTGGCCACTGCCCACTAAAATGCCAATAGTGCCCACCCTACACCCCCACCATTGTGACAGTAGCTCCTCGCTGACAAGAACCTCCTTCCCCCTAAATCTTCACATGACCCTAATTAAGAACCACTGGGACTCTCGCTGGGATATTTTTAGGGAAGCAGCTCACAGTATCATCAGTTTCCATTTAGGAATTCCAAGTTTTTACAAGCTTAA
The DNA here is from genome assembly GCF_003031525.2 of Neophocaena asiaeorientalis asiaeorientalis. Taxonomy (NCBI): domain Eukaryota; kingdom Metazoa; phylum Chordata; class Mammalia; order Artiodactyla; family Phocoenidae; genus Neophocaena; species Neophocaena asiaeorientalis. The sequence continues at coordinate 1,157,084 of NW_020173335.1, forward strand.
AATTCTTGATCAACAATGTGTAGTCTCTTGAATCAGATAGCCTCTTTACAGCAAGAGTAATTGTAGTTGTTTTTCTGTTCCGCCCAAAATGTATACTTTAAAGGACACTATTTGTATCAAAAGGTAATATTCCTTAAGTGAGACCAAGAGAAGTAACCGAGAGTCTGAAAACAGCATAAAATCTCACAAGTTTCAAAGAATGTATTGTCTGATTTTAAATTTAGTTATTTTCAGGTTTAAAAAAATAGGGTATGGTTTTAGAGTCTGTTCATACACACCTTTGCTGCCTTTTATGGCTAATTAAAAATTATCAGATTAAATTGAAAGCTATTTGTAACTTGGTTGGTTTCGTTTAAAATGTGGTCATTTAGTATGCTGGCCAAGGAAGCAGAAGGCATGGTTTGGAAGTTTTCCCATGCTCAGCACTTTTCCAGAATGGATTAATAAAGTTCTTACTCCCATAAGGGGACTGTACTTTTTATCCCTCAGCTGTCTAGTAATTAGTATTGCTTTAGCATATAATAGGGGCTCTACAACTAAATATCAGTGTTTGTCATGAGTGCTTTTATATTTTAAGTTTGTGGACTTGAATAAGTAAGGCTATCCAAAAATTTTCCTAATGCTTTTGAGTTTTTAGGCTAAGATATAAATATTCCTTGGACCAAAAACTATAGTCGAACTATTGCAGAATAAAGGGTTGAGAATCTTGAGACTTGGCTTGCACAGTGGGATGCTATTTATTTGCCAAATTGTTTTCAGTTTTTTTGGGCTGAGCATACTACATAGCTGTTGTATTGGCAATAGACTTAAAAAAAAGAAAACAACTGTTAAAATTCTTTTTTTATTATGAAAATTAAATATAGAAAAGAGTAAATATAGAAAAAAAAGAAAATTAAATATAGAAAAGAGTACAATATAATACCACCCAGAATTAACAAATATTAGTGAAAAAAATAACAAAATTAGCAAACATACCGTTTTGTGTTTTTTATAGGTTTGTTTTTTAATAAAAGGAAACAAAACATTATTGTTATAGTTGAAATCTCCTTTATTTCCCTTCCTTATCTCATTTTTCTTCTTTCCCACCAAGGTAACTACTACAATGAATTTAGTGGCTGGCTTTCTAGTTCATGCTTTTATCTTTTTTTTTTTCTGGCTGCGCCTTGCGGCATGTGGGATCTGAGTTCCCTGATGAGGGGTCCAACCCGAGCCCCCTGCATTGGAAGCATGGAGTCTTTTTTTAAAAATATTTTATTTCATTTATTTATTTTTGGATGCATTGGGTCTTCGTTACTGCCCGTGGGCTTTCTCTGCGGTGAGTGGGGGCTACTCTTGGTTGTGGTGCGCGGGCTTCTCTTTGCAGTGGCTTCTCTTGTTGCGAAGCATGGGCTCTAGGCACGCGGGCTTCGGTGGTTGTGGCACGCGGGCTCTAGAGCGCAGGCTCAGTAGTTGTGGCGCACAGGCTTAGTTGCTCTGCGGCATGTGGGATCTTCCCCGACCAGGGCTTGAACCCGTGTCCCCTGCATTGGCAGGTGGATTCTTAACTACTGCGCCACCAGGGAAGCCCAAGAAGCACGGAGTCTTAATCACTGCACTGCCAGGGAAGTCCCCCTAGTTCATACTTTTAGACATTTACTATAAATATATATCTTTATATAATAATCATAATAAGCAACAGAACTTGAATGCTTACTATTTTCCAGGCACTGTTCATTTAATCAATACCCTATGGTGATTGTAAGGATTAAGTGAGTTAATACATATAAAATGTTATAATGTAGGTACTAATTTATTTCCATTTTATAGATGGGGAACTGGAGATGTAGAGCGGTTTTGAAATAACTTGACCAGGTTCACATAGCTGCAAGTTACAGAGCAAGGATTTGAATACAGATTTGTTCTGAAGGCTATACCTTTAATCAGTATGCTGTCCTGCCTCTCTATAATATATGTTATTTTATATGTTTAAAAAATACATTTTTTTATTAAAATGGTATTATCCTGTAGGATGGTCCTACAGTTTTTTTGGTAACTTCTTAAAAATTGCTTTGAATTCAGTTTGAAAAAAATTTTATTTATTTAGGGCTGCATCGGGTCTTAGTTGTGGCACTCGGGATCTTTCGTTGTGGCTCACAGGCTTCTCTCTAGTTGTGGCGCACAGGCTAGTAGCTGTGGCTCGCAGCCTCAGTAGTTGTGGCGCACCGGCTTAGTTGCCCTGAGGCATGTGGGATCTTCCTGGACCAGGGCTCGAACCCGTGTCCCCTGCATTGGCAGGCAGATTCTTAACTGCTGTGCCACCAGGGAAGCCCTACATCATCTTTTTAAAAAAATTTTTATTGGAGTATAATTGATTTACAGTGTTGTGTTAGTTTCTGCTGTACAATAAAGTGAATCAGTTATACATATACATATATCACTCTTTTTTTAGATTCTTTTCCCATATAGGTCATTACAGAGTATTGAGTAGAGCTCCCTGTGCTATACAGTAGGTCCTTATTAGTTATCTATTTTATGTATCATAGTGTGCCTATGTTAATCCAAATGTCCCAATTTATCCCTCTCCCTCTTTACCCCCGGTAACCATAAGGTTGTTTTCTGCATCTGTGACTCTATTTCTGTTTTGTAGATAAGTTCATTTGTACCTTTTTTTAGATTCCACATTATACCACATTGTCTTTATCCATTCATCTGTTGATGGACACTTAGGCTGCTTCCATGTCTTGGTTGTTGTAAATAGTGCTGCAGTGAACATTGCGGTGTATGTATCCTTTTTTTTCTTTTTCAAATTTTATTGAAATGTAGTTGATTTACAATGTCATGTTAGTTTCAGGTATACAGCACAGTGATTCAGTTATACATATATATATATATATGTGTGTATATATTCTTTTTCAGATTCTTTTCCCTTATAGGTTATTAAAAAATATTGAGTATAGTTCCTTGTGCTATACAGTAGGTCCTTGTTTGTTATCTATTTTATATGTAGCAGTGTGTATCTGTTAATGCCAAGCTCCTAATTTATCCCTCCCCCCACTTCCCCTTTGGTAACCATAAGTTTGTTTTCTATGTCTGTGCGTCTATTTTGTAAATAAGTTCATTTGTATCTCTCTCTTTTTTTAGATTCCACATATAAGTGATGTCATATGCTATTTGTCTTTGTCTGGCTTACTTCACTTAGTATGGTAATCTCTGGGTCCATCCATGTTGCTGCAAATGGCATTATTTCATTCTTTTTTATGGCTCAGTAATATTCCATTGTATATATGTAGCACATCTTCTTTATCCATTCCTCTGTCAGTGGACATTTAGGTTGCTTCCATGTCCTGGCTATTGTAAATAGTGCTGCAATGAACGTTGGGATGCATGTATCTTTTTGAATTATAGTTTTCTCTGGATATATGCCCAAGAGTGGGATTGCAGGATCATGTGGTAGTTCTATTTTTATTTTTTTAGGGAACCTCCATACTGTTTTCCATAGTGGTTCTACCAATTTACATTCCCCCCAACAGTGTAGGAGGGTTTCCTTTTCTCCTGAACTTCTCTAGCATTTATTGTTTTTAGACTTTTTTTTTTTTCGGTACGCGGGCCTCTCACTGTTGTGGCCTCTCCCGTTGCGGAGCACAGGCTCCGGACACGCAGGCTCAGTGGCCATGGCTCACGGGCCCAGCCGCTCTGCAGCATGTGGGATCTTCCCGGACCAGGGCACGAACCCGTGTCCCCTGCATCAGCAGGCAGACTCTCAACCACTGCGCCACCAGGGAAGCCCTGTAGACTTTTTAATGATGGCCATTCTGACTGGCGTGAGGTGATACCTCACTGTAGTTTTTATTTGCATTTCTCTAATAATTAGCGATATTGAGCATCTTTTCATGCGCTTGTTGGCCGTCTGTATGTCTTCTTTGGAGAAATGTCTGTTTAGGTCTTCTGCCCACTTTTTGATTGGGTTGTTTGTTGTTTTTGATATTGAGTTGCATGAGCTGTTTGTATATTTTGGAGATTAATCCCTTGGTTTGGTTGCTTTATTTTACAAATATTTTTGTACACTAAGTTGGTTGCTTTATTTTACATTTTCTCCCATTCTGTATTTTTCTAAAGTTTCTTTTCCATCTCTGTCCAAATTGTAATTGGCCTGGCCTTCCTCTGCACTCAAGTCCTGATCCTCTTTTACATGCAGATGACTAGCTTAACTCCTTACAACTCTCATAGTGGAAAAACACTGAACTAAGTAATAATGAAATGGAAAAAGCTTGAGCTTTGGTGCTGGGTGGACCTTTGTTCCAGTTCTGGTTCTAACAGGTCTGTTTCCTTAGACAAGTTACTTAACCTCCTGAGCCTGCATTTGTTTTTCTGTAAAATGGGGATCATACCTGCCTTGGTGGTATATTTTGAGGATTAAATGAGAAAGTTCCTGTGAAATTCTTGGTGTTTTTTTTAAAAAGCTATTAATATTCCCCTTCCCTGCTGTAGGGGATCTTCAACTCTTAGTGTACATAAGAATCACTGGGAAACTTGGTAAAATTTCTAGGCCTCACTCCAAGAGATTCTGATTTAGTGGGTCAAGGTTGAGACCCAAGAATCTGAGTTTTAAATGAAGTCCTTGGGTGATTTTGAAGCAGATGATCAACAGACATACTTTTAGAAGTGCATTATCCTTGGTTCTAAGTCTGGCTTTGCTAGTAAATACCTTATAGCTATGGGCACATTATTTATGCTTTCTGGTCCTTGTGTTTCCTAAAATATGAAATGAACTTCATGGTCTCTACTGGCTGTAAAATTTTAAAAATGTTGGTCTTATAATGCTAAATTTTTGATATGGTGATTTGTTGCCACTTTTTGGCAGAGGTTCAATAGAGATACTTAAATGTTTCATTCTTTTTTTTGGCCATGTCAGGTTTTAGTTGCGGCACGTGGGATCTTTCTTTTCTTGTGGCATGTGGGCTGTTCGTTGCGGCGTGCAGGCTTCTCTCTAGTTGTGGCATGCGGGTTCTCTCTCTAGTTGTGGCACGTGGGCTCCAGAATGCATGGGCTCTGTACTTGGCAGCATGCGGGCCCTCTTGTTGAAGCCTCAGTAGTTGTGGCACGTGGGCTTAGTTGCCCTATGTCACGTGGGACCTTAGTTCTCTGACCAGGAATTGAACCCACTTCCCCTGCACTGGAAGGCAAATGCTTTACCACTGGACCACGAGGAAAGTCTCAATGTTTCATTCTTTAGGAACTTGGATTATTCTTCCTTCTGTGAAGAATGGTGACACTAGCTAGGCAAAAATAATTTGTTTTAAAGATACAGTTATATCTCATGGAACCTTAAGCCAGGATACAGTTAGGCCTCAGGAATCAGGGATTAGAGCACATTAGGAAAATCAAGAAGTTCTTGTCTGTGCCTTTTTTTCCTCTGCAAATTTGCCTCAATCCCTTGGCTTATTCTGCCTTCAAGCCTGCATGGTAGAAAATCGCCATGGCCAACAGCTCCTGAGTTTACATGGTTTCCATTTTAGAAAGCAGCCAGACTGAGGCTGGAATATCTTAATTCCAATTCCAAATTGCCCAGAAAGGAAATGTGATTGGTCCATATTGGGTAGAACACTACCAACTTTGGCTACAGCAGGGTCATATTGTAAGGATATCCCTGCAAGCCCTGCTGCTAATTCTCCATGATTGGAGGTGGTAGAGGTATTCTGGGTTAGGTATTCATCACATTTATGGAAGTGTTTCACTAATTGTAGAATCACAATGTTGTATTTTGCATAGGACTCTTATAATTGATTCTTTAAAAAAAATCTTTTTCAATACTAATTTTATTTTATTTTTATTAAAAAATTTTTTTATTTTAAAAATATTTATTTGGTTGCACTGGGTCTTAGTTGTGGCAGGCGGGCTCCTTAGTACTGGGGTCCCTGCATTGGGAGCATGGAGTCTTAACCACTGTACCACCAGGGAACTCCCCCAATTTTTATTTTATATTGGAGTATAGTTGATTAACAGTGTTGTGTTAGTTTCACGTGTACAGCAGAGTGATTCATTTATACATATACATGTAACTATTCTTTTTCAAATTCTTTTCCCATTTAGGTGATTACAGATTATTGAGCAGGGTTCCCTGTGCTACACAGTAGGTCCTTATTAGTTATCTGTTTTATATATAGAAGTGTGCATGTGTCAATCCCAGTCTCCCAATTTATCCTCCCCCCCTATTCCTGGTAACTATGTTTGTTTTCTACATCTGTGACTCTATTTCTGTTTTGTAAGTACGTTCATTTGTACCATTTTTTTTTAGATTCCACATGTAGGCGATATCATATGATATTTGTCTTTCTCTGTCTGACTTACTTCACTCAGTATGACAATCTCTAGATCCATCCATGTTGCTGCAAATGGCATTATTTTGTTCTTTTTATGGCTGAGTAATATTCCATTGTACATATGTACCACATCTTCTTTATCCATTCTTCTGTCGGTGGACATTAAGGTTGCTTCCATGTCCTGGCTATTGTAAATAGTGCTGCAATGAACATTGGGGCACAGGTATTGTTTCAAATTATGGTTTTCTCTGGATATATGCCCAGGAGCGGGATTGCTGGATCATATGGTAGCTCTATTTTTAGTATTTTAAGGAATCTCCATACTGTTCTCCATAGTGGGTGTACCAATTTACATTCCCACCAACAGTGTAGGGGGGTTCCCTATTCTCCACACCCTCTCCAGCATTTATTGTTTGTAGGTTTTTTGATGATGGCCATTCTGACTGGTGTGAGGTGATACCGTATTGTAGTTTTGATTTGCATTTCTCTAATAATTAGCCATGTTGAGCGTCTTTTCATGTGCCTATTGGCCATCTGTGTGTCTTCTTTGGAGAAATGTCTATTTAGGTCTTCTGCCCATTTTTTGATTGGGTTGTTTGGTTTTTTGATATTGAACTGCATGATATGTTTGTAAATTTTGGAGATCAGTTGCATCATTTGCAAATATTTTCTCCCATTTTATGGGTTGTCTTTTTGTTTTGTTTATGGCGTCCTTTGCTATGCAAAAGCTTTTGAGTTTAATTAGGTCCCAGTTGTTTATTTTTGTTTTTATTTCCATTATTCTAGGAGACAGATCGAAAAAGATATTGCAATTTATGTGAAAGAGTGTTCTGCCTGTATTTTCCTCTACCAGTTTTTAAAAAAATATTTATTTATTTGTTTGTTTAGGTTGTGTTAGGTCTTAGTTGGGGCATGTGGGAACTTTAGTTGCAGCATGCAGACTTCTTAGTTGCAGCATGCACACGGCATCTAGTTCCCTGACCAGGGATTGAACCTGGGCCCCCTGTATTGGGAGTGGGAGTCTTACCCGCTGGAGCACCAGGGAAGTCTCGTCTGAGAGTTTTATAGATGCTGGGAAAACTGGACAACTACATGTAAAAAAAAAAAAATTAAATTAGAACATCTTTTTAACACCGTACACAAAAATAAACTTAAAATGGATTAAAGGGACTTCCCTGGTGGTCCAGTGGTAAAGAATCCACCTTACAATGCAGGGGGCGCAGGTTCCATCCCTGGTCAGGGAACTAGAATCCCACATGCTGCGGGACAACTAAGCCCCGCGTGCCACAACTACTGAGCTCGCGCCTCAACTAAAGAAGAGAAAACCCACGTGCCACAACTAGAGAGAAGCCTGCGCGCTGCAATGAAAGATCCCACATGCCTCAACGAAGATCCCACGTGCCACAACTAAGACCTGACACAACCAAAAATAAATAAATAATAAATAAATCTTTTTAAAGAATGGATTAAAGGCCTAAATATAATTGATTCTTGTGGAAAAAGTAGATGTTGGGAGAGACAGGCTAAAAGAAAAAGTGGGTTTTTGTTTTTATTGTTAGGTGCCAGATGGGATGGAGCCTTCTGTAGTCACTTCTGCTGGACTGGGTTGTTTAATCAAGAGTGGAATTTTAAATTGCTTTTGGATATAGTTTTCTTCTTTTAAAATTATACAATTTTATAGTATAAAATATTTGTCATCCTTGTTTTATATATTTGGACTTAATGATTTTTCAAATGAAGAGAAAATTATATGAGGCTGTGAAGGGCATTGGCAGGAGCACAGGCTTTTGAATCAGACAATCTGGCATGTTAACTTTATCTGTGCCATTTGGTGACTGTATGATTGCTTGACCTCTCTGTGAAATGAACATAATCTTTTATCATGGGTTATTTGAGAATCAAATGACATGACATATGCATAACTCTTATAGTATGTTTCCTAGATAATAGGTACTCAACGAATAATAGATATATCACTGCTTTTTGAAGGTAAAAGCATAAAATGTTTTTTAGATCTGAAAATCAGGAGCTAGAATATGAAAGAGGAAATATTTTTACATTGATAGTGTTCTGTATGCCTGTATTTATTAGTCATTAATGGTTTTAATGAAATATCATTTTAATCTCTTATTTAGTGACAAGCCAGAAGAGAAGTAAAACTCAACAGAAATTTACTATGTGTGGAATTCATTCCTAAAAGAAGAAAAAAAGTGATTATTGAGACTATGGATCGGAGCAAACGGAATTCAATTGCAGGATTTCCTCCACGTGTGGAGCGTCTTGAAGATTTTGAAGGAGGTGGTGGAGGGGACGGGAACATGACCCAGGTGGGAAGAGTTTGGCCCTCTTCATATCGAGCTCTTATAAGTGCCTTTTCCAGACTGACGCGTTTAGATGACTTCACCTGTGAAAAAATAGGGTCTGGCTTCTTCTCTGAAGTGTTCAAGGTGAGTGATGCATCAGTTTTTCTTATATTGTCTTGTTGATGGTCAGTTTCACTGCAGAGTTGACAGTTGTGTTTAATTAAGACATAGGCTTTGCCTTGTCAGGGTGCTATGGATCTTGAGCAGTGTTACAAACTGTCCTCTTGAGCTATCTATTAACTTGTAAGATATTTTATTTATTTTAATTATAAAAATACTACATGCTGATCAAAAATTAAAATAATATAGGAGCCTCTTCCACTCCCCCAGAATTCTTCATCATCCCAAATGGAAATTTTGTACCCATTAAAAAATAACTCTCTCCACTACCCTTAGCCCTGTTAATGTCTGTTCTACCTTCTGTCTCTATGAATATGTCTATTCTAGGTATTTCATATTAATGGAATTATACAATATTTGTCCTTTTATGCCTGGATTATTTCACTTAGCATAATGTCCTCAAGATTCATCCATGTTGAAGCATATATCAGAATTTCGTTTCTTTGGAATTCTCTGGCGATCCACTGATTAGGACTTGGTGCTGTCACTGCCGGGGCTCTGATTTGATCCCTGGTCCGGGAGTTAAGATCCTGCAAGCCACACGGCAGGGCAAAAAAAAAAAGAATTTCATTTCATTTTATATCTGAATAATATCCCATTTTATGTGTATACCACATTTTTTTTTATCTGTTCACCTGCTGATGGACATTTGGGTTGTTTCCTCCTTTTGATTATTGTAAATGATGCTGCTATGAACACTGATGTACAAGTAACTGAGTCCCTGCTTTCAGTTCTTTTGGGTATTTACCTATAAGTGAAACTGATGGGTCATATAGTAATTCTGTGTTTAGCTTTTTAAAGAAATTGTGGTAAAATACACATAACATAAAATTCACTATCTTAACCATTTTTAAGTGTACAGTTTTAAGTATATTCACAATGCTGTGCAACCAATCTTCAGAACTTTTTCATCTTGCAAAACTGAAACTCTGTACCTACTAAATAATTCTTCCCTTCCCTCTCCCCGCAGCTCCTGGCAACAACCATTCTACTTTCTGTTTCTATGAGTTTGACTACTCTAGATACCCTATATAAATGAAATCATGTAGTTTTTGTCTTTTTGTGATTACCTTATTTCACTTAGTCTGTTTTACTTTTTAAGGAACCACCATACTATTTTATGTAGAGTTGTACCATTTTACATTCCCACCAGCAACGTACAACAGTTCTCATTTCTCCATATTCTTACTAACACTTGTTCTCTTTCTTTCTTTTTCTTTCTTCCTTTCTTTCTTTCTTCCTTCCTTCCTTTCTTTCTTTCTTTCTTTCTTTCTTTCTTTCTTTCTTTCTTTCTTTCTTCCTTTCTTCCTTTCTTCCTTTCTGATATTAGCAATTCTGGTGGGTATGGAGTGATATCTCATGTGGCTTTGATTTGCATTTCTCTAATGACTAGTGATGTTGAGCATCTTTGCATTGGCCTTTTGTGTATCTTCTTTGGAAAAATATCTATTCAAGTCTTTTGTCTTTTTTTTTTTGTGGTACGCGGGCCTCCCACCGCTGCGACCTCTCCCGTTGCGGAGCACAGGCTCTGGACGTGCAGGCCCAGCAGCCACGGCCCACGGGCCCAGCCGCTCCGCGGCACGCGGGATCCTCCCAGACCAGGGCACGAACCCGCGCCCCCCGCATCGGCAGGCGGACTCCCAACCACTGCGCCACCAGGGAAGCCTTTTTTGTCCAGTTTTGAGTTCGATTTTATTTGTATGTAAGGGTCATATCCTTTATCAGATATATGATTTGAAAATATTTTTGCTTATTCTGTGGGTTGTCTTTTTACTCTCTTATAGTGTCCTTTGATGCACACAAGTTTTTAATTCTGATTATGTCTAGTTTACCTAGTTTTTCTTTTGTTGCCTGTGCTTTTGGTGTCATGCCCCAAAATAACTTCCAAATCCACTATCATGATTTTCCCCAATGATTTCTTCTAAGAGTTTTATAGTTTTAGCTCTTACATTTATGTCTTAGATCCATTTAATTTTTGTATGTAGTGAAAGGAAAGGTCTAACTTCATTCATTCAATGGTGCTGAGTTTTCCCAGCACCATTTGTTGAAAAAAACTGTTCTTTCCCCATTGAATGGTCTTGGCACCCTGTTGAAAATCAATTGATCATATGTGCCAGTGTTGATAATGCTTTTATTTTATTTTATTTAAAAACATATTTATTTAGGGACTTCCCTGGTGGCATAGTGGTTAAGAATCCGCCTGCCAATTCAGGGGACACGGGTTTGATCCCTGGTCTGGGAAGATCCCACATGCCACACAGCAACTAAGCTCGTGTGCCACAACTGCTGAGCCTGTGGGCCACAACTACTGAGCCCATGTGCCACAACTACTGAAGCCCACACACCTAGAGCCCGTGCTCTGCAACAAGAGAAGCCACTGCAATGAGAAGCCTGTGCACCACAACGAAGAGGAGCCCCTGCTCGCTGCAACCAGAGAAAAGCCCACGCACACAACAAAGACCCAACGCAGCCAAAAATAAAATAAATAAAAAATAAAATAAATAAATTTATAAAAATAAATCATTGCCATACCCAAGGTCATCTAGGTTTTCTTCTGTGTTATCTTCTAGGAGTTTTACAGTTTTGCATTTTATGTTTAGGTCTGTGATCCATTTTGAGTTAATTTTTATGAAGGTGTAAAGTCGATGTCTAGATTCATTTTTTTTGCACGTGAATCTCTAGTTCTTCCAGCCCCATTTCCTGAAAAGACTATTTTTGCTCTGTTTTATTGCCTTTGCTTCTTTGTCAAAGATCAATTGACTGTATTTATGTGGATTTCTGGGCTCTGTATTCTATTCCATTCATCTGTTTGTTTATTCTTTCATCAATACAACAAAGTCTTGATTACTGTAGCTTTATAATATGTTTTGAGGTCAAGTATTTGTTCTTCTTTAACACTGAGTTGGCTATTCCGGGTTTTTTGCCTCTCTATATACACTTTAGAATCAGTTTGTTGATATATACAAGATAACTTGCTGGGATTTTGGGATTGCATTGAGTCTATAGATTAAATTGGGAAAAACTGACTTTTTGACAATATTGAGTCTTATCCATGAACATGGAATACCTCTCCATGTATGTAGTTCTTCTTTGTTATCTTTCATCAGAGTTTTGTGGTTTTCTTCATACAGATCTTGTACATATTTTGTTAGATTTACACCCAAATATTTTATTTTGGGGGTTGCTGATGTAAATAGTAATTTGTAATTTTAAGTTCTACTTATTCATTGCCTGTATATAGGAATGTAATTGGGCTTTTTTGTACTAACCTTGTATCTTGCAACCTTACTATAATTGCTTATTAATTTCAGGAGGTTTTAAAAAAATTAATTTGGCTGCCTCCAGTCTTAGTTGTGGCATGTGGGATCTTCGTTGTGGCATGTGGAATCTTTCGTTGCGGCATGTGGAATCTTTCGTTGCAGCACACAGGCTTCTCTCTAGTTGTGGTGCTCAGGCTCCAGACGCGCAGGCTCAGTAGTTGTGGCTCACGGGCCTAGTTGCTCCACGGCATGTGGGATCTTCCCAGACCAGGGCTCGAACCCATGTCCCCTGCATTGGCAGGCAGATTCTCAACCACTGTGCCACCAGGGAAGCCCCGGAAGGTGGATTCTTAACCACTGGACCACCAGGGAAGTCCCTATATGCTCTCATCATTTCTAGTGTAATTTGGTTTGATTTCCTTTTTTTTTTTAAAACATCTTTATTGGAGTATAATTGCTTTACAATGGTATGTTACTTTCTGCTTTATAACAAAGTGAATCAGCTATACATATACATATATCCCCATATCTCCTCACTCTAGTGTCTCCCTCCCACCCTGATTTCCTTTTTAATCTAAGAATTATATAATATGAGATTTTAAAATTTCCACACAGTAAGTTTTCTTTTGTAGTTGTTTGATATTTAATTTCTAATTTTAGTGCGTCATGATCAGAGAAAATGGCTTATATGAAGTCTGCCTTTGGAGTATAATTTAGATTTTGTTTTGGTGTAATGCATGATCAGATTTTTTTGAATGCTGCAAATGTGTTTGAAACAAATATGAATTTCTATTTGTTTGCATAAAGTTCTATATATCTCTGTTAGATTAAGCTTTTGTACTGTGTTATTCAGATGTTATATGGCCTTCTTTATTTTAGTCTAATCTATTTCTTTGAAAAAGTTCTATTAATAGTTCCTAATGTGTCTATAGATTTCTCCTTGTGTTTCTCTCAGCGTGTTATTTGTTTACAGGCCATTTTGTGAAGTAGATATTAATAGAAATTCATGATTATTATTGGATTGTATGCTGTAGATAGATTGTATATTTTATAAATGCTAGTTTTTAATTTTTATCCCACCTTATGCATTTAGCTTTGATTTCTACTTTATCTGATATCAATATTGTGTACCTTCTGACTCACTGTATGCATTTGTCTGTTGTTTCGGTTATTATTTTCCCAGTATGTCTTTTTCCATCTCTATTTTTATTCTGTCTGTGATAGTACATTTTTAATGTGTGTCCTGTGAAACAGTTTTATATTTAGTTTTTTTGATCCAAAATTAAATTTGCCCATAAAGAGAGAGATTGTAATCTGTTTACATTTATTGTGATTACTTCTGTCTTTATACTGAGTAAACTCTTAAATGGTAATTTAATGAGTATAGAATTTAGGACAGTAGTTATTTTCCTCAGCACTTTGAAATTACTCTTCCCCTTTTTCTTCTTCTTTTTGTAGTTCACCTCTATTTTTGCTGATAAGTTAATTCTTAGTCTGGTTGTTACCCTTTTTATTTTTCATTTATTTATGTATTTTTTTTAAAGACTATCGTTTCTTTTTTCTTTTTTTTTTGGCTGCAGTTGGTCTTCATTACTTCACATGGGCTTTCTCTAGTTGCGGCGAGTGGGGCCTACTCTTCGTTGTGGTGCGTGGGCTTCTCATTGCAGTGGCTTCTCTTGTGGAGCATGGGCACTAGGCACACAGGCCTCAGTAGTCGTGGCACATGGGCTCAGTAGTTGTGGCTCACGGGCTCTAGAGCACAGGCTCAGTAGTTGTGGTGCACGGGCTTAGTTGCTCCATGGCATGTGGGATCTTCCTGGACCAGGGATCGAACCTGTGTCCCCTGCATTGTCAGGCGGATTCTTAATCACTGCGCCACCAGTGAAGTCCCAGGGATTTTTTTTTTATCTCTTTTTATCTCTGTGCACTGCTGTATCTTCAGTGTCTAGAATTCTACTTGGCACATAGTACCCATTTTTCTACAAGGTTATTTTTCTTGTATCTTACTGATTTGTGGGACTCTTTATATCTGTGCTATGAATTATAGATATTTTCCAAGATTGTAGTGCTTTTTAAGCTAGTTTTTAACAATTTTGCAATGTAGAAATAGTTCATTTTGTTTTTTACTGTCTTGACTTCTGTTTCTTTTATTATTTAGAAAGGCTGTCTGCACTCCTTTGTTATAAATAACAATTTTTTTCTAATCACTTTTATGGTATTACTACTTATGTTTAAATATTTGATCCATCTGGAATTTATTTTTTAAGATGTGTAGTCAGTTCTACCAGCAACATTTAGTTTATATCAATCTTTAATATTTTTCTCACTGATTGGAAATGTCACCTTTATTCTATACTGAATTTTCCTAAGAATTTTGGTCTCTTTCTAGACTTTATTCTATTGCATTGAACTGTCTATTCATATACCAGCATTGCAGCTTTATTTTAATATCTGGTTAGTCTAGTTCTCCATCATTATTATTCCTTTTCAGAATTTTCTTGGCATTTCTTCCTTTTTTTTTTTTTTTTTTTTTTGCAGTACGCGGGCCTCCCACTATTGTGGCCTCTCGCATTGCAGAGCGCAGGCTCCGGACACGCAGGCTCAGTGGCCATGGCTCACGGGCCTAGCCGCTCCACTGCATGTGGGATCTTCCCGGACTGGGGTACAAACCTATGTCCCCTGCATCGGCAGGCGGACTCTCAACCACTGCGCCACCAGGGAAGCCCAACTTCCATTATATCTAATGTTTGTTGTTTGCATATGAGGACTATTAATTTTTACATATTAATTTTTGGTGCATCTAGTATGCTGAGTTTTTTAATGTTTGCAGTAGATTTTCAGTTGATTCACTTTGATTTTCCAGACATACAGTCATATCTGTGAATGATGATAAATTTATTTCCCATTTTTATATCTCACTTATCTTTTTCTCAATAAATTGCATTGATAAATACTTCCTAAAATATTAAATAATAGTGATATTTGACATCTTTGTGTTGTTCCTGACTTTAATGGGAATACTTGTAGTGTTTCCTAATTAAACATGATATGGTTTTGGGGCTGAAGTAGATATCTCTTTTTCTATTGGATCTTCAAAATCTTAACAAAAAATCTCCTGTTTCGTGAATAATTATTTTTATGCAGTATGGATGTGGAATTTTTACCGTATGTCTTTTCAAAGCCTGTAGTATGATTGTTAATTTTATGTGTCAACTTGACTGGGTCAGGGGGTGCCTAGATATATGGTCAAATTTTATTCTGGGTGTGTCTGTGAGAGAAAGTTTTGGATAAGATTATCATTTGATCAGTAGCCTGAGTAAAGCAGATTGCCCTCCCTAATGTGGGTTACCCTCATCCAATCATTTGAAGGCCCATGTAGAACAGAAAGGCTGACCTTCCTATCATTAGAGGGAACTCCTCCCTGACTACTTTAGCTGGGATATCTGTATTTTCCTGCCTTCCTTTGGATTGGAACTGAAATATTGGCTCTTCTTGGGCCTTGAGCCTGCCAGCTTTTGGACTGGAACCTATACCATCGGCTCTCCTGGTTCTCGGGCCTTCAGACTCAGACTGAAATTACCAGTGGCTTTCCTGGGTCTCCAGCTTACTGACTGGAGCTCTTGAGACTTCTCAGTCTATAACTGTGTGAGCCAATTCCTTATAATAAATCTCTTTGTCTCTGTATATATCTTTTTTGTTCTGTTTCTCTGAAGAACTCTGATACATATGGTGATACATGTATTTTTCTCTTTTGCTCTCTTAGTAAAGTGAATTATATTAGTAGGTTGCCTAATAGTGAGTTATCTTTGCATTCTTGGTGTATTATTCTTTAATGAGTTGCTAACTTCTTTTTTTTTTCTTTAATTATTTTATGTATTTATTTTTGTCTGCGTTGGGTCTTTGCTGCTGTGCGTGGGCCCTCTCAAGCTGCAGCGAGCGGGGCCACTCCTCGCCGCGGTGCACGGGCCTCTCACTGCAGTGGCCTCTGCCGTTGCGGAGAAGTGGCTCCAGGTGCGTGGGCTTCAGCAGTTGTGGCACGCGGGCTCTAGCGCAGTAGTTGTGGTGCACGGGCTTAGTTGCTCTGCAGCATGTGGGATCTTCCTGGACCAGGGATCGAACCTGTGTCCCCTGCATTGGTAGGTAGATTCTTACCCACTGCACCACCAGGGAAGCCCCAGTGTGTTTATTTTTAAGGTTCATGATGAATTTAGCTAGTTTGCTCTCTTAGGAAATAATTAAGACTGATGAACTAGGGCAGTGGTTCTCAACTGGGGTCAGTTTTGCCCTCCTAAGAGATATTTTGCAATGTCTGGAGATATTTTTGGTTGTCACAACTGGGCAGGGGGTGCTACTGGCATCTAGTGGGTAGAGGCCAGTGATGCTATTAACATTCTACAATGCACAGGATAGCCCTCCACAACAAAGAATTGTCTGGCCCAAAATGTTAATAGTGCTGAGGTTATAAATCCCTAGCCTAAAAGCACTAAAAAGATGAAAGTATAACATCTGTTACTGAATTTAGGAAAAATATACTTTTAGAAACAAAACAGTTTGGATTTACATTTAAAATCATTTGTGAGCTTCAAAGAGTTTCCTTTGATTGTTAATCTTTTTCACGTTTTTAAAAACTATAAAACGGATTAGGGTAGTTTCATTGTTTCTAGGAAAATGACTTAGAATATTTTGGATGTTAGTGAAACCTATTTAGGGAAGAACTGAGGTATGTGTAAGAAGAGGTGACATGAGTGTTTATAAAGTAAGGGAAAAGAATGTAAAACCAAATGGCACAATGGCCCTAATCTCTTACCTTCTGGTAAGTGGAAAATCTATTCAGCTTTACTGTAGCACTGGCTGACAACCTGTTCAGTGTTTTAAATTAAGAGTGCTTCTGGTAGGATACAGTAGAAGGCTCTTAATTTCTTTTTTAAAAAAATTAATTAATTTCTTTATTTTTTTGGCTGTGTTGGGTCTTTGCTTCTACGCGCGGGCTTTCTTTTTGGTTGCGGCGAGCGGGGGCTCCTCTTTGTTGCAGTGTGCGGGCTCTCATTTTGCTGGCTTCTCTTGTGGAGCACGGGCTCTAGGTGTGCGGGCTTCAGTAGTTGTGGCACACGGGCTTCAGTAGTTGTGGCTCGCGGGCTCTAGAGCACAGACTCAGTAGCTGTGGCGCATGGGCTTTGTTGCTCCGCGGCATGTTGGGATCTTCCCGGACCAGGGCTCGAACCCGTGTTCCCTGCATTGGCAGGCGGATTCTCAACCACTGTGCCACCAGGGAAGCCCTTAATTTCTTTTTATACTAATCCTTGTTTTGTTTGGGAATATAATTGGAAGGAGAATTTCTAGGAAGATGACTTTTCCAGTCTCTTGATATAACTAAAGTACCCCATGAGATACTAAAACACAGAATTATTTTAGTATGTATTGTGAAACCTATAAAACCTGGAATCCCATTCTAGAACAAAGTATCAATGTGATTTCTTTTCTTTTTAATAAGAGCTTTACTGAGAGATATTTCATATACCGTAAAATTCTCCTTTTTAAATTAAATACATAATTCAGTGGTTTTTAGTATATTTACAAGGTTGTACATCCCTCACCACTGTCTAATTTAAAAATGTTTTTATCATCCTAAACAGAAATCCTGTACTTATTAATAGTCACTGCCCATTCCTCCCTTCCCCAATCTCCAGGCAACCAGTAGTATTCTACTTCATGTCTCTATAGACTTTTCTTCTGGACATTTCATATAAATGGAATCATACAATATGTGACCCTTATGACTGACTTCTTTTACTTAGCATAATGTTTTTAACATTGATCCATGTTATAGCACATATCACTATTTCATTCCTTTTTATGACCCAGTAATATTACAATGTATAGGTAATACCACATTTTGTTTATATAGTCATTTGTTGATAGACATTTGGATTGTTCCCATCTTTTGGTTATTGTGAATAGTGCAGCTATGAATATTTGTGTACAAGTATTTGTTTGAGTACTTGTTTTCAATTATTTTGAGTATATACCTAGAAGTGGGATTACTGGGTCATATAGTAATTCCATTTTACTTTTTGAGGTACTACCAGACTATTCTCCACTGTGGCTGTTTCATTTTACATTCTACCAGCAATGTATAAGGGTTCCAGTTTCTGTAAAACTCACCAACATTTGTTATTCTATCTCTTTATTATTTAAAAAATTTTTTATTATTATAACTACCCTAGGGCATGTGAAGTAGTATCTCGTGAGTTTTTTTTTAGATAATAATTGATTTACAATATTATATTAGTTTCAGGTATACAACATAGTGATTCAAAAGTTTTATAGATTATACTCCATGTATAGTTATTATAAAAATTGACTGTATTCCCTGTGCTGTACAATATATCCTTGTAACTTATTTTTTTTTGTTTTTTTTTTGTTTTTTTTGTGGTATGCGGGCCTCTCACTGTTGTGGCCTCTCCCGTTGCGGAGCACAGGCTCCGGACGCGCAGGTTCAGCGGCCATGGCTCACAGGCCCAGCTGCTCCGCGGCATGTGGGATCCTCCTGGACCAGGGCACGAACCCGTGTCCCCTGCATCGGCAGGCGGACTCTCAACCACTGCGCCACCAGGGAAGCCCTTGTAACTTATTTTTATACATAGTAGGTTGTACCTCTTAATCTCCTACCCCTATATTGCCCCTTTCCCTTTCCCTTTCTCCATTGGTAACCACTAGTTTGTTCTCTATATCTGTGTTTGTTTCTTTTTTGTTATGTTCACTAGTTTTATTTTTTTTAGATTCCACATACAAGTGATAACACATAGTATTTGTCTTTTTCTGTCTGACTTATTTCACTAAGTGTGATATCCTCCAGGTTTATCCATGTTGTTGCAAATGGTAAATTTCATTGTTTTTTATGGCTGAGTAGTAACCCATTGTATATGTATGTATACCACATCTTCTTTATCCATTTTTCTGTTGATGGACACTTAAGTTGCTTCCGTGTCTTGGCTATTGTAAGTAATGCTGCTATGAACATGGGAGTGCATGTATTCTTTCGAACTAGTGTTATCCTTTTCTTTGGATATATACCCAGGAGTGGAATTGCTGGATCTCATAGTAGTTCTATTTTTAGTTTTTTGAGGAACCTCCGTGCTGTTTTCCACAGTGGCTGTACCAGTTTACATTCCCTCCAACAGTGTGCAAGTGTTCCCTTTTCTCCATTTCCTTGCCAACACTTGTTATTTGTGATCTTTTTGGTGACAGCCATTCTGACAAGTGTGAGGTGATATGTCTTTGTGGTTTTAATTTTCACTTCCCTTATGGTTAGTGATGTTAGTGATGAGCATCTTTTCATGTGCCTGTTAGCCACATTATGTCTTCTTTGGAAAAATGTCTATTCAGGTTTTCTTTCTATTTTTAAATCGGGTATTTGTTTTTTTGATGTTGAGTTGTATGAGCTGTTTACAAATGTTGTATATTAACCCCTTATCAGTCATGTCATTTGCAAATATTTTCTCATTCAGTAGATTTTTTTTTTTTTTGGTTGCATTGGAGGTCTTGGTTGCTGCGTGCAGCCTTTCTGTAGTTGCGGTGAGTGGGGGCTACTCTTCATTGTGTGCAGGCTTCTCATTGCAGTGGCTTCTCTTTGTTGTGGAGCACGGGCTCTAAGCGTGCGGGCTTCAGCAGTTGCGGCACGTGGGCTCAGTAGTTGTGGCTCGTGGACTCTAGAGCGCTGGCCCAGTAGTTGTGGCACATGGGCCCAGTTGCTCCACGGCATGTGGTATCTTCCCGGCGCAGGGCTCGAACCCGTGTCCCCTTTAATGGCAGGTGGATTCTTAATCACGGTGCCACCAGGGAAATCCCTTCCCTGTTTATCTATTTCATATATAGTAGTTTGTATCTGCTAATCCCAGACTCGTAATTTATCCCTCCCCCACTAAGTGAAGTGACTTACTTCACTTAGTATGATAATCTCTAGGTTCATCCATGTTGCTACAAATGGCATAATTTTATTCTTTTTTATGGCTGAATAGTATTCCATTGTGTTTGTTTGTGTGTGTGTGTGTGTGTGTGTGTGTGTGTGTACATATATATATCACATCTTCTTTATGCATTCATCTGTTGATGGACATTTAGGTTGCTTCTATGTCTTGGCTATTGTAAAATGGTGCTACTATGAACATTGGGGTGCATGTATCTTTTTTTTTTTTTTTTAACGATTTAGAAGTCCCTGCATGTATCTTTTTGAATTAGAGTTTTTTCCTTATATATACTCAGGAGTGGGACTGCAGGATCATATGGCAACTCTATTTTTGTTTTTTTAAGGAACCCCCATACTGTTTTCCTTAGTGGCTGTAACAATTTACATTCCCACCCACAATGTAGGAGGGTTCCCTTTTCTCCACGCTCTCTCCAGCATTTGTTATTTGTAGACTTTTGGATGATGGCCATTCTGACTGGTGTGAGTTGATATCTCATTGTAGTTTTGATTTGCATTGGGCTCCATAGTTGTGTCTCACGGGCTCTAAAGCGCAGGCTCAGTAGTTTTGGTGCATGGGCTCAGTTCCTCCATGGCATGTGAGATCTTCCCGGACCAGGGCTCGAACCCGTGTCCCCTGCATTGGCAGGCAGATTCTTAACCACTGTGCCACCAAGAAAGTCCCCTGCCTGCCTTTTTTAACATTTTCCTGTTCATAGATCTTCCTGGACTGGGGCACGAACCCGTGTCCCCTGCATCGGCAGGCGGACTCTGGGCCTCTCACCGCCGCGGCCTCTCCCATCGCGGAGCACAGGCTCTGGACACGCAGGCCCAGCGGCCATGGCTCACGGGCCCAGCCGCTCCACAGCACGCGGGATCCTCCCGGACTGGGGCACAAACCCGTGTCCCCCGCATTGGCAGGCGGACTTTCAACCACTGTGCCACCAGGGAAGCCCCCCTGCCCATTTTTAAGTTGGGTTGTTTTTGTTGAGTCGTAGGAGTTCTTTATGTAGTGTCCTTTAATGCAGAAAAGTTCTTAATTTTGTTGAGATTCAATTTTTAGTTTTCCTTTTGTTGCCTGTGCTTTTGATGTCATAGCCACGAGATTGTTGCCAAATTCAATGTCATGAAGATTTTCCCTAATGTTTTTCTCTAAGAATTCTGTAGTTTTAGCTCTTAAGTTTTGGTGCTTTTTTAAATGGAATTGTCTTCTTTTCTTTTCTTTCTCTCTTTCTTTCTTCCTTCCTCTCTCCCTCCCTCCCTCCCTCCCTTCCTTCCTTCCTGGGTCTTAAAAAAAGGAATATTTTATTAAAACAAAAGTGACTACAATGAAAGGGGTTTTAAAAAGAAAACTAAGAAAGTGGTGTTTTGCTTGGGAGGATTCTTATACTCATGCAATGAGGACTCTTTCTTTAACTTCAACGGTGGAAATGTTGGAAGGATGCAGTGGCTGAGATCAAACTAAGAATGCCAATGTCAGGCCAAAGCCAGCTGGTGTCTTCCAAAGTGACAGAAGGGGATACTATAGGGAAAAACACAGGAAGAGCTGCAATCTTTTTGTCTCCTCTAGAAGAGAACTTTATGTGCTGTAAGGAGAATGCTCTAGCTACCCTGCGTTCTAAGGATAGGACTTTGTTTCTAGCAGTTTTTAAAAAATATTTATTTATTTATTTGGCTGTGCCAGGTCTTAGCTGCGGCACGTGGGATCTTCATTGCCACATGTGGGATCTTTAGTTGTGGCATGTAGGCTCTTTTAGTTGCAGCATGCGGGCTCTTAGTTGCGGCATGTGGGATCTAGTTCCCTGTTCAGGGATCGAACCCAGGCCCCCGGCATTGGGAGTGTGGAGTCTTAACCACTGGACCACCAGGGAAGTCCCTCTAGCAGTTTTGTTGTCGGGGGAATTGTCTTCTTAATTTCATTTTCAGATTGCTTATTGCTAGTGTAGAATACAATTGATTTTTATGTATTTATCTTGTATCCTGTAACCTGGCTGAGCTCTTCTATTAGTTCTAATAGTTTTTGTAGTGTGGATTTTTTTTTAGAGTTTTCTATATACAAGATCATGTTGCCTGATCAATATGAATCTTGATTGCATAGGTGATCTCTTGAGAATCAATCCCCAAACATACATTCCTTTAGAAGATTAATTGAATTTCTTTGGAATCAGCTTTTCTTGTTAACTAATACAGTTAAAATGTGTCTTCTCATATAACAAGAGGTATGGCTCCTTGTTTTTAAGCCCACCATATCAAATACTTTGTCATTTTGGAACCAGATTATATTCTAAAGGCGTTATTGGTAATGATGTCAGTCTTGAGAGAGTGGTACTCATAGTACGGATTTGATCATCCCCCCCAAAGCCTTGTTTGTCTTACTACTCTTGGGGAGATTTTCTCCTCTCCCATATCTGGACCCTTGCAGTCTGAGTTAAATGCCCATATTCTGTGTCTTCACAGAAACCTATGTTACCTTATCATATTCTTTTGACATCATCTGTTTAAAGTGTCTTGTCATCCCACTTAGCTTTAAGCTCCATGAGAACAGGGACCATGTCCTATTTACCTTCATTTCTCCAGGATATAGCACTGTGCCTAGAATAGAGTAGGCATTCATTCATCCATCTATCCATCCATTCATTCCTTCAATGTACTGTGGTCTTTCTAAATACCAGGCACTGTGAAAAGTGCTGAGATACAGTGATGATTAAAACTTGTTAATCCTGACCTTGTGGAAATTATAATCTAATGGTAAGCAGTTACATTAAGTAATTACAAGGGTAATTGCCACATAAAGGGAAGCATAGTATATTATTTATTGTTGCATAACAAGTTTACCACCAATGCGGTGGTTTAAAAGAACACATATTATTATATCTGTTTCTGTAGTTCAAGAGTCCAGGTATGACTTAGCTGGGTGCCCTGCTTCAGAGTCTTACAAAGCTGCAATCAAGTTGTCAGCTGGGGTGGCCATTTTACATGAGACTCAAGTGGGGAACGATCTGCTGTTAAGCCTGCGTGGTTGTTGGCAGCATTCAGTTCCTGGCATGCTGCTGAATTGAGGGCTTCTGGTCCTTGCTATGTTTCCTTCTCCATATGGCAGCTTGATTCTTCAAAGCCAGCAAACAAGAGAGCCTCCGAGCAAGATGTGGGTTAGTCTTATGTAACATCATTATATTTAGGTTGCAGTTAATTCTTCTTTAATGTTTTAATTTACATTAAAGTCACTTTTCCCATATTGAATTCGTGTGGAGTAAATCAGTGATCCTGCCAAGGGTCAGGGGGACAGAATCACATAATGGCATGACACCAGGAGGCGGAGATTATAGAGTCCAATCTGTCACCACACACAGATTGCAGTGGGGCTACAAAAAAGCCATACGCTTAATTTGAAGAGGGATGATGGTTTTCTTGAAAAAGTGAAGTTTAAGTTGAGACCTGAAGGGTGAGTAGGAACTAGCTAAGTGAAGAAATAGGTTGGAGATGAGCATTTCTAGGAGAAGGAACAGTCTATTCATAGGCCAGTGAATGGAGTCTGAGGTGCATTTGAGGATTTGAGAGAAGTCTAGAATGGCTAGAGCAGAAGGTCAGTGGGACATTGGTAAGAGATGTAAGCAGAGGTTTATTGTCGAGGACCTCATCATCTACAGAGGTCCTAAAAGGTAATGATTTTGGACTTTATCTTAAGAAACTTGCTTTTATTCAAGGGTGTAATATGTTCTGATGTGCATTATAAAAAATTACTGGCTGCAAATATCAAATGAATTGGAGAGGGTAAGAATAGATTCAGTTTGGCAATGGTCCAGGTGAAAGATGTAATGTGTAACCTGTGGTGGAAGTGTTGTGTGGTAGCAGTGGGGGTGGAGAAGAATGAAATGATTTGAAATACTAGACATGCTTTTTAATTTACCAATTTAAGTATGCTTGTAAAAAAATGGAGAGATATTTAGAAGGTATTATCTGTAGCATTTGGTGAATGATTGGATGTGATGGTGAGAGGAAAGGGGAATCAAAGATGATTTCAAGGGACTTCCCTTGTGGCGCAGTGGTTAAGAATCCTCCTGCCAATGCAGGGGACTCGTGTTCGAACCCTGGTCTGGGAAGGTCCCACATGCCGCAGAGCAACTAAGCCTGTGCACCACAACTACTGAGCCCACATGCCACAACTACTGAAGCCTGCACACCTAGAGCCTGTGCTCCACAAGGGAAGCCACCTCAATGAGAAGCCTGCACACCGCAACGAAGGGTAGCCCCCGCTCTCTGCAACTAGAGAAAGCCTGTGCAAGCAACGAAGAACCAATGCAGCCAAAAATAAATTAAATAAATTAAAAAAAAAAGAGAGATGATTTCAAGTATGAGCCCTGAAGGAGGAGCACATTTGATGATTTTAAATTTGGATTGGTGTGAGGTGCTTATGAGACCTATATGTGGAAATGATCCATATGCAGTTTCTTTCTTTCTTTTTTTTTTTTTTTTTTTTTTGGTACGAGATCTTGGTTGCAGCATGCTGCGCCTTTCGTTGCACCATGAAGGCTTTTCTCTAGTTGTGGCGCATGGTCTCCAGAGCGTGCGGGCTCAGTAGTTGAGGCATGAGGGGTCTCTGGTTGTGGCACGTGGGCTCTAGCGTGTGTGGGCTTAGTTGCCCCATGGCATGTGGGATCTTAGTTCCCTGACCAGGGATCGAACCTGCATCCCCTGCATTGGAAGGCGGATTCTTAACCCCTGGACCACCAGGAAGTCCCAATAAGCAGTTTCTTATAAAGATCTAGGGCTCAGAGAATAGATCTTGTTTGGAAATGTAAATTTAAGAGCTATTTACATAGAGTGGCTGAAGCCAAGGATATGAATGAGATTATACAGAGGGCTTGGGACCAAGCATTGAGGAACTCCAACATTTAAGGGTTGTGTAGAGGAAGGAAGAGCTGGCAAAGGAGTCTAAATAGGACTACCAACAGAGGTAAGAGAAGCAGTGTGTGTATGTGTGTATCTGTGTGTTAGAATGAGTGGAAGAGTGAGACGTGATGAAGAAATTCACACCTAAGATGAACACAGAGTTTTTGTTCATTTCACTGTACCCTGTATAACAATGCCCAACTTGTAGTGTTGGAAGGATCAAATGAAATATGTAGATCACCTTGTACAATGCCTAGTCCATCAAGCTTTTAAAATTTTTGATATTGTTATTTTCTCTATTTCAGTTTTACACAACAGTTCAAATTTGATCTTAGGTCAGCCCACTATTTTTTAATTTTATTTTATTAAAAATTTTTTATTGAAGTATAGTTGATTTACAATGTTGTGTTGGTTTCAGGTATACAGCAAAGTGATTCAGTTATACATACATTCATATTTTTTTCAGATTCTTTACCACTATAGGTTATTACAAGATATTGAATGTAGTTCCCTGTGCTATATAGTAGGTCCTTGTTGTTTATCTATTTTATATATAGCAGTGTGTATCTGTAGTTTGTTAATCCAAAACTCCTAATTTATCCCTCCCCCACCCCCCTTTCCCTTTGGTAACCATATGATTGTTTTCTGTGTCTGTGAGTCTGTTACTGTTTTGTAAAATAATTTGATGTGTATCATTTTTTTTAAAGATTCCACAAATAAGTGTTATAGTATGATATTTGTTTTTCTCTGACTTGCTTCACTTAGTGTGATAAATCTCCAGGTCCATCCATGTGGCTGCAAATGGCATTATTTCATTCTTTTTTATCAGCCTACTACTTTTTAGTTGTGATTTCAGTTTTGAAGGTTATATGAAATCAGATGCCTTCTTTTCTTACCATTAGTATCATATTTTTCATAGCATGAATGAGTGTTCCCTTCTTTATGCCTCCTATATACCGTGTACAGACTTTATCAGAGCAATGATACATTTTTGTTTACTTGTTTGCCTTTCTCTGTTAGATCAAAACTCCCTGTGTTTTTCATGTCTGTATGTTTAGCGCAGACTGCCACATAGAGAGCACTCACTATTCATTGCATAAGAAAAAATGTATATGTATACATTATAAGAATACATTAAGAGGCAAAGTAGCTGAGAGACTAGAGCTAGGCTGCCTTGGTTTGAATCTTGACTCTACCACTTATAAACTTTCTGATCTTGGGCAAGTTACTTGACTTTTGTGCCTTGGTTTCCTCATTTGCAAAATGGAGATAATTATAGTGGTGTTGTTGAGAAGATATAATGAACTAGTATATATGAAGTACTTAGAATAATGTCTAGCACGTAATACACCCTATATAAGGGCTAGTTACTATTTCTATTATATATAGTTAAGATCTGTTGAGTTCTTTGTGATAAGTACTGTGTCAAGAACTCATACACGTTATCTTTTAAAATGACTACAATAATCCTATAAGTAGTTAGACTTCCATTATATAAATGAGGAAACTGAGGTTAAAAATATTTAGCATCTTGGGCTTCCCTGGTGGCTCAGTGGTTGAGAGTCCGCCTGCCGATGCAGGGGACACAGGTTCGTGCCCCGGTCCTGGAGGATCCCACATGCCACGGAGCGGCTGGGCCCAGGAGCCATGGCCGCTGAGCCTGCGCTTCCAGAGCCTGTGCTCCGCAACGGGAGAGGCCACAACAGTGAGAGGCCCGCGTACCGCAAAAAAAAAAAAAATTTAGCATCTTGCTAAATATATTACAACAAGTAAATGGAATAACTAGGATTTGAATTCCTATCTACCTAATTGATGAATGGACTATTGCATCTAATTTTGATTTGGTATACAAGAAATAGATTATTTATTAATTTGTATGTATTTATGATATTTCTGGACTATGATAGCATATATAATCAGAGTTTTTTTTATAGAGTTCAACCTGATTAAATTCATGTGGCAAGTACAATATATAACGAGGTATAAAAGATAAGACAGGGCTTCCTTGATGGTGCAGTGGTTAAGAATCTGCCTACCAATATAGGGGACACGGGTTTGAGCCCTGGTCTGGGAAGATCCCACATGCTGCAGAGCAGCTAAGCCCGTGAGACACAACTACTGAGCCTGAGTGCCACAACTACTGAAGCCCGCGCACCTAGAGCCTGTGCTCTGCAACAAGAGAAGCCACCCACTGAGAAGCCCATGCACCACAACAAAGAGTAGCCCCTGCTTGAGGCAACTAGAGAAAAGCCCGCGGGCAGCAACAAAGACCCAATGCAGCCAAAAATTAAAAAATAAATAAATTAAAAAAAAAAGATAAGACAAAGGCTTAGTTTCCCACTTTCCTTGGTATATTTTCTGAAATTGACAGCACTGTATCTAGAAATGCTAAGCCATAAGATTAGTAAACTTATAAACAAGAAGAGCCAGATATCTGCTGTCTGCTTAGTACTGAAAAACGGATTTTTTCACATTCATGGCTGTACATTTATTATTTAGTGCACATGGAGTTTGTCATGCAAACTTTAAATCTGTAGGGTGAACAGTTGTATATGGAAAGTAAAGGAAACATTTTAGTATGTGAATGTTATTTTGTTCTGGGATGTTTTATTTTTGTGCTTGGGAATGTAAAGGTTCTGTGTTCTCTGGTAGCCTTGTCTGCTTTGTCTGAAAAGTAAGATACTGGATCTCATTATTGCTAGTGTTGCTGCTGTGGTCTCAGTGCTCCAATTGACTGTAATTTTTTCTCCTCTCAAACTATAACTTGTGGAATTTGTATGAGAGTGAATCTTCTCTTTTAAATGTTGCAATCTGAATCTACAAGTACTTAAGGATTTTTCTCAGATTGTCTATATTTTATCCTTTTTTTTTGCCATGCCACATGGCTTGTGGGATCTCAGTTCCCCGACCAGGAATTGAACCCATGCCACAGCAGAGAAAGTCCGGAATCCTATCCACTAGGCTACCAGGGAACTCCCAGATTGTTTATATTTTATTTCACGGTTGTGTTTGTGCTTCTCTATACACCTTTCTGAGACCTCACTGTAAACAGTGTTTTCATCAGTACTGCGTGTGACTCTTCTAATAAGATGCAGTGCCTGTATGTTTTAATAATTACTGTATCAGAAAAGAGTTAAGCTCTATAGTCTTAGAGGTGTATAAGGCAGCTTTTGTAAGATGACTAAGAATTGGACAGTGAGGATGATGTGAGACAGTACATGTTCTACCTGAAGATGAAGGTTAGGATAAAGCCTATTAGGTATTTCTGATGTTACCAGTTTTCAGAGTTTTTCCTCTGACTGAGATGTCAGTTTATACCAAGGCCATTTGGGGAACAAAGTAGTGAGTTCTGGGAGTGATGTGAATCACCCTCAACTCCAAAACTTCCATGAGCAAGATTTGTGTGTGGGGTGTGTATGTGTGTGTGTGTGTGTGTGTGTGTGTGTGTGTGTGTGTCTGTGTGTCTGTGTGTCTGTGTGTGTGTCTGTTTATCTCTTCATATCAAATCAGCCGTTTCAGAATTAAACTACCCCATGTAGTTAGAGAATTAATGTAACCTTCAATATAAAGAATGGAATTAAAGGGTAATGAATGTAGAGAAAACCCTTAATTGTACCATATTACTCTGGCACGAATGCAGTGTTTTTTAGGAATTGAGCACATTTTTAATCATCAGAGAATGTTTACAATGTCAGAAACAGTTAAGGAAAAGAGTATGGACAGAGAAGGCTAGAGCAGCAAGGACTGAATCTTCACAGGTCCCTTTACTTGGGGAGGATGTGGAGAAAAAAGAGACAAGCAACAGTTAGAGACAGGTTCCTAAAGATCAGGGAAGCTACCAAATCTACCAAACATAAATTCCAAGGGGCTGACACCATATTACGGAGATTTACAAAAGAGAGAATAGAGAGGAAAGAACTTCCTTCCCATCTCCCACCACCTTTTAAAAAGGAGTTTAGCATTGAAAAGCCTGGGAGAAAGAGGATGATAGCAGTCCAAGGCTTCTTAGGGCTCTGCACCTTGGAAATGGTCTTTATTGCATATCCTTATTGTCTGTCAACACTGCTTCTTGCTAAATTTCCTGTTGTTTTCCATGTTGCATTTATCTGGTTTTGCAACCTCTTTGAGCTACAGGGGGTTTCAGAGATGGAGCTGTCATGGGGAGGTTCAGTTTTTTGGGGTGAAGTGATACGTTTTAAAGGAGATTATTTGTATCACATGTGTTCTTAAGGTTTACACACAGTAGTATATGATTGTAGCTTTTGGCCATATTCAGTACATTTACTAGTTCCTCCAGAGCTGATGTGGAAAGTTGGGCTGCTAATTAGTAAAGAATTTTGCAGGTGTGTCTGTGGGGTGAGCTCAGCACTAGGTGACATCAAGGGTTAATTTATCAGGTAGAAAATTTTACTTTGTGCATATTGCTATACAAAAGTATCTCCCAAGATCCTTTACCTTAATTGAAAATCCAGCTGGAAAAACAAAAACTGGAAGCACACAAGTTGTATGTACAGCTTGGATTCACTCAGTGCATAGATGTATTTCTGTAGATGATATGATATACGTGAAAGCATGTGAGAGATATTATAAAAAGCTGATGTTAGAGTATATTATTTTTGCAGTGAGGCAAGTGAGAGGATTGGTTGCTTCCCCTTTGAGACCTCATAGCACTCTGCTGATACTTCTGTTCTAGCATGTAATAAACACTGCAGTTATTTGCTATCTTAATCATTCATTCATTTACTCAGCAAGTATTTAGTTAATGCTCATTAGGTGTAGTTCATTGAGCTAGTGCTAGGGATAGAGAAATAAATAAAATCCTGCCCTAAAAGAGCTCTTTGCTTAGGGTGGAAGACAGGAAATGTATTTAAAATACAGTATTTGCTGAAACAGAGCCTTTATCAAGAGCCTCAGATTGCTTAATAGATAGTTGCTGAGTGTGTGAAAGTATGCATAGGGTGCTAAGGGACTTAATAAGGGGCACCAGTACAAACCTTGTTTGAAGCGGTCAGAGAATGCTTCCCAGAGTTCACCCTTGAGTTTTCTTGAAGGGGAAGAAAGCTTGTCAGATAGACAAGCAGGGAAAGGGCATTTCAAGCATGAAGAAAAGCATTCGCAGAGGCACAGAGGAATAAGAGCATGGAATATTTTCGGAATGGTGAGTGAAAAATTAGGTTTGGTTCAAGTCTGGTGGGTGCATGGAAAGAAATGGCAAGCCTGTGATGAGTCTAGAGAAGTAGGCAGAGACCTGAAAATGAAAAATTTCTGTAGATACGTTTATTTTATTAGTTTTTTTCTCTCCCAACTCAACTTTTGTTTTGTTGAACCTCTTTATTGTTTCTTCATTTTCTATTTCATTAATTTTTTGTTTTTATTATACTTTTTTCCCTAGAATCTTTAGTTGAACTCTAAATTATTTATTTTGAACCTTTTACAGATCAGTTAGGATTGTCTTAGGCAGTATGCTACAGAAACCTGAACACAGTGGCTTTTTCAAATAATATATTAACTTTTTTCAGGAAATCTTGAGAAATTCCTGTGCTTTACAACTGCTTGAGGAAGTTATCAACAATCCAGGCTTCCTCTAGCTCTGTCTTTAGTGTGCAGCTTTTGTCCTTTTGGTTACAAGTTAGCTGCTCTTGATGCAAGCACCACATCTTTGCTTCAGACTATAAAAAGGACAATTTCATCAGGAAAACATTAGCATTTCCAGAATCCCCCACCAAGCAATTCCCACTTACATCGCCTTACTAGGACTATGTCATCTGGCCACCCTAGCTGCAAGGAAGATAGCCAGATTGAATGTTTTAATTAAGCAGGATGCCACCTAATTGGAGTTACATCAGTTAAGAAAAGGGGAAAATAGATGTTGGGTAAACAATTAGTATTGCCCACTATGCTTATTTTTAATTATCTCTTTATTTTTGACTTTTAATTTTATTTCATAATGGTCTGAGAATGTGATTCAACCATCATGATGTAGTATCCATGCATTTTGGTAAATTGTTTCACATACACTTGAAAAAAATCAACAAAACTTACCTTTGTGGGACAAGATTAGATCAAGCATGTCAGTTTTGTTATTAAAAAAACCATATCCATACTCATTTCTTGTCTGCTTAAGCTTTCAGTTTCTGAGAGGTATTTTAAAATATCCTCTGGAGATTCTGGATTTGTCAAATTTGCCTTTTATTTTGTCAGTTTTTGTTTGGTATATTATAAGGGTATGTTGTTAGATACATACAAGATCATGATTATTCTTGACAAAATTATTATTATGTAGTGTGCACGCAGTGCTTTTTTCCTTAGCCCACTTGTTTTCAACCCTGTCAGGCCGAATGTTCTTTGCATTATCTGGGTTCAAATTCTGTCTCTGCCATTTACTAGGTCTCTCATTTTGAAAAAGTCATTTAATCTCCCCTTGCCTCCATTTCCATAGCTGTAAAATGCGAAATATTAATAATACATATCTCACAGAATTATTTTGAGAATTAACTGAGTTAATACATCTAAAGCAGTTACACAGAGGAACCTAGTATGTAGCAAGTGCTATAAATTTAGGTATTATAGCAATTTTTAAAAACATAACTCTTAACTACCCTGAAATGAAATCGATAGGTAACTTTGGTAGTATTGCTTTATAATTATATAACATCGACATGATACCCTAACTGTGTAATAAACGAAAAGTAAAAGAAAATTAAATTAGTAAAAATGATTTCAATATACACATTTTGGGGCCTAACTATGCTAGAAGACATAGTAAAGTGGTTAGATGCTTTTACCTTCCTAAACATGACAGGTTTAGTTTTAAGAGAGGACAGAAGCCACTCCACGAAAGGGGAAAAATTAAAGAGCAGAGATGCCAGTGAATATTAGAATAAAAGTGTAATAACAGGCCAGACTTATCTGTGATGTGATAAGGGAAAGAGGTAACTTCAGCTGAAATAGGAATAGCTTGCCAAGACAAACTACAGATTGATTAAGGAGAGAAAACAGGGAGGTATAATATATCTTTGCCAACTTTATCAGAGTGTTTCTTTCTAAATGTTCATTTAACTGGAACGTTCCATCAGGAAAAAAAGTTGGCAGAGTAGTCACATTGATAACTTTATTTGTGGGTAAAGCAAAAACACACTTCTTATTTATCCATGTTGTACTTTTGTGTTGGCCATGTGACATGTGCAATCTTAGTTCCCTGACCAGGGATCGAACCTGGGCCCCTGGCAGTGAAAGTGCCAAGTTCTAACCACTGGACCACCAGGATTCTCCACTTTTTATTTATATATTTGATTTTTTTAAAATAAAGGCTAAATAAATCACCATGAATATAAAAACTACAAATGGATTCTGATACAGATGTGTTATATTGGGATTCAGAAGCAGCATTGCCATTGGTGATCTGATCTTCTGAAATGTTGACCAGTTCTTAATGATATTCTTAACAAAACAAAAAAAACAATTTTCCTCAATTTACAGGTAGTTACATTCCTAGGAAGTTCAGTATATTTTAAAACTATGCAAGATGACTTTGTTTTTATGTAAAATGGAGTTAGAATCCAAGCTTAGTTAATAATAAATATGTTCTTTATTTACATGAATGTCTGGTAAGACATTTGCATTTCATACTGGACATGGAACAATGCTTCCTTGTGCGGTATTATCCTGTACCTGCAGGATGTCTAGCATCTCAGGCCTGCAACACTTCCTGCCCCCAACCGTTGTTATAACCAAAACACTTCACCTGAAAACTTCAAAGACACCTCTGAAGTGAGATGTTACAGCCTCCCTTGAAAACTACTGCTTTAAACTTTATTTGCCTAATACTAATGTTGCTATACCAGCTTACTGTATACTTATTGTACACTCACTGTGACTTCTTGGCTCGAAGTCCTAAGCCACTCATCTAATAGTTAATTTAATGATTAATTACTTTGTTACAGTTCTTACCTTGTTGTCCTTTTTTTGTTATTTAATTCTCCCCTTATTACTTCTCTGAGCTGGTCAGAGGTTTATGCTTTTCTCCACCTCTAGAAAATAACCATCCCGACTCAAGTTATCCATTTAAATTCAGCAAACATTTTTTGAGCAGTCAACTACTAAATACTAGGCACTTTGCCAGAGAAGAGATCCTCAGTTTGGTTTCATACCACACTGCTAAAGGATGAAGTTATTGCATGTGATTTGTTATTTAAAATGGTTAAAGTATCAACATATGCAAATAATTTAATTTTAAAAATATAAATTAGAGTTGAATTAGAGGTACCCCTATATTTACTGTCACTCATTTGCATGTTAATATGCTTACTTGAATGGAATAAAAATGGATAGAGCAGTAGCTAATAGACATAGGATTGTATATAACCTGTAATCTGCTTTTTCTATTCCAGAGTCTACCAGTGTCTGTTGATAGTTATGTAATAATTGCCATACTTTTCTTTCCTGCTTACCTTTTAACAATTTTTGCCAAAAATCTAGGTTTGTCCATATAAGAAGAAGTCCTGCTTGTCAGAATGTGTGTTTTGGGGAGGCGGGGAGCTGAATAACTATTCTGGGGATAAAGAAATGAATAAGGCAGTCTTTGCTCTTAAGCATATAGGAAATTGTTCCATATGCAGTTGTAGATTCTGTGTCTCAGGGAGGAGGTAAGTTCAGGAGCTTCCTAGTTGCCACCTTGAATTGGAACTGCCCTTAGGTATATTGGAGATAAATAGATACATAGACTAACAGCATACAATATGCAAGTGCTGTAACAGAGATAAATAAGAACAGAGTACTAAGAAAACGGAGTGGAGCCATCCAACTTTTCTTGAAATAAAGTAAGATTTTCCCAGGGAAAGTGATGTTTCTTATATCTTGAATAATTGAAGGGAATTTGGAAGGGAGATTGGGATAGGGATCAGGGGATTGAGGATTACATCAAGGCATTGAGAATAGCATGTGTCAAGGCAAGTAAGTATGGAGAGGATGATACCTTTGGAAAGAATTACAAATATTAGTATGTAATAACTAAAGGTAAGGGGAGAAGATGGTGGGAATATACAGGGAGCAGAAGATGGATTAAATTTTGTTAAGGAGTTTGGACTTTATTCCCCAGGTAGTGGTGAGCTATTAAAGAATTTTAAGCTGAAGAGCAACAAGATAACTTTGCAATTTGGGAGCAAAGATTGCTGGAAGATCTGACAAACTGATGTCTCATGTTGATCTGTAAGAGCCTTCTCAACATCTAGCACAGTGCCTTGTATATAGAAGATGATAGTATTTGCTGTTATTTGAATGTGGCTGAAAAGTCTAATGAAAGATTATCAGTTACTTCCAGTTACTTACAGGCTGCATGCACACACTTGACTGACCTTTAGTTTGTGGTTTGTTCCTTTGTTTGTAGACCTTGAAATCATCTTTAACACTAGTTTTATTTATTTATTTATTTTTGGCTGCTTTGGGTCTTTGTTGCTGCCCGTGGGCTTTCTCTAGTTGAGGCGAGCAGGGGCTACTCTTCGTTGTGGTGCGCGGGCTGCTTTATTTTTTGTTTTTAACATCTTTATTGGAGTATAATTGCTTTACAATGGTGTGTTAGTTTCTGCTGTATAACAAAATGAATCAGCTATACATATACATATATCCTCATATCTCCTCCCTCTTGCGTCTCCCTCCCACCCTCCCTATCCCACCCCGCTAGGTGGACACAAAGCACCGAACTGATCTCCCTGTGCTATGTGGCAGCTTCCCACTAGCTATCTGTTTTACATTTGGTAGTGTATATATGTCCATGCCACTCTCTCACTTCGTCCCAGCTTACCCTTCCCCCTCCCCATGTCCTCAAGTCCATTCTCTACGTCTGTGTCTTTATTCCTTCCTGCCCCTAAGTTCTTCAGAACCATTTTTTTTAAGATTTCATATATATGTGTTAACATATGGTATTTGTTTTTCTATTTCTGACTTACTTCACTCTGTATGTATGGACCTTCACTCTAGGTCCATCCACCTCACTGCAAATAACTCAATTTTGTTTCTTTTTATGGCTGAGTAATATTCCATTGTATATATGTGCCACATCTTCTTTATCCACTCGTCTGTTGATGGACATTTAGGTTGCTTCCATGTCCGGGCTATTGTAAATAGAGCTGCAATGAACATTGTGGTACATGACTCTTTGAATTATGGTTTTCTCAGGGTATATGGTGCGCGGGCTTCTCATTGCAATGGCTTTTTGTTGCAGAGCACAGGCTCTAGGCGCACGGGCTTCAGTAGTTGTGGCACTCGGACTCAGCAGTTTTGGCTTTGTTGCCACGGACTTAGTTGCTCCACGGCATGTGGGATCTTCCTGGACCAGGGCTTGAACCCGTGTCCCCTGCAAACCACTTGAGAGCAAATTGCAGACATTGTGACACTTAAATACTTTAGTATGTATCTTCCAAGAATATATTCTCCTACAAAGCCATAGTATCACTATTTATACCTTAGACAATTAACCTTAATTCAGTAAAATAATTTAATATACAGTCCCTATTTAAAATTTCCCTGGGAATTCCCTGGTGGTCCAGTGGTTAGGACCCAGCTCTTTTACTGTCGGGGCCTGAGTTCAATCCCTGGCTGGGAAGCTAAGATCCCACAAGACTCAGGGCACAGCAAAAAAAATTTTAAAAATAAATAAATAATTCCATTAAAATTTTTTTTTCCTGTTTGCCTCCAAAAAGTCTTTTACAGCTTTTTTTGACCCAGAATCCAATCAAGGTTTCATGCATTTCATTTCAGTGGTTATGACTATTAATCTCTTTTAATGTGGAATATTCCCCCACACTTTGTCTGAAGAGTACCATCCAGTTGTATTTTAGATATTCTGAATATGTCTAATTTTTTTCTTATAATTAGATTTGAGTTAAACATTTTGGCAAGTATAATACATTGTATCAGAAGGTTGATAATGTTGCATGTCTTACTTTCGATAATGTTGCATGTCTTACTTTCGGTAATGCTAAATAAGATCCCTTGGTTAAGTGCTAGCCACCAGACCGCTCCATTGTAAAGGTACCTTTTCCCCTTTGTAATAAATAAACAATCTCAGGGGCATATACAGATTTGAATATTGCTATTTTTACTTAAAATTGCAAGTGTACATTTTCTATATCATCTCAAACTCACCTGATATGCTAAATTCTTATGAACATATAGTTTCTTATTTTTATTAAAAACAACACCTATTTATTTGAATGTTTACTATGTGCCAAGCACTGTGTTAAGTATGTTATACACATTATTTTGTTAATCTAACATAACAACATCATTTTATCCTCCATGTGAGACAGAGACTATTATTCTCTTCATTTTACAACAGAAGACTTCAATGAGCAGTCACTCTAATCATTTAAGTGTTAAAATTTGGATTCGGTCTGCTCATCTCCAAAGCTCGAGTACTTCACCACTCTCCTATGCTCTTCTTTAGAAAGTGGATTTGAAGACCCTGTGGTAGCATGAGATGAGTTTAAAAGTCAAGGAGAGGTAGTAATTTCCTTACCTTGGTGATCCTCTCCCTTACCCTTTGCTCCTCACATCTCCTCTTCTCTTTTCTCTCCATCTCTTCTTTCTTTTCTTCCTTACCTTCCTTCTTTTTTTTTTAACCTTCCTTCTTTTATTTATAATTGTGATAAAATATGTATAACATAAAATTTACCATCCTAACCATTTTTTTTTTTTTCCCGTACGTGGGCCTCTCACTGTTGTGGCCTGTCCCGTTGCGGAGCACAGGCTCCGGACGCGCAGCCTCAGCGGCTATGGCTCACGGGCCCAGCCGCTCCGCGGCATGTGGGATCTTCCCGGACCGGGGCATGAACCCGTGTCCCCTGCATCGGCAGGCGGACTTTCAACCATTGCGCCACCAGGGAAGCCCCATCTTAACCATTTTTAAGTGTATAGTTCAGTTCACGTTTTTGTGCTACACTCTCCAGAACTCTCTTCATCTTGCAAAGCTGAAATTCTGTACCAATTAAACAGCTCCAAATTCCTCCCCTCCCCACAACCCTTAGCAACCACCATTCTACATTATTTCTGTATGAGTTTGACTACCCTAGGAACCTCATATAAGTGGAATCATACAGTATTTGTCATTTTGTAACTAACTTACTTCACGTAGCATAATATCTTCAAGGTTCATCCGTGTTACAGCATGTGTCAGATTTTCCTTTCTTTTTAAGGCTGAATAATATTCCATTATGGTATATACCACATTTTGTTTATCTGTTCATCTGTCGATGGATGGGTTGCTTTTGCCTTTTGGCTCTTGTAAATAATGCTGCTATGAACTTGGGTGTACAAATATATTTTCAAGACCCTGTTTTCAATTATTTTGGGTATATACCCA
Source organism: Neophocaena asiaeorientalis asiaeorientalis (assembly GCF_003031525.2). Lineage (NCBI taxonomy): Eukaryota > Metazoa > Chordata > Mammalia > Artiodactyla > Phocoenidae > Neophocaena > Neophocaena asiaeorientalis. Next base: position 1,194,337 of record NW_020173335.1, read on the forward strand.
GAAGTAGAATTGCTGGATCATATGGCAATTGTATATATTAAAAAAAAAATTAAAGATATTTAAAGATATCAATCTCTTGGGAATCCTCTTAGTAGTAGTAACAATGATCTATGTGTAGAGGACAAACTTAGGCAGAAATAGGCCTTCCCTTTAATCTGAAAATCTAAGTAGCTTTGAGGGCTAATTAATTTTCATGGTTTTGACAACTTGGAATGAAGATCCTCATGCATTTAGGCAGGTTCCCTATATTCTGTGAACCTCTAAATTTGATGGTACTTTTTTCTTTATCACCTGTAGTCTGTTCTGTACTTTAAAAAATCTATCCAAATCTGTTAATTCTTGGAGGTGTCACTGAAGTCCCATGAAGTTTTTCCCTAAGTGCATCAACATTCATATAAATACCTCTCATGCTGTATTTGATTCTTTATTCTCTTTCTTATCTGACTAGTCATATAGCTTATTGTTTGTCCCTTTCTAGATGGTAAACTCCAGAAAATTTAAGCCAAATCTTATACTACTTTTCTGTTTGCATCCTCCCCCCAAATCTCTGCCACCAAAAAAAGAAAAACAAAAGCACCACCCCACAAAGAAATTACCTGGATAAATAAATGATTCACTGTCCTTAGAAAGTACATTAGAAGTATCATTTAACTAACTGTTGTTGCTGTTGTTTTCACTGTGACCTTATGATGTGCCAGGCCTTCTGCAAGACAAAGACAAATACAACATAGATTCTGGTCTCAAGATGCTTTATAGCCTAGCAAGGAGGTATTTATTTACAGAACTATGTGATGAGTGGTATACTGGTGTGTTCCGAATGTTGTTCTGAGGCAGTATAAAGAAGGATACCACAAACAGTTCCTAGAGAGAGTCAAGGAAGACTTCAGAGAGGAAGGGGATATTTGAGTGTGGCCTTCAAAGATAGGTAGAATTTGAGGAGCTAAGAAGAAAGAAGAAAAATATTTTATGCAAATGAAAGACAACTACAATGTTATGGACATGTTCATCACTTGTTTAAGGAAGTAAGGTTTTTTTTTTAATACATTTATTTATTTATTTATTTATTTTTGGCTGTGTTGGGTCTTCGTTTCTGTGTGAGGGCTTTCTCTAGTTGCGGCGAGTGGGGTCCACTCACTCTTCATTGCGGTGCGCGGGCCTCTCACTGTTGCGGCCTCGCTTGTTGTGGAGCACAGGCTCCAGACGCGCAAGCTCAGTAGTTGTGGCTCACGGACCCAGTGGCTCCACGGCATGTGGGATCTTCCCAGATCAGAGCTCGAACCTGTGTCTCCTGCATTGGCAGGCAGATTCTCAACCACTGCGCCACCAGGAAAGCCCGGAAGTAAGGTTTTTTATGATTAGTTTGAAACAGATTTTTATCCCTAAATTTCACACATTATTTTAATATTAAACTTTCTTTTATTTATATATATATTTATTTATTTGGTTGCACCGGGTCTTAGTTGCGTCAGGTGGGCTCCTTAGTTGAGGCTCCAGGGCTCCTTAGTTGCAGCTTGCAGGCTCCTTAATTGCGGCACATGGGATCCTTAGTTGTGGCAGGCAAACTCTTAGTTGCAGCATGCATTTGGGATCTAGTTCCCTGACTAGGGATCGAACCCAGGGCCCCTGCATTGGGAGCGTGGAGTCTTATCCACTGTGCCACCGGGGAAGTCCCAATATTAAACTTTCTTAAAAGCAGACTTTTTAAAAAAAAACCTCAGTGATACTTTTCAGATGATGAAAAAAAAAAAAAGAGGAGTGAGTTTCAGAATGGAGAGCCCTTATTACAACACAGATGTTTTCTGTAAATAGAGTTGGAAAAATACTGTCAGTGTGTTCTTTGTATATAAATGTCTCTTTTAACTTATCCATGCAGGATCTGAAAAGGAAAGCCACTTCTCTTTCATCAATCACGAGGTACATGACAACAGAATCATTGATGCACTAGGAAGAGAGTTGGGTTCCAAATCTCACTAAGTGATCTAGAAGAGGGGTGAGACAGCCAGTGTTCTGCCTCAGTTCTTCTGTTCAGGGTTCCTGTGGCTCTGAGTGTTTTGCTTCTTCCTTCCCCTTCTTATGTCTGGCTACTCTGAAGCATTGTTTCTTTGAATTTTAAGATAAGCTGTGATGTCTGTTCTATATTAACACTAAACTTCTGGGGCTATTGTCATGTCAAAGAATTTCTGGAGATTGAAGAATTAAGTAGATTGTCATGATTTCTACTGGAATTTCCACTTGGTCAACTGGAAATAATATACTGAAACAGTACTCTGAAAGTCCATAGGATGATGACATTTTTGCATAGCAAGTCCCTGTTGTGCATGATCTGAAGTGAATTTTTTTTTAATCATTCTTTTTTTTTTTAATTTATTTTATTTTTGGCTGAGTTGGGTCTTCGTTGTTGCGCACAGGCTTTCTCTAGTTGCGGCAAGCGGGGGCTACTTTTTGTTGCCGTGTGCAGGCTTCTCATTGCGGTGGCTTCTCTTGTTGTGGAGCACGGGCTCTAGGCACGTGGGCTTCAGTAGTTGTGGCACGTGGGCTCAGTAGTTGTGGCTTGTGGGGTGTAGAGTGCAGGCTCAGTAGTTGTGGCGCACGGGCTTAGTTGCTCTGCGGCATGTGGGATCTTCCTGGACCAGGGCTCGAACCCGTGTCCCCTGCATTGGCAGGTGGATTCTTAATCACTGCTCCACCAGGGAAACCCTGAAATGAATTTTTTTTAACCAGAAAGTAATGAGGTCCTTGTTACTTAATAACTTTTCTACTGCCTCATTCATAATTCAGTAGGAAACACATATCTAAGTGAATAATTGAGCTTTTTTTGGGTAAGGCAAAATATTTTCTCTGATAGTCTCATTTTGCTACTACTGACACCACATTTAGAGGCTGAAAACATAGTTAATTTTCTTGCAAGTATTGTGTTTCTTTTTAAACCTGTTGAGTGTGCATTGAAATTATAAAATAATATTTTTATATGTAAAATAGATTGAATCTACAGAGAATGAATGTTTTAGAAGTAGACTTTGCTCTGTGCATATGGGTAATAGTGTGAGTGGTGTGGCTCATGTTTTTATATCTGACTTGAGTGTGTGTAAATAATTATAAGGTACTTTGTGTTGGGTTACTACAGTATTAGCTCCAAAGGATTCACTGCCTTCTTTCTATATTTAACATGCAATACGTTTTTTTCTTATAGATATACATTTTATGGTGCTTGGGGGAGATTTTGAGGATGTGGGTTTAGTGTCCTATAAAGACAGTTTTATAGTTCATTATATGTTATATAAGGCTTATGCATGAATCTTTTCTGTGCACAATTAAAATTCCACAAAAGAGACTTTTTCCTTTCAGTTTGCTAAGACTCAGCAATGTTGGCCTTAAGAAACCAGCCTAATAAATTTTCCCCATTTTTTCCTAAGGTTTTTTTTTTTTATTTTAAAGACATGATTTCTTGAGGTATTATTAACAATGTGTTTCTAGCCAGTTTAATGTGAAACAGTTTTGGTCTTCGATGGAATAAACCTTTGTTAATGGAAGTGAGACCCTAATGTAATCAGAGTTTATAGAAAAACATCCCTTACCATGTCTATTTTATCTAAATTGGCAGTAAAACATCTTGGCATGTTCTACACGTGGAGGCTTTGACCTCATTATATAGCTGCCGCCCTTGAGCCTCTTTTTTTGTCCCATTTTATTTTCTAGGTGCGCCACCGAGCTTCTGGCCAGGTGATGGCTCTTAAGATGAACACGTTGAGCAGTAACCGTGCAAACATGCTGAAAGAAGTGCAGCTCATGAATAGACTCTCCCATCCCAACATCCTTAGGTAATGGCTTTTCCTTCCTTCTGGGGATCAGTGAGAAAGCTGAAACATTATTGGAGACTTGTTAGAATAGTATTAAAAGCTGAAAAGAGGGATTCAAGATTTCATGCTAAATCTGTCTTGCTGGGATTTAGCTGTGCTCTAGGTCTTTTTCTAGCTACTGAGACTTAATTTTCTGGTAATTAACTGCATTTAATAGGGCAACTTGGGACTTCCCTGGTGGTCCAGTGGCTAAGACTCCCCACTCCTAATGCAGGGGACCTGGGTTTGATCCCTGGTCAGGGAACTAGATCCCACATGCCGCAACTAACAGTTCGCATGCCACAGCTAAAAATCCCGCATGCCGCAACTAAAAGATCTCTCGTGCCGCAACTAAGACCCAGCGCAGCCAGATAAACAAACAAATAAATAAAAAAATATTTTTAAAAAATAAAGCAACTTCCTTATGTCTCTCAAATTGCTTTACTCTTAGTAGCAGCTCATTAGAACTGTTGTTACCTATTGCTGAATTGGTAATTTATCCAAGAGAGATGATTTTAGTGGTTATTTAATTTTCTTAAATTGGTTTAGGAGGAATCATAATTAAATCAGTGAAAATAAAAATAAAATTATGCCCCCAGGCTATCTACTCTTAACTGTTAGCACTCACTTGAGGAGACATAGTTTACCTTTTTAAAGGAGAATTATTCGTATGTATAATAAGGTTATATAATCATTACTTTTTAGTAATTAGTACAGTCAGCTCTCCATATCGGCAGGTTCTGCATCCACAGATTCAACCAATCACAGCCTGAAAATATTTGGGAAAAAAATTCCAGAAAGTTCCAAAAAGCAATACTTGAATTTGCTGTGCCTAGCAACTGTTTACATAGCATTTACATTGTATTTACAACTATTTATATAACACTTACATTGTATTAGGTATTGTAAGTAATCTAGAGATGATTTAAAGTATATGGGAGTATATGCATGTGTGTAGTTATATGTGAATACTATGCCTTTTTATATAAGGAACTTGGGCATCTGTGGATTTTGGTATCCTCACAGGGTAGGGGGTGGGGTGGTCCTAGAACCAATGCCCTGCAGATACCAAGGGGTTACTGTATATAAATCTTTCTCACTCTATCTTGACTTTTTCTAAAAAATAAATTTATTTATTTATTTTTGGCTGCATTGGGTCTTCTTTGCCGTGCACGGGCTTTCTCTAGTTGCGGCAAGTGGGGAGACTTTTTAGTGAGGTGAGTATATTTCTAAATGAAACCAAATAAGAAAATTTAAGTCAATATATTATTAAAGTAGGGCATATGTGTAAGAGAATTGGAAAAGTTAAAAGTGCAATTTACTTAGGGTTGTTTAAGGCTAATATTTATATTGGACTAAAGAGAAATCATATAACTTAAGTATGACTTACATGTGTGGTCAGTGGTAGAAAATTATGGAATTAGATTGTACTGATTAATTGAAACTTTATACCTTTGTATAGAATTATTGGCTTCCTAGTCCACTACAAAAACATTCAGCCAGTAATTTTATTTATTTATTTAAAAAATAAATTTATTTTATTTATTTTTGGCTGTGTTGGGTCCTCATTGCTGTGCGTGGGCCTTCTATAGTTGTGGTGAGCTGGGGCTACTCTTTGTTTCGGTGTGTAGGCTTCTCATTGCGGTGGCTTCTCTTGTTGCGGAGCATGGGCTCTAGGCACGTGGGCTTCAGTAGTTGTGGTGCGCGGGCTCAGGAGTTGTGGTTTGTGGGCTCTATAGAGTGCAGTCTCAGTAGTTGTGGTGCACGGGCTTAGTTGCTCCGTGGCATGTGGGATCTTTCCGGAGCAGGGATCGAACCCATGTCGCCTGCATTGGCAGGCAGATTCTTAACCACTGTGCCACTGGGGAAGTCCCAGTAATTTTATTATGACTTTTTTCCCTACCCACAAATCAGATTAACAATTTTTTGAGCATCTAGTATATGCCTGGTGATGTCAGACATCAAAAAGGTATACGTAAAATGGAATGTCTGCTAGCAAGGAATTTGCACTCTAATTGGAGATCTAGGACTTACATACATGAAAAGAGAACTAATAAAGTCAGCTAGGACGCTACCACTTGGGTAAACTCTTAGTCATATAGAATTTCAAAGGAGTCGGAGATCATATTAGCTTGGCAGAGTCAGCAAAGCTTTCTTGGAGGAGGTTGACTCAACCTGGAACTTGAATTTTTTTTGAAGATTTATTATTTTATTTTATTTTTGGCTGCATCGGGTCTTAGTTGCAGCACGTGGGCTCTTCCTTGCAGCTCATAGGCTTCTCTCTAGTTGTGGTGCACAGGCTCCAGGACGCGTGGGCTCTGTAGTTGTGGTGCGCGGGTTCCAGAGCACGTGGGTTATGTAGTTTGCGGCACACAGGCTCTCTAGTTGAGGCACGCGAGCACAGTAGTTGTGGCGCACGGGCTTAGTTGCCCCGTGGCATGTGGTATCTTAGTTCCCTGACCAGGGATCGAACCCTCATCCCCTGCATTGTAAGGCGGATTCTTTTTTGTTGTTTGTTTTAAAGACTAGGATTTAGTTTCAGTTTACGGAGAACACTTATTTTATTTTTTTGGCTGCATAGGGTCTTCGTTGCCGCACGTGGGCTTTCTCTAGTTGCAGCGAGCAGGGGCTACTCTTCGTTGTGGTGTGCCGGATTCTCATTGTGGTGGCTTATCTTGTTGCAGAGCACAGGCTGTTGGCGCACGGGCTTCAGTAGTTGTGGCACGCAGGCTCTAGAGCGCAGGCTCAGTAGTTGTGGTGCATGGGCTTAGTTGCTCCGCGGCATGTGGGATCTTCCCAGACCAGGGCTCGAACTTGTGTCCCCTGCATTGGCAGGCAGATTCTTAACCACTGCATGACCAGGAAAGTCCCAAGGTGGATTCTTTACCACTGGACCACCAGGGAAGTCCCTGGAACTTGAATTTTAATAGAATTTTAGAAGATAGGGAAGGAACTCAGAAAGGAGCAAAATAATAATAATAAATAAAGCACAGAGGTAAAAGCGCAAAGCTTTTTGAGGAGTCAGTGAATTAAAAACCCATTTGGTTATGGAGGGTGCGGGCGAAGAGAAAAATAATGTTCCTGCTGTGCCAGAAACCCTTAAGAAAAAGTAAAGGAATTTTGCAGAGCTGAAGACCAAGTGCCTGGGGAAAAAGTTTGCCCAAAAGATGCTTCAAAAGGCAAGGATGAAGCTTGTCTATGAAGAAGCTAAGCGCTATCACTAAGAGTATAGGCAGATGTACAGAACTGAGATTCTAATGGCTAGGATGGTAAGAAAAGCTGGCAACTTCTATGCACCTGTGGAACCCAAATTGGCATCTGTCATCAGGATCAGAGGTATCAGTGGTGTGAGCCCAAAGGTCTGAAAGATGTTACAGCTCCTTACCTTTGCCAAGTCTTCAATGGCACCTTTGTTAAGATCAACAAAGCTCCATTTAACATGCTGAGGACTGTGGAACCATATATTTAGTGGGGGTAACTGAACCTGAACTCAATAAATGAATTCAGGTGTGGTTATGGCACAATCAACAAGAAGCAAATTGCCCTGACAGATAATACACTGATTGCCTGATCTCTTGGTAAATATGGCATTATCTACATGGAGGATCCTATTTATGAGACCTATACCATTGGAAAATGCTTCAAAGAAGCAAACAACTTCCTGTGACCCTTCAAATTATCTTCTCCGTGAGGTGGAATGAAGAAAATGACCACCCATTTTGTAGAATGTGGAGTTGCTGGCAACAGGGAGGACCAGATTAACAGCTTGTTAGGAGGATGAACTAAGATACCTATGATGATTATTTTTGTGATCTGGTCAGTTAATTAACAATGACTGCTTTCAGACTGAAAAAATTTTTTTTTGGACTAATAATAACAATGAGAAAACCACCATTTCTTGAAGTCTTTGTCGTATGCTGCATGCTTTACCTATTAAAAGATTTAATCTTCACAATGATTCTCCATTGAAGAAACTGAGGCCAAGAGTTTATGTGTTGGCTGAGGTCTGTGACTCTGAGGTCTGGGCTCTTTCTACCATGCTTCTAGAAGAACTCTTTCTATCATGCCTCTCTTAGAGGATTTGATGGGATAGTACTGGTAGATAAACGTGGAAAGGTAGAATTGGGCCAGACCATTCAGAAATGTTTTGCATAAAGCCAAGAATATTCTATTTTATGCTTTGTGTATTGGATTCTGAGCAGGGACTAGATGACAGAGGGTAACTGGTGGCAAATGTGGAATGGTTTAGTGTTGGGGAAGCTGGTAACCAAGAGATCAGTTAGGGGGCATCTACAATATTTGAGAGTGAGATGGTTGAGTCCTGATTTGATGTTCTGCTTAGGAATTTTTTTAAAAAATAAATTTATTTATTTACTTTTGGCTGCGTTGGGTCTTCGTTTCTGCGCACAGGCTTTCTCTAGTTGTGGCGAGCAGGGGCTACTCTTCGTTGCAGTGCACAGGCTTCTCATTTTGGTGGCTTCTCTTGTTGTGGAGCACGGGCTCTAGGCATGTGGGCTTCCATAGTTGTGGCACATAGGCTCAGTAGTTGTGGCTTGCGGGTTCTAGAGCATAGGCTCAGTAGTTGTGGTGCATGGGCTTAGTTGCTCTGCGGCATGTGGGATCTTCCTGGACCAGGGTTCAAACCTGTGTCCCCTGCATTGGCAGGCAGATTCTTAACCACTGCGCCACCAGGGAAGTCCCTGCTTAGGAATTCTTAAGCTGATTATATTTTCATCTTGTTTAAAAAGTAGTATTTTTATTGTCTTATTATTATTGCAGAAGGGATACATCATCACTGTGGAACATTTAGAAAATAGAATTAGCAAAAACAGGAAAATAAAAATTTTCCTTAATCGCAGCATCTAGGGATCAAACTAGTGTTAACATTTGGCGTATTTCCTGCCAATCTTTTTTATTCACCACTTCTTTTTTTTATTCTCTTCACTATGAACTTGACTGGTGATTGCATGGGAAGATTGACTTTAAACAAATTTTATCCCATGACAGCAAAAATTTAAAATACAGTTGTTATACGGACTTCCCTTGTGATCCAGTGGTTAAGACTTCACCTTCCAGTGCAGGGGGTGCAGGTTCGATCCCTGGTCGGGGAGGTAAGATCCCACATGCCTCATGGCCAAAAAACCAAAATATGAAACAGAAGCAATATTTAACAAATTCAATAAAGACTTTAAAAATGGTCCACATCAAAAAAATCTAAAAAAAGTAAAAATATAATTGTTATATAAGAAGTAGAATAGTATAGTATAATGATTAAAAACAGAGGCTCTAGATTCTAGATTAAGCTGCCTGGATTCAAATTGTGGATCTTGGGAAAGTTACTTAACCTCTGAGATCCTTAGTTTTCCCATCTATAATGAGGTAAATTACAGTAAATCCCTCATAGAGTTGTTATTGAGGATTAATTTAGTCCATATAAAGCACCTGGCTTGTATTAAGTGCCCAGTAAATGTTAGCTATTATTATTAGTTTCTTTTCCTCTGGCTAGTTTTTTAAATGTTTCATTGCATCCCGTCTGTCTTTTATCATTCATTCACTCACCAAGCATTTGTTGAGGGTCTGCTGCTGTTTTTTGTCTTTTTTTAAAAAATTTATTCATTTATTTATTTTGGCTGCCCTGGATCTTAGTTGCGGCACTCAGGATCTTCATTGCGGCATACGGGGTCTGTTTTTGTTTTTTTTTTTTCAGCATTCATGAGGGATCTAGTTCCCTGACCAGGGATCGAACCTGGGTCCCCTGCATTGGGAGTGCAGAGTCTTACCCGTGGACCACCAGGGAGGTCCCTGCAGCTGTTTTTAATACATTCAAGGGTTTTCTGCTAGAGTAATGCTGTTGAATAGAATAGAACTTTCTGAAATGATGGAAATGTTCTTTATCTGTGCTGTCCAATAGCCACATGTGGCTAATGAGCATTGACATGTGGCTAGTACAAACAACGAACTAAATTTAAATTACCCCATGAAGCTTAGTGGCTACTATATTGGACATCCTGGCCTACAATCCATGTACATCTTTGCTCTTGTTTCACTAAATATATATGTATTTCAGCCTAGAAACGTGGTGGTGTGATGAATACCATTCCTATTCTGATGTCACCTTGATCTACTTTCATAGCCTATCTCTTTTGCTCAGGAATGACACACCTTTCCCTTTTATATAAAAAATCATGTTCTTTGCTGTCAGCTAAGTTTTCTAATATGTAAAAGGTAGTGTTAATTCTATCTTGATCTTTACAGTAAACCAACAAATGAGATAATGTACATAAAGCCTATGGATCTGTTATAATCCACAGTAAGCATGAAAATTATTATGATTATTGTTAACCATGGTGGGTTTGCACTCTGATGGTGACTTTTTTGTTCTGCATAAGCCATCTGTCTCAAATATAGTGCAGTTAAAAGCATGGACATGGATTACCTTTTTAAAGAAGTTCTAGTTGTTTATATCTTTCATGTTTTTGTGTCTTTACTTTCAATGTATATTTTGAATACAACAAAAGGAAATTATCCTACTAGGGGCCTAGAGCAAGCAGAGTCCTCTTGGCTTTTGTTACCCAGAGGAGTACTATAGCAGTAGAAGCATTTTTTATACTTCCCTAGGATGCCTTAAATATCAAACTATGCATAACTATGTTCCAGTCTCAAAATTCTTAGAATTTTTATTTCCTAAATGCTTTTCAAGTTGTCTTAGAAATTTATTGTTAATACTTTATATTTTTTATAATTCAATTTTTTTGTTACTGTTTGTTAGTATGGCTCTTAGTCTATTTTCAAGCTGTTAGTATAGGTTAGTTAGTTTTTATAGGTGCAAAAGCTGAGGCAGAAGTATGAACCAAAGTTTTCCCTCATACTGAGACTATGAGATTTAAATTGGGACGAATCCATCTCTTGGAACCCTAGGATTTTCACAGATATGCCTCCTCAGGGGCTTGACCCCAGGAGGGAGGTTGCTGAGCAGCTGAGGCTTTCGGTTTCCATTTTTGCTTCATCCAGCCAGAGTAGCTTCACTTTGTATCTGTTTTATATTGAACTTCCATATAAGAATTTTGAAGAAAAGGTTTCCACTTAAAAAAAAGAAAACGTTGAAAATTGCTGCATTAGTGATTTTGAAGGCCTACTTGGGAAAAAAGGGTATCTGTATGACCTGCCAGATGGTGGGCATCTAATCCTCTGGGCATGGCTTGGTCCTCTGCTGGCACAGCTATTTTGTGCCCAGCAGGAGTGAGTGAGCTGAATTTTTGCAGTTTTATTTCTCTCTTTTTCTTGACCCCAACCTCCCTACTTCCTCTTTTCCTTTTATCTTTCTCCCTTCTAAGATTTCTAGTTGGAAGGAAAGGAGTGGGCCTGACTAGTCATAGAGGCAAGTAGGTGTGTATATTTTGTTTGTGTGTATGTATTTTTTTTTAATACATGGATACAGTTAAGATTGGTTGTTTTATCATCAGTTGCTCTAATTTATCAGTTTAAAAAAAAGAACAATGAAGTGCTTTGTTGAGTGCAGGGACTGATAGTTTGGGCCTCTTGTGAATAAGGTTGTTTATGCCAGGAAGTCTTACGCTCAAGATCTGTAACCCAATACCATGCCTTGCTCACTTCCACTCCCCAATGGCCTTTTTGAGGACCTGTACCAAGATTTGTTCTCATACCTCTTTGTTATTCTTCATGCCATGAGAAATTTAATATTTCTTTTAGACTCCTTGTTCACATTCTCATGCTTACTTTTCTTTAGGCCACATTCTGAATTTATTTTCCTATCTACCAATTTTTTTCAGAATTGTTTTAGCTCCCCTTCAGAATCCATTTGCAACAATATGATTGCCATTTTGTTAAAATGAAGAATATGCTTTCAAATAACCAAATATTTGTTTGGAGCTACTCAGTCCAGCCCTGTGCTAGGTAATATCATGGTGAATAGAAGAGAAGTAGAGGGCTGTCTCCCAGACAGTCTCCTGAGGAAGCAAACTGTACATCTAGGAAACAGATTAATATCCGCTAATGCTATGAGGATACGGCAGGGTATTTTCCCAATCTCAGCTATTAAGAGAGCACTCTTTCCAGTTACCCATTATGAAAATCCCAAAGTCATCTTTGGTTATTTCTTTTATTCCTTGCTTCTAATCAGAAGCTAAGCTCTTGATTCTAAATCTTCAAAGACTTTTGCATCTGTTCCTTCCTTTATGCATCTGTCAATTCAGTCCTCTTCACTTTTGCCTGGAGTGAGTTATTTTTCCTATCTTTTTGCCCACCTTTCACTCTTCCTGATACATAGCTCTAATTGTATAGCTTATTTCTTAAAAACCTTTTGTGGCTCCCCTTTATTTCAGAATTGAGTCAAAAATTCTTTAGGCTGACAGCTAATGTCTGACCTGTTTTTCCAGCCTTATCTTCAACTATTCCTCTTATGCATTTAATACCACTCCATGATTTCCTAATTGTGTTCTCTTGGACAAGTTATTTGACCTAACACCACTCCATGATTTCCTAATTGTGTTCTCTTGGACAAGTTATTTGACCTCTGGGCTTTGGTTTCTCCTTTTGTTAACAAAAGAGGAGAATGGACCAGGTTAGAAATCACATTGAGTTAATGTTGAATAATTTTTATTTTATTTTATGTTAAAATATTTATTTATTCATTTGGATGCGCTGGGTCTTAGTTATGGCACGTGGGATCTTTGTTGCTGCATGTGGACTCTTAGTCGCGGCATGCAGTCTCAGTTGCAGCATGCATGTGGGATCTAGTTCTCTGACCAGGGATTGAACCCGGGCCCCCTGCATTGGAAGCACAGAGTCTTAACCACTGGACCACCAGAGAAGTCCTTGAATAATTTTTAAATGATCAGGTTTGAAAAATATATTATCTCAGAGTATATGTGTGTGTGTGTGTGTGTGTGTGTGTGTGTGCGTGCGCGCGTGTCTGTGTGTGTGCTGTTCAGAATAAATGGGAAGCATTTAAAAATGATGGATTGGGACTTCCCTGGTGGTCCAGTGGTTAAGACTCTGTGCTTCCAATGCAGGGGGCCCGGGTTCAATCCCTGGTCAGAGAACTAGATCCCACATGCCGCAACTAAAAGATTCCACATGTTGCAACTAAAAGATCCCATGTGTTGCAACGAAGATCCCATATGCCTTAACTAAGACCCGGCTCAGCCAGATAAATAAATTTTTAAAAAGTATTTTAAATAGGGCTTCCCTGCTGGCGCAGTGGTTGAGAGTCTGCCTGCCGATGCAGGGGACATGGGTTCGTGCCC
>NW_020173335.1:1207461-1240545 GCF_003031525.2 Neophocaena asiaeorientalis asiaeorientalis
AAAGCAAATTTTATAATACTAGCATATTGGTAAGGGGGGGTCTTAATATTGTTTTTTCTTCTCTGTACTAAGGTAGAAAGTCTAATGACTTAGGAATTGAGTCTAAGTTCTAATTTCATATAACCAGAAAGTTTCTGTAAAATAAAATGTGGAATAAGCTTCAGTACTGTTTATGTCATCATCTGTGGAGAGTGAAGTAGTACAACCCCAGAAAGGTGATTTTTAAAAAATTTATTGAGATATAATTGACATATAATGGAAGATGATTTTTAATATAAACAATAGCTACCGTTTATTGAGTATGTATTATGGACCCCCGTTGATCGTTTTCCTACCCCGCCCCCATATTTTACTTTCTAGACCTCTCCCATCTCAGCAAATGGAATTGCCATTCATCTATTATTTAGGCCAAAAACCTAGGTGTCATCCTTAATATCTTTCCTTTACACCCTACCTCAAACCTTCAGGTAGTTTAGCATTATCTTTAAAATATGCCCTGTCTGCCTTACTACTTACTACCTCCACAAGCCAGCATTCTAGTTCAGTTCCCCTCTTGCCCCATGGTAGCCAGATTGAACTTTAAAAAGGTAAATCAGATCATACCATCCCCCACTGCTGAATTTCCTTCTGTGACTTTTTGTCACCCTTCAAATGAAATCTAAACTCTGGGCTTTGATGTACAAGGCCTTAATTTGTCCTGCCTGCCTCTCTGACCTTATTTCTGATCACTCTTCCTGTAGCTTACACCATCCTAACCACCACCCTTACTGACCTTTTTGTTTCTCAAATACACCAACCTCTTTCCTACTTCAGTCTTTGTACTTTCTTTTCCCATTTCCTATAGTAATGTCTTTATCCCAGAATTATTTGGCATGCTTCTTCTGAGATATCCCCTCCTCATAGAGACTTTTGTTGACTAGCCTGTCTAAAATAGCCATCCAATATCACTATTTATCCCCTCATTCTGCTTTGTCTTTATAGTTCTTATCATCTTTGGAAATATCTTATTTATTCATTTGTTTACTTATTGTTTATAGCCTCCAGGGTAGGGTGAGCTCCCTGAGGGTAGAGCTTTATAATGTTCACCACTGTATTGGGTTAGCTAAAAAGTTTGTTTGGGTTTTTCCGTAACATCCTATGGAAAACCCGAATGAACTTTTTAGCCAACCCATTATTTCCAGTGCCTATAAAATAGTATCTATAGAAGCAGGTACTACATAGAAGCAAGCCAGTTTGCATCACAGAAACCTACAAAACTTAGAGTTCACCTCTGGATCTGAAGGTGGATGTCAGGCTTGGGCTGAAAATAGGAGGACTATTGAAAGTCTTTTCGGGGATAACTGGGCCTAAAAGTCACCATCCCCATTCTTTGCAACAATCAGTTAAGTCTCACCCACCCCAACAAGAGATGAATTTTTATTTTGGGGAAAAAATTGAATGAGAATGTTAGAATGCTTACTGACCTTCATACTAGGTAAGCATCTAAAAGGACAGCAGATGGGAAAGGAACGTTATACTGAGAAGAGGGAGGTAAAGGGATTGTCTGCATGCTGAATGGTGAGGCTCTTGAGACTTCTAGTCCTCTTCTATCACGTGGCTCTTAAGCAGGTAGGAATCACCTGCCTCCCACCCACACCCCCACCACCTGCCAGGAAATTGGTGGATTTGGAGAAATTGAAGAGCCCCAAGTAAAAGAAGAAAACTTTAAAATGTAACTACCAAAAAACCTTCTAATTACTATCTTCTAAATATATATCCTTCCAGGAGAGGTTAGAGAAGGAGCTGCATCAATGAAACAAGAATGGTATACTATAAAATAGGAATAATTAGAGAACCACAAAGATTCTCAAAGATTCTTGGAAATTTTAAAATATAATTATTTATTTATATATGGTTCTATATGATTATTTAGTTATGATTTTATTTAAACCATTTGACTAGAAGGCCAAGGAGATAAAGTTGAGGAAATCATCCATTAATGGAGAAAAGCCAAAGATGGAAAATAAGAGAGAAAAGATAAGACAATTAAAGGATCAATCTAGGAAGTCTGTTTTTGACTAATACAAGAACATTTTCTACAACTGAAGAGCATGAACTTCCAAAGTGAAAGGTCCTACCAAGTGCCCAGCACAATGAATGAAAAAAAAGACCCACCCCAGAGCATATGATTATGAAATTTTAGAATATGGGCAATAAAAATAAGATTCTAAGCACTTCTATGGGGGGGAATGAGATGCCATATAAAAGACTGAAAATTAAAATGGTATAAATTAAAATGGTATCAGACTTCTCAGCACCAGCTCTGGAAGCTCTACCGATGGAACAATGCTTTCTGAGAGAAAATTATTTCCTACTTAGAATTCTATATCCAGTCAAACTACCAGTCAGGCATGAGAGTAAAGACATTTTCAGACATGCAACATTTTGAAAACTTTGCCCTTGCAAAAGCTTTTCTTTTGAAGCTTCTGGGGAATGTATCCCATCAAAAACAAGGGGGTAAACAAAACAATTAAGTAAAAATAAAAAGGAAGGTGTAAGATCTGGAAAGAAGGGTGATAGCAAGACCCAGGGTGACTGCTGGATAACAGTCTAGAGAATAAGCAGTCCAAACTGGAGTGGGAGGATCAAGAACTCTAGGAGAAATATTGGGGAGTGGGGTTTAAGGAAAGAATTCATGGATTTCCAGATGTGTTTGACATGGTGGACATTCATATTCAGAAGAATTTTACAATTCTGTTGGAGACTTTGGGAAGAATTAATGGTAGGCATATAGTAACTAAGCAAATGAAAAATTAGGCAAAACACTAAAAATTGTGCAAGAAATAAAATGTATTCATAATATATTACTTGGCTTAGTAGTGATTATAATCAGTCATAATAATGCAAATGCTGAGTTTTTGTTCCTCCTAAATATTGATTTTACCCCAAATTGTCTTTTACCCAGTATTTGAAAGGAAGTAATTTAAGAGGGTGGAACCCTCAGCTTCCACACTGGAAAGTCAGTAGAAGGTCAGAAATAGCAGTATAAATATGTTAGCTAGAGCTGTGTTGGTAAATAGAAGAAACAGTAAAAGAATTGTTACTTACTCAGGGGAGTAGGATTCAGTGGTGATATGGGCAGCCCTGGGTTCTATTTTCATTATATACCTATTTGAAGCTTTGTAAATATAACTGAGGAAAATTAAGTTAGGAGGCAATTGCAGTCATCTAGAGAGAGCTTGGACTATGGGTAGCAGTGTAGGTGGAAAGAAGTAATTGGATTCTGGTTATTTTTGAAAGTAGAGGCAATAGAATTTCCTAATGGATTGGGTGTGGGATATTAGCACAAGGAAGCAGGAATCTAGAATGACTCTTATTTAGGTTTTTGACTTGAATGACTGGGAGAATTGAATTGCCAGTAACTACATTGGGGAAGACTGAATAGGGGACAGGTTTGGGGATGGGAGATCAGGAGATATCAAGTTGACAGTTGGGTAAACAAGTCTGGAATTCAGAGGAGAGGTTCAGGATGGTTGTGTCTCTTAGTAGTTAGGGGACCTTAGGTAAGTTATATAACCTCTAATCTCAGTTTTCTCATCTGTGAAGTAGAGAATAATAATAGTACTACTGTACCAGGTTGATGGTGATGCCGAAAACCTGGCCTCTCTGCACTGGTGCCAAATCGAATCTCGGAGACAGAGTTTTGGGTGAAGTGAAAAGGAATAGCTTTATTGCTTTGCCAGGCAAAGGGGGACACAGCGGGCTTGTGCCCTGAAAAACTGTGTGTCCCAACCTGGGGAGATTTGATGAGGAGTTTTATAGCAGTGGTTCAAGGGTGGGGTTGCTGATAAGGATCAGGGTGTGTACAGGGCCTGCATGCCTTTAATCTGGCCTAGGTGGTCTCCTGATGAGCTTCTTGAAGTTAATCGAACTGTGATCTTCTCTGGAATGAAGAATGCTAAGTCTTCCATTTGTTGGGGGTTTTAGTTCTGTAGAAGAGCTCAAAGATATTGTTATGTGTATCCCTTGAGGTGGAACCAGGGCCCTGCCCCAAGGCCGCACTTTGTTTTTCTCTCTTTTTTTGGTTTAAAATAATTTTTTATTGCCCAGGGTATTTTTTTCTAGTGTCTTATTTTGTTTGTTTGTTTTTGTTTTCTTTTTTAATAACTGTAAATTCAAGCTTAGAGAAGCTTGCCTTTGTCTTGAAAAACAAAACAATAAAGCTTTTATATCAATTGCTAACCTGGTCTCATTTTAAGAGAATGATGGGAGTTATCTTGCAAGAGTAAAATTTATACCATGAATGATGCAGGTCTAAGTCTGATGGTACTAAAAGGAGACAACAGCATTGTTGACAAAATTAAAAATAACCTGCTGGTGGCATTTGCAGAAAAGAAGCCCTTGCAAATATCTAAACAACAGTAAACTCTGTTAGGAAATTCTAAAGTGTTTTACGGGCCAAAAAGGGAATGAGGTTAGTAAAATGCCTTAATAGAGTTTGAATAAAATACTGGATTTGAGAGTTACTGGAACTTGGATATGTAAAAATAGGGTGTAGGTTGGGTCATGCTTACAATGGTCTCAAGTTCAAATAAGCTACTGTGACAGTACACCACTTCACAAGTCACACTCTTTCCCAGGGGCTCTTCTTTTCCCTCAGTAGGTACTGGCAGAAGGT
Organism: Neophocaena asiaeorientalis asiaeorientalis; assembly: GCF_003031525.2. NCBI lineage: Eukaryota > Metazoa > Chordata > Mammalia > Artiodactyla > Phocoenidae > Neophocaena > Neophocaena asiaeorientalis. Next base: position 1,212,119 of record NW_020173335.1, read on the forward strand.
GTGCTTAGTCATTTTCCAGTGTAGATGCCTATCCCCAAAGCCAAAACATGGGAGAGGAAGAGAGATGGAATGAACACCTTAAGAAATTCTTCAGAGAAAATCCCCCCTTTTTTCATGGCTCCACTTTTCCTCATGCTTAAGGAAATGGAATGTTTAGGGTGCCTGAAGTGGAACTCCTTAGGTGGAACGTTTTCAGGTCTACTGAACCAGTCAGATACCCAGTCTATGATTTTCTTCAAAGAATTCACTTCTTTCTCTCCTTCTGCAATTTCTTTTTCTGTCTGAGAGCTATGGTCCCTGCTGGTGTGCATTTCCACATCAAACATGATCTGCCCAACTTCTTGTGGGGAGGGACTATCTCAGTGAGAACTGCCTCTTGAACTACTCTGTCCAGATTCATGTTGTGCATCCAAAAGAATCTTTTCCATATCTCCATTGTGGATAGAGGATGAGGAGGGTACATGTTCTAGCCCCCCATTTTTCCCATTGCCATTGTCATTGGCCTTGCTGCTGTTCATGGGGAGCTCCACCCAGGAACTGCTGAGGCCGGCTGGTTGGGGCAGAGACTGTTCACCTTCCTCACAGTTGTTGTTGTCTGGGGCCGGCGGCTGCTGTACTGAGACGACATTGTCGCAGCAGGACCATCTGGTTCTCAGGCAGCAACACTAGACTTTGTTTCTTTTCTTTTCTTTTCTTTTAACGAATATCTTGTTTTTTAATTTTTGTTTATTTTTTGTATTTGGCTGCATTGGGTCTTAGTTGCGGTACATGGGCTCTCTAGTTGAGGCGTGCAGGCTTAGTTGCTCCGCGGCATGTGGGAATTTAGTTCCCCAACCAGAGATCAAACCTGTGTCCCCTGCATGATTCTTTACCACTGGACCACCAGGGAAGTCCCCTGCACTTTGTTTCTTGACTGCTCCTCCCTTGTCTCTGCATCCCCTCCCTTCCCAGATTAGCAGCTGTTTGAAAGGCTTCTGTTCCAAGGAGCCCCACAAGGTCCTGCTCGGTTTCACTGGGAGGATTAAGTGAAATAACATACATAAAGAACTTATCATGGGACTTCCCTGGTGGTGCAGTGGTTAAGAATCAGCCTGACAGTGTAGAGAACACAGGTTCAAGCTCTGGTCGGGGAAGATCCCACACGCTGCTAGAGCAGCTAAGCCCGTGCGCCACAGCTACTGAGCCTGCCCTCTAGAGCCCGCACACCACAACTACTGAAGCACGTGCGCCTACAGCCGTGCTCCACAAGAGAAGCCACCTCACCACAGGGAAGAGTAGCCCCCGCTCACCGCAACTAGAGAAAGCCTGCACACAGCAACGAAGACCCAGCACAGTCAAAAATAAAGTAAATAAATTTATTTTTAAAAAAAGAACTTATCACAATGCAAGGCACTAAATCTTAGCTGTTATTTTTATTATTGATGCTGCTATTATTATAATCATCTGAAGCATCATATAATAAGGCTGTATAGCATAAAGCTTAAGAGTTAAGGATCCAAACAACAATAAACAGATAACGTATTAAGCAAAACAAAAAAAGTTAAGGATCCAGTCCTGACTGCCGTTTGCTAGTTGTGTGACCTGGGGGAAGCCACTTAATCTGTCTTCAGTTTTATCTGTAAAACGGAGATAGTAGTAGTACCTATTACATAATGTCTTCATAAGGATTAAATGAGGTAATTCCTATAAAGTATTTAGAACAGTGTCTGACACATTGTAAGTGCTCAGTAAATGTTATCTACTATTATCATTATTTGTGAACTCCTTAAAGAAAGAACCATCATGTTTATTTCTATGGCCCCCACTTGATCCTCATTGCCTGACACTGTGCTTAGTATATATGTGACAGGCCGTAAAAAAAAAAAAAATTAAGTGTTCTATTTATCTATGGAGAGTACAAACCTTGCACTGAGTATTTACTTGATACCTGCCTGTTGTATTGAATTCGGGAAGAAATAAATCATTGGGAGAGTGTTTCAGAAGTATGCTCACATAATTTGAAGTTTGTGTTTATATTTTGCTATTTTGGTGTGAGTTTATGAGTAATTGTAGACTAAAGGATAAATTTGGGAAGGGAGAAGAAGCTTTTTCAGTGCTTGGGGAGACAATCTATATACTTGGGTTTGTGGATTTTAGTTCTCCTGAACTTCCTGGATTTAAAAAAAAAAGCATTTGGGGAACATTTAAAGTCACTGCACATATATGTATTAATAGTTTTGCCTTTGTCAGGAGGCTTGGTATTTTGCTGCTTGCATGGCAGTTTTGAGCAATGTGGTTTAAAATTTTCTATGAAATAAAGAAAATACGGAATGAATTCATTCTTAGTCTCATTTTACTTTCAGTTGTTATTCAAGATAGAGGATATTTTTCTCTCAGAAATCTAGGATGTTTTTATATTTATTAAACTGGTTTAATATTTATAAGCAAGCAGATCTAATTTAAACTTTTTATATATTTGTATTGTTTCACTAAGAAAAAGTAAAATTTGACCATGCACTTGATTTGTCCTTTTGTTATTATATATAGTGCTATTGACATGATCTAGTGATGGCTGCGGAATGTTTATTCTGCCTTTAGCTATCTTAAAATTGGACTATAAAAACCATGGAGAGGGCTTCCCTGGTGGCGCAGTGGTTGAGAGTTCGCCTGCCCATGCAGGGGACACGGGTTTGTTCCCCGGTCTGGGAAGATCCCACATGCTGCGGAGCGGCTGGGCCCGTGAGCCATAGCCGCTGAGCCTGCGCGTCCGGAGCCTGTGCTCCACAACGGGAGAGGCCACAACAGTGACAGTGAGAGGCCCTCGTACCGGGAAAAAAAAAAAAAAAAAAACATGGAGAGAAAAGAGAAAGCCAGACTGAACCAGCTCTGCTTAGCGTCACCTGATGTGAGGCTCTGGTGGTTAATGTCTGTTCAGCTGAGTTTTCCTTATGAGTTTTCGTATCTAGGATCTTGCACAACCAGTTTTCCATGATGTAATACCTCTAAAACACGTTTGAACTGCAGCAAGCCTTACCCAAGGATAGTACTCCTTTTTTTATGGATCTAACATTCATAGCTCTTTTGGGCCTTGAGTTCTGAGCCATTTCCCTCTCTTCTCCTTTTTGATTATTGGTAATTTTTTCTAGTCTAAGAGAGCATTGGTATCTTTGCTTTATTTGGGAGTAAGATACAAAGCAGTTCATTTTATTTTTTTATTATCTTTTAATTAATTAATTAATTTATGGCTGCGTTCGGTCTTTGTTGCTGCACGCAGGCTTTCTCTAGTTGTGGTGAGCAGGGGCTACTCTTCATTGTGGTGTGCAAGCTTCTCATTGCGGTGGCTTCTCTTGTTGCGGAGCACAGGCTCTAGGTGCGTGGGCTTCGTTAGTTGTAGCACACGGGCTCAGTAGTTGTGGCTCGCAGGCTCTAGAGCTCAGGCTTAGTAGTTGTGGCACATGGGTTTAGTTGCTCCGTGACACGTGGGATCTTCCTGGACCAGGGCTCGAACCTGTGTCCCCTGCGTTGGCAGGCGGATTCTCAACCACTGCGCCACCAGGGAAGCCCCACATCTTAATATTTTACTGTAGGTTTATTTCAGGCCTCTTAATTGTTTTTTTACCAAACTTTGGAGTCAGACATTTTTCTGGAAAGACCAGTACAGGTCAGAAGAACTCCTACAATATGGATGGTGCTTTTATTGCTCAAAGTTGGCAGTAGAAAGACTTTTAAAGCTAACCAGTAAGATTTTCATTAGTTTACAGATAGATAGTTTTTTATGAATCAAAATGAAATTATTATTGAACCACTGGCCTTTTTCTTCCATACTGATTGTCACAGAACAAGCATAGGCTTTGGAGCCTAATAGATCCAGATTCCAGTACCTTCTCTAATCTTTGTCAAGTCACTTAAATACCCTGAACCTCATTTTCCTAGATGATAAAATGGGGGTAATTTCATCTCAGGTAGTACCTATAAAACACCTAGCACAGTTTCCAGGTATATTGTAGGTGAGCAATAAGTAGTAATTTTCTTGACAGCTTTGATACAATGGTCACAGACCTCTTACTAGGTCCTGTTATGCAGAATTGAAGAGGTCCAAGTCTGACAGTAATGTCAGTGTTTTGTTTTTCAGAATGAGTTTAGATAGATGTGTTTTAGACTATAATCACACCTCTCCCTCATTCTTCTGTTTAGGTAATAAACTTTTGAGAAGGCATAACATTTAAACTTTAATGTTTAACTGTGAGCTTTATACATAACTAAGAGTTCAATAAATATTTGACCCACTGGATGTAAATGCCACGAAGGAACATAATAACATTATTATTTTCCTTATGCTTGTTTAGAAAGAGTCAAATCCCAAAGTCTATCCTAGATCTGTGAGCATTATAACATAGAATAGTGACCCATAAATTTTTTTGATTATGTATTATTTGTTTTCTATGGCTGCTGTAGCAAATTGCCACAAACCTAATGGCTTAAAACAACATAAAAGTATTATCTTACAGTTCTGTAGGTCAGAAGTCTGATGGGTCTTACTGGGCTAAATTCAAGGAGGGCTATGTTCCTTTCTGGAGGCTCTAGGGGAGAATCTATTTTCTTACTTTCTTCAGCTTCTAGAGTCTGTTTTGCATTCCTTGGCTTGTAGTCCCCTTCCATCTTCAAAGCCAGCCAAGGCCAGTTGAGTCATTTTCACATTGTATCCCTCTGATACTGACTCTTCTGCCTCCCTCTTCCACCTTTGAATACCTCTTGTGATTACATTGCACCCACTTTGCTAATCCAGGATAATCTCCCTAATTTAAAGTGAGCTGATTAGCAGTCTTAATTCCATCTGCAGTTTAATTTATTCTACTTGCCTACTAACATAACATATTCACAGGTTCTAGGGATTAGGACATGGACATCTTTGGATATCTTCTGTCTTCCATAGTATCCCATTAGGGAAATATTTTTGAGCACATCCCCAGGTGCTACGATCAACCCTTATTAAATATTAGTAAAACTTAATTTCTCTTTTTCATATTAAAAAAAAGTAAAAATTCTAATTTTCTTTCCATTCTTCAGTCTTGCTCATTCCCCAGTTTTGGAGACTGCTGGCTAATAGTAGGGCCTTGAAAGGTCCTGCCTTGGAATAAGATTTTTTTTTTTTTTTTTTTTTTTTTTTTTTTTTTTTTTGTGCGGTATGCGGACCTCTTACTGTTGTGGCCTCTCCCATTGCTGAGCAACAGGCAACGGGCTCCAGACGCGCAGGCTCAGCGGCCACGACTCACGGGCCCAGCCGCTCCGCGGCATGTGGGATCTTCCCAGACCGGGGCACGAACCCGTGTCCCCTGCATCAGCAGGCGGACTCTCAACCACTGTGCCACCAGGGAAGCCCTGAAATAAGAATTTTAACTTTTAATTGAATTCAGTAAATATTTACTGAGCAGTAACTGTGAACAAGGCAGTATTTAAGGTATATATAGAGACACAAAAGCTTGTTTCTTACTCATGTTCCAGTCCAATGCATGTTGCATGGAGGTTGAAGGGGAGCTCTTTTTAACCTAGGACAGGGCCTCAGTTTCCTCTACTGGGTCTTCTGCATCTGCTGGCAGATGAAGGAATAAAGTATGGAGGACAGTGTTGAGGTTTTTAATGGGACAGACCTGGAAATAATCACTTCTGCCCCTATACCGCTGGCCAGAACTCAGTTTTATAGTCTTAACCAACTAGGAAATGTAGTCTACTTCAGGAGGAAAAAAGGAAGTGAACAAGTAGCCATTCCCTTCCATATGTAACATCCCTGCCCTCAAGAATCCTCTGACTGAGTGGAAGAGGTGGACGTAGCTAAAACATGTAGAAGGCAGGCGTGATAAGTGTTACAATAGAAGTTTAAATGGAGTGATATGAGTGTATAGGGAAGAGAAAGATTAATTTTGATTAGAAAGGTAGACTCATTCTAGCAACAAAATGAAAGTGGAAATGGGAGAATTCAGGACATATTTAGGAGAGGCAGGTTATATAACTAAAATGTAGAGGAGAATGCAGGTCGATGTAATAGATAAGGTAAGAGAGGTTGGGGTCAGATCATTCAGACTCTTGAATAACACGCCAAAGAATTTGGACTTTGATCAGGGACTGTGAGCTGCCACAACAATTTTTTGAGTAGCCAGTAGCTTCTTAAGTGGAGGGGTTGTATCTTAATCATTTTTATATCCTTTTTATAACTATATGGAGAGGTAATATAACATTGTGGTTAAGAGCACAGACTTTGGGGAAAAAAAAAAAAAAAAAGCACAGACTTTGGGAATTCCCTAGCAGTCCAGTGGTTAAAACTCCACGCTTCCATTGCAGGGTGTGGGTTTGCCCCGTTCGGGGAACTAAGATCCCGCGTGACACGTGGTGTGGCCAAAAAAAAAGAGAGAGAGCACAGACTTTGGAACCCACTGTTTAGGTTTGACTCCTGGCTCTGCCACTTATTAGCTGTTATGACTTTGGGCAAGTTACTTAATTTCTCTGAGCCTGTTTCTTCATCTATATGATTAGGTTAACAAAAGTGTTACTTCGTTGGGTTATCGTGAGAATTAAATGAATACAACGTAGGACTTACCTGGTGGCACAGTGGTTAACAATACGCCTGCCAATGCAGGGGACATGGATTCTAGCCCTGGTCCGGGAAGATCCCACATGCCACGGAGCAACTAAGCCCGTGCGCCACAACTACTGAGCCTGTGTGCCACAACTACTGAAGTCCGCGCACCTAGAGCCCGTGCTCCATAGCAAGAGAAACCACCGCAATGAGAAGACAGTGCACAGAGGCAAAGAGTAGCCACCGCTCGCCGCAGCTAGAGAAAGCCCACGTGCAGCAACAAAGACCCAACACAGCCAAAAATAAATAAATAAATAAATTTATTACAACAGTGAATATAACATAAAGTACTTAGAGCAATGCCTAGATGGTAAGCGCACTTTGAGTTAGTTGTTATCATAATTATTATGATCGTTACCAGTACCTGGCACACAGTGGCACTCAGTAATTTTTGAGTGGTCAGAGTTGTGTTTTAAATTATCCTGCAAGTGTTTATATATTGTCATATGCCAGGCAAGGGAATTCTATTAAGAAGCTTATAGTCTAGTAGGGGAGATATAAGGCATATTATAAAACAGTTAAAGGTAGAAAATGATGATGCTATAGCAGTGTGGTGTTGATGGAGTGCCTTGGTAATTCAGAAGCATGCTCGGTCAAAAATACTTCTACTTAGAGGGAGCCAAAGTCTCTGGTCAAAGTCTAGTTTACCAGTAGTATCAGAGTTGGGAGTTTCCTGTTGTAGTCTTACTGACTTTAGAGTAGTGATCAGCTAGCTATCCTTGGTCTACACTGAGCCTTGCCACTCAACATATAAGTCCATAGACCAAGCAGCATTAGCATCACCTGGGAGCTTTTTAGAAATTCAGAATTTCAAGTGCCCCCTGACCTATAGAATCTAAGTCTGCAGTTTACATGATTTCTGGGTGATCTGTTTCCACATTAAAATTTAGGAAGCACTGGTCTAAAAAAATCAAAAGCAACGTGAATGTGTGTGTAATCTGAAATTTAAAATAACAAAGTTGAGTAATCACTCACTCTCAAGCATATCCATTAAGAAAGTGCTCCCTTCCCGAGCTAAGTAATTTTACCTTGCATGATTTTGGGTGGTGGTAGTGGAGAATAAGAATCAATCAGAATGTAACTTTTTTTAGATCCTGTCTCTTACCAAAAGTGATTTTAAGCCTCAGCCACAGTTTAGATTTTCATTAAAGAAGCAATAAAAATTTCAGTAAAAACTTATTGTTGATATTAAATGCTTTTCTAGGCATAAATCTCTTCCCTGTTAAGGATGAGTAATATTTCCCTTTTAAAGTATATTCTGTTTATAGCAACTGGAATGATTAACTCTGCTCAAACTCTTCTTCCAATATAAAGCTAATGCCTGTCTCAACTTGCCAGCTCTGTAACACCATTTTCGACATGGTGGTGGTGGGGAGGAAGTGAGGGTGAGGAGGCCTGGCAGAAAAGTTTCACATAGAGGTAGAATTGTGCGACACCACTGTGATGTGGCGGTGAGAGTAGGAAGTGGGGAAGACTGTCACATGAAGCCAGTGCCTGCCTGAATGTGTCATCTGTGACATCTCTGTGGATGATGTGGTCATAGTGACGGTGGGTCTGGGGGGAAGGGAAGCAAGGGTGTATCACACCCAAACCAAATACTTTCAGCTTCTAGGAGATCCATAACTAGAATGTAGCCATTGTTTTGCTAGTAGAATCCTATTGCCTAGCTTCTATATAAATATTTGATTAAATAAAGTAAACACCTCTTGGCTTTCCAGCCTTGTACCTGTCTCTAAATGTTCTTTCTTATAAAACGAGTTTACATTGTGAAGCTAATTTGGTGATTACTGCTTTTTCATTCAAGAAATGCTTGTTTAGCATCTTACATGCAAAGCATTGTATGTCAGGCACTGTATATAGAAATAAATTAGATGAGATCTGTACTCTTAAAAACCTTTCTTATATTCCAGTCTGGAGAAGAAGTCAGAAAGGTTAAGAGAAGAAGAGCTAACATTCTCTAGTGCTTATTATGTTCCAGGAGCTCAAGTTGTCTCATTTTATCTTCACAATAACCATATAGGTTAGGTAATATTAACATTGCCATTTTGCATGTGGAAAACTCTGAAATACAGAAAGGTCATCAGTAAGTGGCAGAGCCAGGATTCAAATCCAAGTAGTCTGACTCCACACCCTGGACTACTTCACTTATGCTAATGAGCAATCTTTCAAAGAAGGATGTTAGGAGTACTGGGGGGCAGGAAAAGAGAGAAAGAGTACTGATGTTTACTGAGGGCATCCTGGAGATCATTGTAGAGAAGATGAAATTTTAGCTGATCCTAGAAGGATAATTTTCAGTAAGTAAATGAAGTCTTCCAGCTCAGGGAAGAGCTTTAACTTAAGTTTCCAGGTCATAAAAATCATTCATGCGGGGCTTCCCTGGTGGCGCAGTGGTTGGGGGTCCGCCTGCCGATGCAGGGGACACGGGTTTGTGCCCCGGTCTAGGAAGATCCCACATGCCGCAGAGTGGCTGGGCCTGTGAGCCATGGCTGCTGAGCCTGCACGTCCGGAGCCTGTGCTCCACAACGGGAGAGGCCACAACAGTGAGAGGCCCGCGTACCGGGAAAAAAAAAAAAAAAAATCATTCATGCCTTTCAACAAGTCTTTACTGAGAGCTTCCTTACTGTGTGCAAGGTACTATACTAGGTGCTAGAAATACAGAGATAAATAAAACTCTGAATCTTCCAGAGTAAGGAAAGTTACAAGAGAGTAATGTGGGCAGAAGGCAGGTTATAATGAGTTTAGAAACGAAGGAAGGTTAAAGATATGTAGATAGTGTATGTAACCTTAAAGTTCGGTTACAAGTGCAAAGAGTGTATTAGGATCATATTTTAGGGAGAGGGACAAGGGAAGCATTTTTTAAGATGGGTAAATTTAAATATATTTGTAGGATAGAACCAGAGGAAAGGGAGAGATGAGTGAAGAATAAGGCTCATGGGAAAGTGTGAGCTTCCAGAGATAAGCTGGAGCAAATCATGGAAAGTTTCAAGTGCTGTGGTAAGGAATTTTGACATTATTCTATAGGCAGAAGGGAACCATTGAAGGTTTATAAAGAAGGAAATGACATATTTTGTGTTTTGAAAAGGTAACTCTAATAGCCATGTAAGGGATGGCATAATTTAGAATCATTAATAATAACAAAATAAAAAACAACCTTTATTTGATCATAGGCTAGACATTGCTAAACATTGTCCCTGAAATATCCATTTAACCCTCCTAACAATCCTTTAAGGTAGTGTTATTTTCAGGTCCATTTTTTTTCAGATAAGGAAATGGAGATTTATAAAGGTTAAGTAACTTGTTTTAAGTTCCCCTAGGTGGATATGGATAGATTTCTATGCTCTAGTGTAAAGGTGAGCAAACTCTTTCTGTAAAGGACTAGATAGTAAATGTTTTACTCTTTGCAAGCCATACAGTCTCTGTCACAACTATTCAACTCTGCTGTTGTAGCACAAAAGCAGCCATAGAAAATACCATGTCTGTTCCAATAAAACTTTATGAAAACGAGTAGTAGGCCATAGTTATTAACCACTGTTAGTGCCCATTATAGTTTAGAAAGCTGTAGTGAAGGAAGAAACGTAGCTTATTGTATTTTACTTTACCTCTTTTTGCTATGGAGGGGTAATGAGAATAGAATTATCCTTAGGTAGGAATACCATTTAATCTCAGAGAAGCATCCTTTCTGTTAGAGGTTCACTAGAAACTGCTATTTTAAAAAATTTTTTATTTATTTTTGGCTGCATTGGGTCTTTGTTGATGCACGCGGGCTTTCTCTAGTTGTGGTGAGCAGGGGCTACTCTTTGTTGCAGTGCACAGGCTTCTCATTGGGGTGGCTTCTCTTGTTGTGGAGCATGGGTTCTAGGTGCATGGGCTTCAGTGGTTGCAGCACATGGGCTCAGTAGTTGTGGCATGCGGGCCCTAGAGTGCGCAGAGTTTAGTAGCTGCGGTGTGTGGGCTCAGTATTTGCAGCACATGGGCTCTAGAGCGCAGGCTCAGTAGTTGTGGCGCATGGGCTTAGTTGCTCCGCAGCATGTGGGATCTTCCTGGACCAGGGATTGAACCTGTCACCCCTGCATTGGCAGGCAGATTCTTAACCACTACACCACCAAGGAAGTCCCTAGAAACAGCTATTTATGCATACAATTTAACCACATTCTGCAAAACACCTGCTTAACCTTTTATTACAATTGCTTTCCAACAGAATTACTCCTAGAATGAAAATTCTGTGAGAGAAGGGACTTTGTTTTATTCACTGTCCTGTCCCTAATGCCTTACAAATAGTGGCCATTCAATAAATAGTTGTTGAATAAATGAATGGAATACTGACTGTCATAATTCCAGTGATTGGGGAGTTGTACGAACACTTAGAGAACAGTGACCTATTTTTAAGATACCTCTACAGTAAAGATGTGGTATATATACACAATGGAATATTACTCAGCCATAAAAAAGAATGAAATAATGCCATTTGCAGCAACATGGATGGACCTAGAGATTATCATACTAAATGAAGGCAGAGAAATACAACTGTCATATGATATCGCTTATATGTGGAATGTGAAAAAAAATGATACAAATGAACTTATATACAAAAATAGAAATAGACCCACAGACATAGAAAATAATCTTATCATTACCAAAAGAGAAGGGTGTGGGGGAAGGAGTTTGGGATTAAAATATACACACTACTAAATATAAAATATAAAACCAAGAAGGATCTACTATATGGTGCAGGGAACTATACTCAGTATTTTGTAATAAACTCTAAGGGAAATGAATCTGAAAAAGTATATGTATATATATGAATCACTTTACTGTACATCTGAAAGTAATACAACATTGTAAATCAGCTGTGCTTCAATAAAAAAATTATTACCAAAAAAATAAAATAAAATGTCTTTAATAAGAATAAAGAAGATACCTCTACAACTGCATCTCCCCTAGATTGATTGTTTTCTCATTTATCTTGCCTGGATTTCCTTTGCTCTAGTACAGCTTCCTATCTTTTACCCAACTAGTTTGTGATGTTAACTGCAACTCTCAGATGCTCTATCTGCATAGCTTATAGACGCTATACTGTGCTGGCCAGAAACATTCAGGAGTCTAGATTCAGTCTTCCAGCACTCTGTGTTACTTATATTCATTATTCTTTAGACTTTTACCTGTCCCACATTCCTCCCCTCATTCTCTTCTGTATTAGATAGTTAGTTTCATAGTAAAGAAACCGACAGATGAATAAAGTTAAATGTCCCACTTTTACAAAGCAGAGGATGGAGGTAGGGACAAAGGATGGGGAATGGAGGGGAGAGTAGGCATACATAAAAACCAGCTTCTGCCCAGCCACCTGTGACCAAATTGGATTCTTACCTGGTCCACTTCTAAGTTATAATTATGAAAATGGCTTACATTTTTTGAACTCTTACTATGTACCAGTCACTGTGCTATGAACTTTACATTCATTATTTCATTCAGTCTTTCCAACAACCTTACGTTGTGGACACTATTATCCTATTTTACAGAGAGGGAAACTAATGCTTGCCTAGTAAAGAGTGGAGGTGGGATTTGAACCCACACCATCTCACTTCAAAGCTCTTTTAACTACTCTGTTATTTCGCTCCCTATTTATTCCCAAGCCAGAGGTAAGTTTCAGCTAGTCATTGGAACCTGCATCCTATTTTCCGTACTACCTAGATATTTCCTTGGGTTCTTTCCTTTCTCAAGTCCCCACCGTGTCTCTGGATGCACTTAGAGAAAACCAGTGGTCCAGAAACCACCTCTTGGAGAAACTCTGAAATTTCCACATTAGTAATTTTGGTTGAAGCAGCATGTCTTTAAAACTCTGCTGTGATGTTACAGCGACCAGGCATTCTCCCTCACTTTCTTTTCACTTAACAATTATTTACTGAGTGAGCAAACTGTTTGCTAGGCACTGTTAGGTGCTTGAGCACAGGGAAGAATATGACCTGGACTCTGCCTTCCTGGAACTTTATGGTCCTTTCCAGCACAGTTACTGTTGTGCCTTCACTCTTACTTTAGTCAGTCTCTTCCCTTTCCTTTGCCCTTCTAAACTAGAACTTACTTGGGACCTGTGGATATTGTTAATGAGACTTCCTTCTTGACAACCCAAGCCCCAAGTGTCACTGACTTTATGTCATTTATTTTCTTCTACTTTATAATCATCAGTCATAATAATTGATTTATGATTTTTATTTAAAAATTATTTTTATATATAAATGTAGCCTGTTGGTTGAAAAAACTTCAAATATGACATAAGTATGTCATAAAAATAAAATCACCCTTTTCTCCTTCAGTACCATTTATTATTAATGCTTCTAGACATTTTCTATTAATATACAAAATTTTTTTTACACAAATGGGATTTTAAAGCTCGATGTTTTCATTTAATGGTATATTTTGGGTATGTTCTCATGTCAGTGCATAAAGTTTAATTCATTCTTTTTAATGCTATATAGTATTCCAATCTATGAATAAAGCCATAAATTTTAAAAATATTTATTTATTTTTGGCTGTGTTGGGTCTTCGTTGCTGTGCATGGGCTTTCTCTAGTTGGGGCAAGCAGGGGCTACTCTTTGTTGCGGTGCGCGGGCTTCTCATCGCTGTGACTTCTCTTGCTGTGGAGCACGGGCTCTAGGCATGTGGGCTTTAGTAGTTGTGGTGCATGGGCTCAGAAGTTGTGGCCCACGGGCTCTAGAGCACAGTCTCAGTAGTTGTGGAAACATGGGCTTAGCTGCTCCGCGGCATGTGGGATCTTCCTGGACCAGAGCTCAAACCCGTGTCCCCTTCATTGGCAGGGGCATTCTTAAAAACACTGCGCCACCAGAGAAGCCCTATACCATAAATATTTAACAAGTTTTTATTGGTGGGTATTTAGATTCACATACACCGGTGAAGTAGATGTCCTTTTATGTGAATTTTTGCTCACCCAAATTGAGTATACTTGTAAGATAAATTCCTAGAGGTGGAATTGTTGGAGCAATTAAAATTTTTGCTAGATGTGATCAATTAATTACCCTTTGAAAAAGTTGGGCCAAGAGCTCAACAGTGTTTCCTATCCCAGTTTCCTTACCTTCTGGACAACATTGAGCATTAGCATTCTTTTTTTTTTCCGGCTGTGCCGCGCGGCTTACGGGATCCTAGTTCCCTGACCAGGGACTCAACCTAACCACTGGACCACCAGGGAATTCGCAAAGCATTATCATTCTTAATCTTTGTTCATTGATAGATTTAAAAGGTAGTATCTCCTGTTTTAGTGTACATCTCTCTAATTATGAGGGAATTAGAGTACATTTTGATATTATTAGCCCTTTATTATTTTTGTGTGAGTTACACGTGTACCTTTTGCTTATTTTTCTACTGGGTTCTTTTTAAAATTACATATTTAGAAGAGTTCTTTTTATGTCAAGGTCATCCAGCCAATGCGGGTGCTCCCAACCCGTTTGTTGTTTGTAAATTACAGACTGTCAGATTGGGTAGTTCAACCTACTTACTTTCTAGGTGAGGAAACTGAGCCCCATAGGGTTAGTGACCTTTCTGTGTGTGTGAGCACGTAGTCAGATAATGGCAGAGCTAAACCAGCACCAGGTTTCTTTGCTTCCAGTTTGGTGCTTGTTCCATTATACCATGCTGTTTTTAAAGGCTTGCTCCCCTCCCTCTTCTACTATTGCTTTTTTTTTTTTTTTTTGTTGCGGTACACGAACCCGTGTCCCCTGCATCGGCAGGCGGACTCTCAACCGCTGTGCCACCAGGGAAGTCCCTACCATTGCTTTTTACCACTAGGTCTTGCCACAACCAGATGTTTCATGATAAACTTAGAAACTTACAGGAGTGCTATCAAGGTTTGTTATACAGCAGGGGTCCCCAAGCCACGGGCCGAGGACCAGCACCAGTCTGCGGCGTGTTAGGAACCGCACAGCAGGAGGTGAATGGCAGGCGAGCGATCCAAGCTTCATCTGCCGCGGCCCAATGCTCCCCATTGCTCGCATTACCACCCGAACCATTCTTCCCCCACCCCACCCCACCCCACCCCCCAACCACCCCACCCCCTTCCCGGGAAAATTGTCTTCCACGAAACCCATTCCTGGTGGCGAAAAGGTTGGGGACCGCTGTTATACAGGAACCCAGTAGACTTCACAGGTATTGGATTGTCTTGCATGTGCAGCTACACTAGTTATGTTCATGTCCTTTTCATTTGTTTAAAAAACATCTGTTTCGTTTTGTAGGTTCATGGGTGTGTGTGTACATCAAGGACAATTGCATGCACTCACAGAGGTAAGACTTCAATGAGCGTGTTGTAGTGACTTCTTTGCCTTAGTTTCAGCATGTATGGTTCCACTGTAATTGTTACTCGCATATGTACGCAAAATATGTGTGCGTTTATGGTTATGCAAAAATGGCATGTTAACAATGTTTTCTTCTGTAGCCTGGGGACAATGGCCATATCTATTAATACTCTTGGATTCCCTAATAACATGTGGTGAGTTCTCGGGGAATGAGTGCTCAAATATTATATTGGTTCTTGCTGCCCAGATGACCCCCTCCTAAACTAAAGGATGGCATCACTTGGCTGCAAACTCTATCATGGCAACAAATTCCCAGACTACCCAGAAATTTGTGGTGTCCTGATCTAAAATTCCACTGCTGCTGCTCTAGTTTCCTGATTGAAGGAAACTACTCCTTGGAGAATTTACATCTTTATTCTCATTTCATTTTCAGCCTCTTATAGGCAGGTAAATATGTGGTAGTCATTACTCAGCCTCTGAGGACCTGAGAATCCTCTCTGGAACAAAGGCTTCCCAAATTCAGGTACTGGGTTACCAACTTCAGAATTTACTTGGGTGCTTCTTAGAAGCACAGATTCCTGGAATACTCTAGGTTTAGTAGGTCTTCAGAGGGCCCATATGTATTCTTGAAAGCTCTTCAGATTATTTTAATGATTATCTAGGTTTGAGAATCTATGTTCTAGAATGTTTTCACATTTCTCCTTGAGAAGTACCAAAACACAAAGTGAAGAAATTTAGGAAGGAAAATTGTTTAACAGAATTTGCAAGAGCATTGGTTCCCTGGTATTAATTGTTAATATCTTATCAAGGAGGGTCCTGTGTGCCTTACCCTATGTCTTTTTTCTCAATTACTGAGGATACCGGAATGTGAAGTGTGTGTAGCTATGTCCTGCCTCTCGTATGGAAGACCAAAGAAAGTGGGTTAGTGAGGTAGTGAAGAGCATGGGCTCTGTAGTATTGATTGCCTAGGCTTGAATCTCCCTGTGCTGCAGTGTTTTCACTTGTAAAACGGGAATAACGATAGTAATACCTATCCCAGGGAATCTAGATAGGGAAGAGGACTATAGCTGGGCCCTAAAGTATTTGAATTTTAAAAGTCTGGGGTAAAAGGCAGATTGAAGAGTAGCTAGGGAGATAGGAAGAAAACCCAGGAGTGTGTTGGCCTGGAATGGAAAGGAAGGGGTTTCAAGGAGGAAGAAGTAATTATGTAATTGTGGCAAATAACTGTTGGTTAGATCATGATCTCACAGTGATATTGTGAGGATGAAATATAAAACGCTTATTTAACACAGTACCTGGCATGTAGTGATTGCTTAATACATTTTAACTATTACAGCTTTTATTAACAGTGACTCGTCCCTCCTGAACTCCTTGAATTGTCAGTATTTTTCATTTGGTACTTAGTTCTGTACTACTGTTAATGTCATTAGATTTTTAAAAAATTTTACAAAGTATAACATAACAGAAAAGCACACATGAAAAGTGTGCATCTCACTAGGTTTTCACAAATGAACACACCCATAACCAGCATCCTGGATCAAGAAACATTTTCTGTGTATTTCTTTTCTCAGAAGTAAGTCTATAAATTCCTCAAAGACAAAACTCTGTCCTCTCAAGCCTTCTATCCACTAAAGCTCTGGCACTAATAAACTAATTAATAAACACTTGTAAAAGTATTTGTTGCACTCTCTGTTTATATCACTGTTTTCTGAAATGTGAGTTCATTGGAAGGGCTTGTGTGTTGGTTTTACTGACAAAGAAGAACATGCTTTGAAATCTGTGATCATGTCTCAAGTTTAAAAGTGGATGTAGTAGAAATGGCAGAAATGTATGATCATAATGCAACATTCTTTTGGCCATGTTGCACTTAAATAATATTTTCTGTTGCTTATTAGCTTGTTTATAGCCATATACAATATGCAGTAAGTGCTTTGTGAGTATATTTCCAGTATCATTAATGAGATATTGATATAGTTTATGATATTAACAATCTTTATTATGATGTTAATAGGCTGAAGGCCGTGAGGCCCAAATATCCAAATGTTCTTGCTTGTTTTCAGAAGGGGATCAGCAAAGGCCATCATGCCATAGATTTCTGGAGTCTCCTAGGTTTAATTGCCTTATAATTTGACTTGACAGCACAGCTATTGGTTTCACTAAGGATCATAAAAATAAATTACTAATAACATCAAGCATACTGCTTGGAACTTGGATGATATTTAGTAAATATTTCTTGGTTGGCAGAATGCCTGCCCTCCACAGTAATGTGAGCACCATTCCTTATTTCTCTTAAAACAGTTTACCAATAATTACAGGAGACAAGCATAGCTCTTATTAATGCCTATAAAGTATTGATATTATTAAGAAGAATATTTCTCATATACAATGGTGATATAGACTTTTCTGGGCTTCAGCCATTTCCACAAGTCTTCATTGTAATTGTAGACATTAATTGAACTTGGAACAGTAAGACATTTAGGTGTGTTTTCTTTAAACTACCTATAGTAAGGATAGACTTCTAAGTTTTTAAGCAAATGAGTATTTGTTAAAGAGAAAGAAGTTGATAAAAGATCAGGTAGGGCTTCCCTGGTGGCGCAGTGGTTGAGAGTCCGCCTGCTGATGCAGGGGACACGGGTTCATGCCCTGGTCCGGGAAGATCCCACATGCCGCGGAGCGGCTGGGCCCGTGGGCCATGGCTACTGAGCCTGCGTGTCCGGAGCCTGTGCTCCGCAACGGGAGAGGCCACAACAGTGATCAGGTAGAGGGACTTCCCTGGTGACGCAGTGGTTAAGAATCTGCTTGCCAACGCAGGGGACACAGCTTTGATCCCTGGTCTGGGGAGATACCACATGCCGCGGAGCAACTAAGCCCGTGTGTCACAACTACTGAGCCCGCGTGTCACAACTGAACCCCTGACACCTAGAGCCCATCTTCGCAACGAGAAGCCACCACAATTAGAAGCCCGTGCGCTGCAACAAAGAGTAGTCCCCGCTCACCACAACTAGAGAAGCCCTGTGTAGCAACGAGGACCCAAAGCAGCCAAAAATAAATAAATAAATAAATAAATGTTCCTTTAAAGAAAAAAAAAAACTAGGTGTAGAACCTTTTGAGTTTAATAAGTTGAATTAAGAATCTAAAAGTGTGTCTTTGACTCAGAAGACCTAACCTTATCTTTCATTTGGTCACAAATATCAAGGAAGTGGAAATCTTTGGTTTTTAAAGACAGAAAATATAACCATATGGTCAGTTAGCTATTGCTGTATAATATCCAGCCACAAAACCATGCAACAGTAAACATTTATTTCTGATACCTCTGCAGGTTCAGCTAAGCTGAGCTGGGCCCAGTTGGGCAGTTTTGCTGCTCTCACTTTTGCTCACTCATGCATCTGTAGGTCAGCTGGTGGTCTGCTCTAGGCTGGGCTTTGTGGGGCACTTTGCTCCAGCTGTTTCTCATTCTCTTCTGGGACCAGTGGGCTAACCTGGACATGTCCTTCTTAAGATGAAACCAGAATAGCAAGAGTATGCTAGCCCATTTGCACAAGTGCTTTTCATGATTCTGCTTATCTTCAAGTTTGCTTGGCCAACATCCTTTTGGACAAAGCAAGTCACATGCCCGAG
The DNA here is from genome assembly GCF_003031525.2 of Neophocaena asiaeorientalis asiaeorientalis. Lineage (NCBI taxonomy): Eukaryota > Metazoa > Chordata > Mammalia > Artiodactyla > Phocoenidae > Neophocaena > Neophocaena asiaeorientalis. Next base: position 1,230,644 of record NW_020173335.1, read on the forward strand.
TCCACACTGGGAGCATACTGCAAAGTTACATGTCAAAGGACAGTGATTCAGTAAGGGGTGAAGAATTGGAACCTTTGTTTGCAATTTCCCATACCCTATAAATATCCCAGTCAGCACATCATAATCATTTGTCTTTTCTACCCTACTTGAGGGTAAAGACTTGCTCTCATTTTAAAAATTATAACTACCAGTTTCTAAACTCCCACTATGGGCTAAGTGCTATGCTTGGTGTTTTATATATTAGCTATAATTCTCACAATTCTACAGTCCTATTTCCTCCGTTTTATAGATGAAAAAACTAAGGCTGAGAGAAATTAAATGGTTTCCCCAAAGTAGGATTTAGATCCAGGTTCATCTGACTTCAAAGCCTGTACTGTTTCCATTACAACATGATGTCCTTAATTCACGTCTGTATTCTTCATAGTGCTGAGCACAGGTTCTTGTATGTGTAGCATGTGTAGTATTTGTAGAATTCGATTCTGACTAACTTTGTATATTTTGGGTTATTTGGGAAAGCTGTTTTCTGGTTACTGGATATATTAGAATGTATTTGGGTACAAGTAACAGAAAATAGTTAAGTGGCCTTAAGCAACAAAAGGACATGTAAACTGGAATTCCAGCAGTTTATTAGGTTAGGGGTTGGTTTAATTCAACAGCTAAATAGATGTTATCCAGAGACACCCCCCACCACCACCTCTTTCCATCTCTTTGTTCTGTGCTTACATTGTCAACTTCACCCTAAGGTTGGCTGTCATTCATAAAAAGTGGCTGCCACCAACTTACATGCTATATGTTTTCTCTTCTATATTCAAGTTGGGGGGGGGCTGTCAAAGAAAGAGAGGAGAGAGAGATGCTTCCAGACAGATTATACGACATCTCATAATGTTTTTTTGTGCTTTTTGTTTTTGTTTTGTTTTTATTCTTGTTTTTTAGTTTGTTAAGAAAAGCACAAAGAGGGAAATATCCTCATAATCAAACAGTTTGGGGAACCTCTTTGTGCAGAACCTCTTAGTGCCTAGAAGATTGGGAATTTGGGGGATAAGTAGGGTATAAGGTTATGGGGCAGGGGCCTCAAGTGACAATACTCTGGTCCAGGGAGTCAGCAAAAGAATTGTTTGGCGGGTAGGATGTTTTGGGGTCTTTCTTGCCATTTCTGCCATGGAGAAACTATTCTTTTTTCCACTGTGGCAATGAGAACCACTTAGCTATAAACAGAGCAATTGCTTGGCCTCTTTACAGCGAAGTCACCTCAGCCAGGTAGATACTTGGTACTGAAAGAAATGCTCTTCCCTCATGAGGGAATGGTCAGCCCTGCAGGTGGCTGAAGAGAATTTTTTAATTCACATAGCCCTCATCCTCTTCTCACTCACCATTTCCACCCCAACTCTACACCTTCTTTCTTAAGGAAGAGTTACTTTGAAAACTCCTTGTTTATGTGGGTTGATATGTGTTGTTTCTGAGTCGGTTTCTGTCAGACTTGTAAGAAGCCTTATATAATCAGAGAGCTTACAATGAAAGGAAACTCTGTGGGTTCAGTGACCAAACTCATGCATTATTTATAAAAATGAGCAGCCAGACCCCGATTCCAGTTTCTTGGTGTGCAGTGATATTGCCATTAGTTTTGCCTGCTTCTTTTCTTGCTTTTGTGTGACCCAGTACAGAGTATTCTCCTGGCCTTATTTACCTTGAGCCAAATGCAAAGTTGTCTGGTGCCTGCCTTGGGTTAACTTTGGCAGCATACCCATACCCTATCTTTCAAGCATGTGGCTGCTTTTCCTGTCCCTAATATATCTTTGCTTCAATTTGATATGCTACTACATGAGTAATCTTCATTAGGCATACTTTGATAATGTGATGCTTCTGTTTAAAAACTTCTGTTTAGCATTCTAGACTCTCTCTAATCGGATTTCAGAATTCAAATTGCTCCCTTTAGTTGGGTGGGTCTTTTGGCTGTCTTCTACACATGCTGGCCTTAGATATGCCTTCCAGGACCCTTGTCTCTCTTCTCCCTTTCACCTTCCAAGTTATGTCAAATTCCTCTAGTGGAACTCAGTCTCTTAAATAGGGTCTGTATAATGACCCGTGTGGCTGGGCCCATAGTATATATAAGAAAGCTGAATTAACTCCAGTGGAAAGAGCCCAAAGTCAAAAATAGTGTGAAATGTTACATCTCAAGTCCTTTCACAATTAGAAGTTTATTTCATTTATACTTGTAAAAATAGCTAAAGCATTCCTATTAATACATGTTGGCATCTTCTTTACTTTTGAAAAAAGTAGCTTTTGTTTAACTTTTTGGTTTGGTCATTTAGTAATAAAGAAATCTCTAAATAAATTGTGGTACATGTTTTCTGCCCTTATTTTTAGTAACTCCCTAAGACATTTGAGGAATAAGAATTTGTGGGCTTCCCTGGTGGCGCAGTGGTTGAGAGTCTGCCTGCTGATGCAGAGGACACGGGTTCGTGCCCCGGTCCGGGAAGATCCCACATGTCGCAGAGCGGCTGGGCCCGTGAGCCATGGCCGTTGAGCCTGCGCGTCCGGAGCCTGTGCTCCGCAATGGGAGAGGCCACAACAGTGAGAGGCCCGCGTACTGCAAAAAAAAAAAAAAAAAGAAATAAGAATTTGTGGTTGGCAGTTTAACCCACAAATAATAGAAGAGTTCATTTAGTTTACTTCATTCTTAAAGAAGTTTTTCCCTGACTTGCTAGCTTGCCTCCAGCTCATTTAGTCATTCAAAAAAAAAAAAATTACTGGCTCTCACTATGTGTCCAGCACTATTCCAGGTACTGGGAATATAATAATGAACAAATAATGATCTCTACCGTCATGGAAATTACATTGTAATGAGCAGGGGGTGGGCAGAGGAGTTAGATTAAACAGGAAAACAAATTGTAATATATATGGTGTTTTGTGCTGTGGGGTTTGCAATTTTGAATATGTGGATAGGGGAAGTATCACAGAAGAGACAAAAATTAAGGAGGTAATGGAGCTAGCTATGTGAATATCTGGGGAAAGAGTGTTCTAGGCAGTGGGAACAGTAAGTGCGAAGACATAGAGGCAGAAATGCCTGGTGCTGAATGTGGTCGAAGAACTCCAAAGACGGTGATGTGGCCGCAGCAGAGAGAGTAAAAAAGAATAGTAGTAGATGAAGGTAAGAGAGGAAACATGGGCCAGAGCACGTAGTGTCTTACAGACCATTGTAAGAGTTTCAGCTTTTACTCAGGGTGAATTGAGAAGTCTTTGGAGGTTTTTGAGTAGAGTTGTGACATGATGTGACTTACCTTTTAACAGAATCACCCTGGCTACTGTGTGGTGAATAGACTGAAAAGGAGGCAAGGTTGAAAGCAGGAAGACTAGTTAAGAGAGACTATTGCAACAGAGTCCATGCAATAAATAGAGACTATGCCAAAAAAAGTGAGAAATGATGGTAACTTGGACCAGAGTGGTAGCAGTGGACCTTGTGATTCTGGATCTATTTTGAAAGCAGAGAAAACAGGCTTTCCTGATGCATTCGGTGAGAGGTTTGAGAAGATGAAATAACTCAAGGATAACCAAGGTTTTTGGCCTGAGAATCTGAAGGATAGAGTTGCTGTTAATGGAGATGGGGAAGACTACAGGAGGTACAAGATGGGAAATGATCAAGAGGTCAGTTTTGAACAGGTTGAGTTTGAACCTGTTCAAGTTCAAGTTATCTCCAAGTGGAGATAACTTCATAGAACATTGGGATTCCACGGAGTACTCTGAATGATACCTTCCTTGTGCACATTCCTGTTTCTGTTTATCAGCTTTTTCACTAGAAAATATTTTATTGATTTAGAAGGAGGCGTTTTTCAACTGCTGTATTACTTCCCGAGTAATAATAATGAAAATCATTAAGTCATTTTTCTTATTTCAGTGTGCCAGGTCCTGCTAAGCCTCTCCCTTGGCGGTGGGGGTGGGGATATATTAGCGTACAATCCCATGGAATATATGCTATTTTCCCCATTTTACAGGTGAGAAATCTGAGGCTCAGAGAGAAATTAATTTATCTGAGGTCTCTTAGCTAAGTAGTGGAGCTAGGATTGAGTCAAGTTCCACCTGACTGTAATCCAGTTTACTCGACTTTAAGCTCCTTGATCCTGGCTATTTTGTTCACTGCTGAATCTTCAATGGAGAGAGGGTGGTCTCCCAATATACCTCTCACACATTCCTACTATTCAAGGGCATTTCAGCATTCCTACACCTGATACCTAATTACTGTCTGTACCTTTTGTGTTTACTTGCTCTTTATGTTGGTCTTTTCTTGTTATCGTGGTCACCATTGCTTGCTTATATAGTAAATTCTTAGATCAGTGATTTCCAAAGTGAATCATAAGCTTTTCTTTCCTCAACATGCTCATTTTAGCTCATTTCACCTTCTCATAGAAATTGCTTGTGTCTGTTTCCTACTCAACAAATAATTATTAAGCAGACACTTTGTGTCAACGGCCAGTTTAGGTGAACTTCAAAAAGGAGAAGTTGTTCTGTGAAGGGGCAGAAAAGTTGTTTAAAGCCTTCTGTAGTACTTGGCACAAGTAGCTACTTCATACATGTTTATTAAATGAATTACTAACTTGTAAAAGTATTAGTTGAGTGCTTAGCTTTTCTACAAATGATAGTTCTCTTTTCCTTCATCCCTGATCTCTCCCATTTTCTACATCTTCTCAGTCACCATGACCTGACCATTTTACCTCTTACTACCCTGAATGCATTTACCTTAGGCCAGTTCCTTCTGCCATTGCCATCTCTTTCGCCACAACCTTCTAAACTAGTCTCCCTGTCAGTTTTGTTCCTCACCTTAAATCCATACTGTCCGTATTGCGAGCCAGAGTGGTCCTTTTAAAATACAGATCTCTTTTTTAACCATCTTAGCAATTTTTAAGTGTACAATTCAGTAGTTAGTATTAAATATGTTTTTATTGTTGTGCAACAGATTTCTGGATCGTCTTCATCTTGCAAAATTGAAACTCTATACTATTAAACAACTCCCCATTTCCCCCTTCCTCCAGTCCCTGGTAACCACTATTCTATTTTCTGTTTCTATGATTCTGACAATTCTAGGTACCTCAGAAAAGTGGAATCACACAGTATTTGTCTTTTTGTGACTGGCTCATTTTTCTTAGCTTAGTGTCCTAAAGGTTCATCCATATTGTAACATGTGACAGGACTTCCATTCTTTTTAAGCCTGAATAATATTCCATTGTAAGTATATACATCCTATATTTTACTTATCTATTCATCTATCAATGGACATTTGGGTTGCTTTTACCTCTTGACTATTGTGAATGATACTGCTTTGAACGTAGGTGTGCATATGTCTCTCTGAGACCCTGTTTTCAGTTTTTTTGCAAATATACCCAGAAGTGGAATTGCTGAATGATATAATAGTTCTATTTTTAATTTTTTGAGGAACCACCATACTGTTTTCCATAGCTATTATACCATTTTACAGTCCCACCAATAGTGCACAAGGGTTCTAATTTCTCCACATCCTTGTCAATACTTGCTATTTCCTGGTTTTTTTTTTTTAATAGTTGCATTCTAATGGATGTGAGGTGATATCTCACTGTGGTTTTCATTTGCATTTCTCCATCTCTAATTTGTTGCAGAGACTATCCTTTCCTTTGATACATGAGGGTGTATTTCTGGGCTTTCTATTCTATTCCATTAGTCTATATGTCTGTCTTTTTGCCAACACCACAGTGTTTAATACAAATCTAATTTTGTTTTTCCCTGCATAAACCCTTCTATGGCTCCTCATTGCCCTCAGGTTAAAGTCAAAACATCTAATCCTGGTACTCATTATCTCTGTGGCCTCACTGCTCATTCTTCTCTGACCTGTTGGTTCTTGTCTTAGCTGTGCACTACAGCTGTACTGAACCTCTTTCTCTTTCAGTTCCACAAATGGGATGTGACCCTTTCCACCTTCGGGTCTCTGCACCAGCTCTTCCCTCTGCCTAGGACACAGTCCTTCCATCTCCCAGTGGTCTGGCCAACTCCTATTTAACCTTCAGGACTCAGCTTAGATATCACTATCTCTGGGAGCCTTTTCTAATCTCCCAAGATTAGTTAGGTACCCCTCCTACACGCTCCCATAATACAATAGTATTTACCATTGACTTTAATTCATTGTTTGCTTGTGTATGTAGTTTATAAATTCCTTGACTGTTTTGTTTGCATTGACATCCACTGGGTCCTGTATAGTGCCTGACAATGATAGCTGCTTATCATATATTTTTTTAATACCATCTTTAAAAAATTTTAAATTAATTAATTAATTTATTTATTTGGGTTGTGCCAGGTTTAGTTGTGGCACGTGGTATCTTTGTTGCGGCATGCAGGATCTCTAGTTGTGGCATGTAGGATCTAGTTCCCCGACCAGGGATTGAACCTGGGCCCCCTGCATTGGGAGCACAGAGTCTTAACCACTGGACCACCAGGGAAGTCCCTTATCATATTTGTTGATTGAATGAATAAATGAATAATCAGTGGCATTTTCTGGTTCAAAAGCATTCAGTGATTTCCTCGCTGATTACAGTATAGTTTTGTAACCTTAGTTGCTTACCGGAATTGCTTAGGAGCTTTTTAGAAAGTGCAGATGCCAGGACCTCACACAAGGCCTATTGAGTTAAAGTCTTGGGTGAGGCCCAGGCATCTGTTTTTAAAAATAAATTAATAAAGTGCCATAAGTTATTTTGATGCACAGCCAGTGTTAAAACATAGAACTCAGGATTAACTCTTAGCCTGATATTCGGTCCTCTGTGCTCTAGCATCATCCTGCCTTTTTTTCTTCTAGCTCTCCTCCTCTTTAACAAGTACTCTATAACTCAGGCAAACTGGGTTTAATGTGTGTACTAAACACTGTGTGTTTTCCTGCCTCTTTATTCATATTATTTCTTCAGCCCAGAATACACTCTTTGCCTTTATCCTATAGAAATCTTCCCTCCCTTCAAGACTTGGCTCAAAGTCCACTTATTCTTCCATAAAACCTTTCCTGATTCTTTCTCTGCCACTGCTAAACCTCCGTACCTCTCCCTTATGTAATCAAAATGTTTCCCTCCATTGACCTTCTCTTACACTTTCTTTGGCACCTCTTTTTAAACATTTTGCCATATATTAAAGTTATTTTTGCTTTAGTTTCCCTGCACAAGTGTAAGCTCCTAGAATAGAGGAGGAACCCAGGCTTCAGGGTCAAAAGACTTGGGTACAAATCCAGGTTCCACCATTACTAGTTGAATAACGATAGACAAGTTATTTAAATCTCTGGGCTTGATTTCCTCATTCATAAGAAAAGGATGACAGGGCTTCCCTGGTGGCGCAGTGGTTAAGAATCTGCCCGCCAATGCATGGGAAACGGGTTCGAGCCCTGCTCCAGGAACATCCCACCTGCCGCAGAGCAACTAAGCCTGTGCACCACAACTACTGAAGCCTGCGTGCTCTAGAGTTTGTGCTCGGCAACAAGAGAAGCCTGCGTACTGCAACGAAGAGTAGCCCCTGCTCGCTGCAACTAGAGAAAGCCTGCGTGCAGCAACGAAGACCCAACACAGCCAAAAAATAATAATAAATAAATAAATAAATTTATTAAAAGAAAATAAAGAAAAGGATGACAGAATGTTTCAAGATCTTGCAAAGTTCAAATGAGGTAACTGTGAAAGTGCTATGTAAAACCTGTTGCTGGCTATTATATAATGGCAGGGATAGTGTCTTACTTATCTGTATGCTCCTAATCTCCCAGCAGTACCTTGTGTTTAGGACACTCATTTATAGACATTGGCTGAATGATTGAATAGGGAGAAAGGAAGCAAACAACAAACATTTTATGTCATCTAAAAAGTGAAGTTGAGGTAAATTTTCCAATGCATTTTAGTACCTGTATGAATGGCTGGAACTCTTGCCTCATGAATGGAGTAATTTCTAAATGGCCTCTTATGTTGTTCAATTGTAAGGCCTCTTGCATAGTCATCCTTTTCCTCTGTAACTAATTTGCTCAACAATTTCTTTTCTACCCAGATTAGCTAGTCAATCAAACATACGTTTCTGGTACACCCAGAAGGAACAGAACCGAGCACTAACTTACAAATAAAACAACAGACATGTTACTTACCTGATAAGTCTTCAAGTCAACTAAGGTGTTTGGATAAGAAAATATTTCATTTTTTTAACCAATAATTTATTGTACTTGGCAGTGTCAGGGACACTTTTTTAAAAAAATAACATTTTTCTGATTATAAAATCATAATACTTGTTAGAGAAATAGCTAATATATCTGGAATGTAAAGTTTTGCATGCATTTTCTTTTTTTCATCCTATGACAACCCTGTGAGATATAGCTATTATGATTGCTATTTATATAAAAAGAAGCTAAGAATTAGATTAAATAATAACCGAAAAGCTCTTTTTCCACTTTTACCTACTTAAGTCAATTTTCAAGTCTTAGTTTAAATTTTCACTTTACTGTAGTGGCTTTTCCCAGTGATCTCCCTGCATCTAGATCGTTACTTAGATTATTATTCTCTTTGATATTATTCTCTTTCCTTTTTCATTGTAGCACATCTCATAACATATAGATCTTCATTTATTTGAATGTTTGTTTATTGTCTCTCTCATATGTCAGTTCCAGTAGGACTGGGACCATGTTCTGTTTTGTTTACCACTAGCAACAAATAGGTAACAGGTCATTGAAGAGCTTGGGGTTCTTGGGGTGGAGGAAATAGCAGGCTTCCTCAGGCACTGCCATTTTATTAAGCTCAGGAAGCTAAAGATCACATTCTTAGATGTTGGGAAGTTGGAGTATTGGTTAGAGAGGGCACCACCATTAAGGAGGACAGTTGTGTTTAGTATGATTATTCTCTTCCCTAACTATTCTCTTCATAAAGCTAATATGGGTTACTTTGGCCCCTTGGCAAGGATGTTATAGAAGGACTTCAATTGTATGATGTGGGGCTTAGAATGGACTGCCTTTCAGATCTATCCCATCATATTATATTGTTATTCCATACCCTTGGGCATTATTTTCCTCATGAGTATGTACCTTTGAAAAAACTGTTGATCCATCCATGAGATAAGTAAAGATAATGTATATATGCTGATACTGACTAGCTTATCCTGTACATAAGGTCATAGAAATACTTTTCTGAGAATACCTAAAAGAAAAGGAGATATTCATGAAGATTAGGGAGGAGAAGATTAAAAATTTGAGAGAAAGAGGCTGGATCATACAGGGCCTTATAGGCCATGGTGAGGATTTTGAATTTTGTTTTAAATACAGCAGGAAGCAGTTGAAGGATTTTAGACAGGAGAGTAGTAGGATACAATTTACATTTTAAAATAGCACTTTGGCTGCTCTGGAGAATTGACTGTAGAGGGACGGAAGTGAGGGCAAGGAGACCAGTGAGGAGAAACGTATAGATTATATGAGAGATGTGGGTAGCTTGAACTGCGGTGGTATCTGTGAAGATTTTTAAAGATCTGTTTTAGAAATAGAAAGACAAGGTCTTGTGACTTAGGTAAGAAAGAAGAGTGAGGAATCAAATGATGCCCATTTTCGGGCTTCCCTGGTGGTGCGGTGGTTGAGAGTCCGCCTGCCGATGCAGGGGACACGGGTTCATGTCCCGGTCCGGGAAGATCCCACATGCCGCGGAGCAGCTGGGCCCGTGATCCATGGCCGCTGAGCCTGCGCGTCCAGAGCCTGTGCTCCGCAACGGGAGAGGCCACAACAGTGAGAGGCCCGTGTACCGCAAAAAAAAAAAAAGATGCCCATTTTCTAGGTGGGTGGTTGTTTCATTTACTGAGATGTGGAAAACTTGGAGAGTGCTGCTGGAGAACTTCCTCAGCTGTGTGTGTATTACCTGGGATTTTTTTTTTTTTTTTTTTTTTTTTTTTTTTTT
>NW_020173335.1:1240696-1271915 GCF_003031525.2 Neophocaena asiaeorientalis asiaeorientalis
TTTTTTGCTGTACGCGGGCCTCTCACTGTTGTGGCCTCTCCCGTTGTGGAGCACAGGCTCCGGATGCGCAGGCTCAGGGGCCACAGCTCACGGGCCTAGCCGCTACGCGGCATGTGGGATCCTCCCGGACCGGGGCACGAACCCGTGTCCCCTGCATCGGCAGGTGGACTCTCAACCACTGCGCCACCAGGGAAGCCCCCTTTTTTTTTTTTTTAACGTAACACTGTAATCGGCATAGTCTCTTCGCTACAAAAGACCAGACTCAGCATTTGAGCTTTTCAGGGATAACACATCACTACATCTTAAAGCCCTTCCTTGGGCAAGAGCTTTCTGGTCTAAGGTCTAAGGACTGAGGTAGCTGATGAGAGCTGATTCATGGAGAGTGTAGAAGGAATTTCTATATGTAGATAGATAGTTAGGGACACTTAATTTGTTCATTAATTCAATTAGTATTTATTGGGGCTTATTCTGCTAGACACTGATCTAGGAATGGCATTGAACCTCTTCTCAGTGAACTCAAGAAGTGAAGTTAATTGTGTGTTAGGACTTTCTGAATTTATTTGGAAAGGGTTTAGAATTCAGTGCTATGGTCATTCTCTGCCTTTAGTCGTTTAGAAAAATGTTTTAGAATTTAGCATCCCTAGAACGCTTCTGAGTGACATGACATCCAGATCTGCTGCTTTGTTTGAATTGAGAGTTGGCCTTAGACCAGCATTAGCTGCTTCCCAGAGAGTCCAGTGGCTGATAGAGGAAAGATAATTTGGAACATGGTAAAATAAATCCAGACTTAACTTTACTCAAGATTTATCATCTGATTTTTCTCATTTACTCTCTCTCTCTCTCTCTCTCTCTTTTTTTTTTTTGGTCGTGCAGTATGCAGGATCTTAGTTCCCCAACCAGGAATCGAACCCATGCCCCCTGCAGTGGAACTGCAGAGTCCTAACCACTGGACCGCCAGGGAATTACAGAGGGCACATCATTCTGACACTTGAGATGGTCTGAAACCAAAGCAAAGGCGCTCTCTTTTTCCTTACAGCTGTAGATATTTATGTATACACCAGACCTCAAGTCTGTTTTCTCAGCAGTAGAACCAGAACTGGCTGAGTCCTCTGTTCCCACCCCTTCCTTCGATAACTCCAACTAGTCTTTGTGAATTTTTGTGAACTTGCGGGTAATTAGTTACCTATCTGACCCTTAGCCTTCAGAGGAGATTTCTGCCTGTACTTGGCATGACTATTGGGTTGGGAAGTTGTCTTCCACATAGCAAATTGGAAACCTTTCCTCCCTTTCTACCCCCCTACCTACTGTTTGCCACTAGAAGATACCATTTGAGCTTATAGTTGCCTCTAACTTTTGCTTGACTTCTTCCTTACCCAGAGACCAAGTGGTGTGTTGATATGGGCAGAAGAGGTAGAAGAAATGATTAGCTTATTTGAGGACAGAGTATCCTTTGATATAAATCACCTTAATTAGAAACTTAACCTCTTTTGGTTTCCATTTTCATTTTGTCCACTGTCAAGCCCTTACTCCTGAGATCTGCTAAGGGGAGGCAGGATGTATTGTCTTCCTTAATAGATTGCTTTGTTCACTCTGAGCCCAATCACCAGGTGAATGTCAGAGGTTCCTGTCTGAAGCTGGAGGATGTGGGGTTGTAGTAGATGTGGGGTAGCAAGCTGGAGGGAAGAATGCTTTTAAACATGACCTTAATAGCCATGTTGCTGGTAGAGATATTATGGATTTGGGGATAGGAAAGCAAGCTGGATGGAGTAGTCAGGAGCCCTGGGCTGATCATAAATCATGTCTGGAACCATTGATTGCTAGTAGAGCTTTATGGGGCAAAGAAAATAGTCTTATTGTTATCTTAGTTCATTTCTTTGAGAAGATTTGTTTTACAGATTTATCTTTTAATGTTTATTTAAACAAATTTGATTTTGATTTTGAGATGTTTGCTGTAAGAATTAAAAATCTGTGGGAAAAGCTTAGTCATTCCTTTTTTTTGTTTTTGTCTGTGTTGGGTCTTAGTTGGGGCACACAGGATCTTTGTTGCGGTATGCGGGGCCTTTCATTGTGGTATGCAGGGTCTTTAGTTGTGGTGCATGGGCTGTCTAGTTGTGGCACGTGGGCTCAGTAGTTGTGGCGCAGGGCTTAGTTGTCCTTCGGCATGTGGGATCTTAGTTCCCCGACCAGGGATCGAACCTTTGTCCCCTGCATTAGAAGGTGGATTCTTAACCACTGGACCACCAGGATGTCCCAGTCATACTTTTTTGAATCTTGTGGGTAAACAGTCATTTTGTTGTTTATAGTAGTTTATGTGCATAGAAAAACACTCTTACTACTTCAGGTGCGTTAAACAAACATGTTCTTTGTGTGTGTGTGTGTGTGATATGCGGGCCTCTCACTGTTGTGGCCTCTTCTGTTGCGGAGCACAGGCTCCGGACGCGCAGGCTCAGCAGCCATGGCTCACGGGCCCAGCCGCTTCACGGCACATGGGATCTTCCCGGACCGGGGCACGAACCCGCATCCCCTGCATCGGCAGGTGGACTCTCAACCACTGCGCCACCAGGGAAGCCCAACAAACATGTTCTTAAAGTGGTGAATGGGTTATGCTAAGTGTCTGTGGGAAGTGTGAGGAAAGAGGGGGCGATATCTTTATGGCCTCTTCTACTTGGCTTTCAGCTACTGATAAAAGAAATACCCTCTATAATTCTCAGAAGGAAATCTTAGATATATTTTTTAAGTCCATGTGCTTCTGACATTTTAAGGAATCTGCTGACAGAGTGTCAAAGGATCCTCAAAATTTCATATTGCCGAGTGGCCAAACACACTGTTTTGTATTTTGCTTTAAATTCATTGCTACCATAGTATCTGCCATATAGTAAGCATTATTAAATGTTTGTTTTGCATGATATTTATCAGAAAATTCCTCTCAAAACACATTTCTCTTTTTGATCTTAAGTTACATTAATGACAGAATTGGGAGGGCTTCAAATAAAAGAGGGAACTTAAAATCTGCCTCTATTTATTTAAATGTACTTATTCATTTGTTAATTCAACAATTTATTGTTTGTGTCACTGGATACTGGGCTTACATAGTTGAGAAAGATCTGGTCCCTGCCATCAAGGTTATAGTACAATATGATAACAATAGTAGAAATACATACAGGGGGCCAAAGTGGCACAAAGTATGGGATGGGGTATCAGGAAATGGTTTCCAAAATAAGAGACTCAAGCTGGGTTTAGAAGGATGAATAAGAATTAGCAAAGCTGTGAAGGGGAAGAAGAGTATTCTGGGCAGTAAACATGTATGAAGGCAGAGAGAGTGAAACATTTAAATATTCTGAAACACATTTTGGGTTCCCTTTCTCTTTGAATCAGTTCATTACTACTGACTGAGTCAGGCAGGTCCCGGTGGACCTCCTGGAGTGGAGGCTGAACCGTGGCAAACTCAGGCCTTGGCAGATGTGTGGATGTGCACTTGTAGTGGCTGTGGAACCTCGAGCTGAGAACAGGAGGCTCCTTTGGAGCATGAGCCTCCCACAGGGCGCTCTTGGGATGCCTGTCCTGGAATTACCCAGGGCAGTAACAAAGCTTTCTTTTCTTCTTTAAACCAAGCCAGCAGGATGGGATGTCTGCTAGCCTTTGTGTTTGGAGCCAACCAACAAATATACAGTGGCCAGCACAATGGCATTGTTGGGCTTCAGTGAAAACTAGGTCGGGGCCCAGGCCCTCCTCTGCAGAGGGCCCATCCAGAGAAGAGGTTTGACAAGCCACTGATTTGGCTATTTGGCATTGATGCTGGTTTCTGATGAGCTTCTGACTTACTTTTGGTATATAAGATTGTAGGATCTCTTCCCGTTGTTTCTCTCAACACATCTATTTGGAATCTCTGAGTTGCCTCTGACTCTTTTTCCTCAGTTCTCGTATCTACCATTAAGTTGCTAAATCCTTTAGATTCTACCTCTGCTTGTTCTAACTCTAGCCCACTTTTTCATACCTATGGTAGCATTCTAAGTCAGGCATTTGGTCATCTCTCATCTGGATGATGCAGTACCCTTCAAACCTCCCTCTAGCTCCTCCTCTATCCTGCTACCACCATGGGCTTTCTGAAATGTAGTTTTGGTCCTGTATTAGTTTCCTAGGGCTGCCCTAACAAAGCACCACAATGTGAGTGGCTTATAAAGACAGAAATTTATTCCCTCATAGTTCTGAAAGCTAGAAGTCTGAAATCAAAGGTTGGCAGGGTCTTGCTTTCTCTGAAGGCACTAGGGGAAGATCCTGCCTTGCTTCTTCCTAGTCTCTCTTGGTGTTCCTTGGCTTACAGATGCATCACTCAAATCTTTGCCTCCATTGATACATGACATTCTCCTTGTATGTCTGTATCTCCTCTCCTCTTTTTGTTAAGATATTGGATTAAGGATCCACCTTACTCCAATGGGACCTCATCTTACTTGATTACATCTGCAAAGACCTTATTTTCAAATAAGGTCACATTCACAGGTACCAGGGGTTAGGAATTGAGCCTATCTTTTTGGGAGACATAGTTCAATACACAATAGATTATATTATACCTTTACCTATAAACCTTTAGTGGTCCCCATGATCTGCTAAATTAGCTATAGATGTTTCATCTTGGTGTTCCAGAACTTTTACACTAAAAATAAATATAATAATAATAGCAATAATAACAACTAACATTGAGAACTTCCTTTGACATTGTTCTAAGCATTTTATACATTAGTTCATTAAATCTTCATAATTCTATGGATTAGGTTCTATTATTATTCCCATTTTGTAGATGAATATTAAAGAGTAACCAACCCAGGGTCACACAACTAGTCAGAGGTGAGATTCAGTCCTAGGCAGTCTAACTCTGCAGTATGTGGGCTTCACCACTATAATTTACTGACCAGCTTTACTTTTTAGCTTTATCCCTTCTCCCCTACTTACACTTTACGCAGGGAAAGAAAAACAAAAAGGAATGACTACTAATCTCTGCACTTTATCTTTGTGTTCCTTTTGCATAGAATGTCTTTTTTACTCCCAACCCTACATATGGGCTTCCAGGAAACAGAACTGAATCCTCAATGAATGATTAGCCAGGCCTATGTGGGGAAAGGTATTCCAGGTAAAGGGACCAGCAATGTGCACAAACGTGCAAGTAAGCAGGGGTCAGACCCTTATAAGCAGGAGTGAAAGACTTTGTGTGCCATGCTAAGGATTGTGGATTTTATCCTAAGAGTAATAGGGCATCAGTGAATAATTTTAACAAGGGAGTGGCTTCAGGTTGGTATTTTAGAAGGTTAATCTTGGCTGTATTAAGGAAAATTGATTGGAATGAGAGCTAAGTCTGTTCAAGATGTAAGAAGGGGAAAAGAAGACTAGTTAGAAAGCTAATGGCGTAACCAAGGGGAGGGATGATGATGATTAGATATTGATAGTGGGGAGAATGAGTTGTGTACTGTCAGCTGAGCACTGTGCTAGACATACTTTGTATACCGTATCTCTTTTCATTATTCCCTGCCTTTGATTAAATACCAAATCATATTGGTTCTACCTCTGAGATATCTCCAGGTATTAACCGCTTTTCCATTCTTGCTGCCATTGTCTTTCTCAGGCATTTGTTACTTCTCACCTGGATGATTCCAGAAGCCTTCTAACTGTTCTTCCAGCCTCAATTTTTTTTTTTTTTTTTTTTTTTTTGGGTTACGTGGGCCCCTCACTGTTGTGGCCTCTCCTGTTGCGGAGCACAGGCTTCGGACGCGCAGGCTCAGCGGCCATGGCTCACGGGCCCAGCCACTCGGCGGCATGTGGGATCTTCCCGAACCGGGGCATGAACCCGTGTCCCCTGCATCAGCAGGCGGACTCCCAACCACTGCGCCACCAGGAAAGCCCCCCAGCCTCAATTCTTGACCTTTCCATACAGTTTTTACATTACTGTTAGAATGATATTTCTGTGAAGCATGTCTCATCATTGTCCTGTATGAAAAAAAATTGTTAGTTGATTATATGTCATCTCTACTGGACTGTGAACTCAACTAGACTAGACTGTGAACTAAGGGCAGGGACTGGCCCCACTTAGTTTTATGTTTTTATGTAGTAGGTTTTCAATGTTTGTGTAGGTGGATGGATAGATGAATGGGTCTACCTCAGGACAACTGTGCTAATTAAGTGGCAGCAAATGATCCCTGTTAGTTGGATGGCAGCACATTTATCTGCCTTGGGTAAGTGCCTTAGCTCTAGGCTATTTGGGTAGATTCATCAAAAAGGTATAATAATTCTTACAGTTGATGTTTTCTTCAGAGCCTCTCTGAATATGTCTTTGAACCACTGTTCATAGATGTTTGTTTGATTACAGATATCAGTATATTGATAATTCAAAGTTAAAAAAAAAAAGGTAGCCATTTGCCTTGTTCTTCTGACTGTTTATGATTGGGTGAGGTTATGATCAGAATCAGCAAGAATTGAGAACAGGAGCCCTGGGTGTAGTGAATGTTACTTCGGGGAGAGGTAAGTATTGCCTAGTCCTGCTCCAGAATATTCTTTGTATGGGCATGTTTATGTGTCTGTCTGTGTCTGAGTGGTACCATCAGAGCCTATAGGGTGTATGTGGGAAGAACCATACTCTCAGCCTAGACAACTCTTAACTATCTTTTTAGGATCCAACCCAGGTGTTACTTTTTCTCTGAAACTTTCTAAACTCCTCAGTATCTACTTTCATACCCAAGTATTTACCTCTCCTAAAGGGTTATTAGTATTATTTACTTACCTATGTGTCTTTCATTGAACTTCTTTAAGGTGTAAACTGAGTGTTTACATACCTACATTTACTATGTGGATGGGACTCTTCCAATCACTGGGAGATATAATGTTGATGTAAATGGATAGGTTCTTACTCTCATATGGGGGTGACAGGAATGGGAAGAGTGCTCAATAAATCTTTGTAGAAATAACCTGAATTGATGTTCCTTTTTTTTTTTTTGGCCACACCGTGAGGCTTGCGGGATCTTAGTTCCCCAGCGACCAGGGATTGAACCTGGGCCCATGGCAATGAAAGTGCCCCTGGGCAGCAAGGGAATTCCCTGAATTGATATTCCTGAGTGGAGAATTAAGTGTCCACTTACCCGTCCCTTTGATGATTTTCTAGGGTGTTGGCATATGATTTCTTACATACATAGTAATATTGTTTAGTCACCAAACACACATTTGTTTACTGAGTGCCTTCTAAGAAAAGAGTCTTTAATGAAATCAAGTATCAAATACAAATGAAATGGCAGAAACTCTAACACTTTATTAGACCATGAAGAGGAGAGGTTTTGGTGTAGGTAAATTTGGGGAACAGTCACTTAAAGGTATTGAAGTACCTTTAACACATTTGATTGGCTGATATTATAGTTTTCTGAACTTGAAATTTTAAAAGAACAACAATAAAATTATGAAATCTTCTCTCTGTAGTAGGTATTTAAATGTGTTGCCAGTGCCTTAGGTTGTTTTGTAGAGCTCCCAAGGGAGTGGTCTGGAAGAAAATGAAAGCAAAGCAGCTGTTATCCCCAACCCGGAAAGCTGAATGTGCTGGAACAGTTGTTCTTGCCTCTGCTTCCCACAGAGGGGTTTGTTCAGAGAACACACCAGCCGAGTCTGCACAGGGGGTTGCTTATAGGGAAGTGGACGTTCCGACTAATGGGCACACAGTGTAGCAACTTAGAAATCTTCCTTCTTGGCAGATCTCAAACTTTCTTTCCTCATACATGCAAAGGTCTTGAGACATTGAGAAGTTGTGGTTTCTGAGGGCCCAGAGGCTTATCAGCTCCACCAAAGTATTCACCGAAGGCAGGCAAGAGAAGTGGGTTGTAAAAATAAATTCCATTTGGTTTCCCTCTCTGGATCTGGTTTGTGCTTTTTCCATCTTGCCAGGAAAAGTCAGAGCCTACTAGCCAGTGTGGTTCCTCACCTTGTCTCGCCTCTCTCCTCTGCTCTCCACCCTGTGGCTTGGTCTGTGGATTTCTCAGGCTTTCAGAGACATGACTGGACAGAGTAATAAACATGTGTTTCTCTGAACCAGAATCAAGAGTCCTGGCTTAGCCTGGCCCACAGAGAATGCACATACAGGCTTTTCACCAGTCCTTTCTGCGTGGCCCTCAGTAGGAAGCCTGAGTGGCTCCCAAAGTCAGGCCTTCCATGTCACACTGTCACCACGCCAAACACGTGAACCACCACTTCTTCATATCTTTTTCAGTCTCAGAGCTAAAGAAATTTGTCTGCATGTTTAGCTGTTAGCTTCATTGCCCCCATATAGCTTGGAATTTGCAAGTTCAGTTTCATTTTAGCAAATGAGCACCTCAGACGTAAACTGTGAACAGATTCAACTAGAGTGAAGAGATGAGGGCACTATGCTAATGCTGTCGTTATACCTCGTTTTGAGATTTCCAAAGCTAGATTATCAAGCAAGATGAAGCAGATCAACAGGTTTCCCTTTTGAGAAGTTTGACGTATTTTTAGCCATTCTCTCTGCCTTGCCAAACCTGATCCACTTCATCCAAGGATCTGAAGTGCTGCATCGTGCTGCCCCCAACTGGTTCTTTTTGGTGCTATGTTACCACATCAGAAAATCTCATTATATGGAACTTATATTTTTTTCTTAGCACTTTCATGTATTTGTATTCGATTCTTATAATAACATTGTGAGTAATATGGATCATGGATTATCATACCTACTTTTTATGTGGGAAAACTGAAGGGTAGCCTTATTAGTTGATTTGTCCAAAGTAAAATGGCTGTTGAGGCAGACTTGGACTAAAATTCAGATTTAAAAATGTGTGTGTGTGTGTGTGTATGTGTATATATATATATATAACTGTAAAATATTGCTAACATACAGACAAGTATAGGCAATAGAGATTGATTTTAAAGAACATTCACATATGCACCCGATTAATCAATTCTTAACATATTTGCTTCATATCTTTCTAAAAATATATATATATATATTTATTTATTTGGTTGCACTGGGTCTTAGTTGTGGCAGGCGGGCTCCTTAGTTGTGGCTTCAGGTCTCCTCAGTTGTGGCTCACAGGCTCCTTAGTTGCAGCATGTGGACTCCTTAGTTGTGGCTCCAGAGCTCCTTAGTTGCAGCTCACGGACTCCTTAGCTGTGGCATGCAAACTCTTAGTTGCGGCAGGCATGTGGGATCTAGTTCCTTGACCAGGGATAGAACCCGGGCCCCCTGCATTGGGAGTGTGGAGTCTTATCCACTGCGCCACCAGGGAAGTCCCTAAAATCCACTGCGCCACCAGGGACGTCCCTAAAATTCAGAATTTTTGCCTTCTCTCCCATTAGGTTCCCTAGTCTTTTGTAAATTCAATATCACCCCCACTCCAAAAAGGTATTAAGAGCTTAATTTTAGGCTTAGAGGAATTTTCCCCTTTTTCTCCCTTGGAAAGAGGAGGCAGATAATACATCATGTAAGGTTTGAATAAGTTCATGAATTTAATCGGCAAAAAATTTTGAGCTCCTATTCTGCATGAGGCTCTCTGTACCCAGACACCATGGCTCTCCAATGTAATGTAGGGGTAGATCATGAACTCTGGAGCTAGACTGCCAGAGTTGGAACCCTGGCTCTGCTGCTTAATAATTGGGTAACCTTGAGCAAGCTGCTTAACCTCTAAATGCCTTTTGTAAAATGAGAATAATAGTACACTTACCTTAGGGTTATATGAAGATTAAATGATGTAATTAATGGAAAGTTCTCAGAGTAGTGCCTGGCACAAAGCAAGTACCAAGTAAATAAATATTAGCTGCAGCTGCTGCTGCTATTTTTGTTATTATTATTTATTAACTCTATATAAATAGGCTTATTTGCTCTTAAAAAAAAAGGGCAAAGCAGCTCTTCATGGGTATGTAGGAATGACAAACACCCAAATTTCTTGAAAGAATACATCTTCATGTCATTTCCCCTTAGCCTTATCTCCTACTCACACCTCAATTCACTTTGATCTTACTCTGGTCTTAACCACTTTACTGTAACTGCTCTGGCCATGGTTGCCAGTGACTTCTCAGTTGCAAATTCAGTAGACACTTTTCAGGCTCATCTTACTTGATCTATAGCATTTGATACTATTGGTCATTTCCTCTTTGGAATGTTTTCCTCCTTTGTCTTCTGTGGTGACATTCTTGCTTGCTTCTTCCTCCTCTGCCTGCTCCTTTAAATGCTACAGTTGCTTGGGATTCTGGTAATTTCCCACCTTACATGTTAACCCCTGGGCAGTTCCATACATTCCTTAGCCTCAGTGACTACTTCAGCTCAATGTCATTGCCTCCTAAATGTTAGTCTCTAGCCCAGACTTTGCTCCTAAACTTCAAACTGACTCTCTATAGGACATCTCCACATGCCCTTAAACCCAACAAGTCCTACTTGAACTCACTATCTTTTAACATTGCCTCTTCTAAAAACCTGCTCCTCTCCCTGTATTCTGGATATTTAATAATGGCACCCAGGGACCAGTAGCCTGCGATCAACCTAGGAGCTTTTCACGGCCCTTATCCCCCCATCCAGCATTCATCAAGTTTTTTTTGACTTTGCCATCTAAATCTTGAATCTTGCTCTATTCCAGTGCCTCAACTATTTCCTTAACTCAGGCATTCTTCTTTCACCAGGATTATCGCAATAATCTCCTAACCTATTTTCCCTTCTCCGTATTCTCCACTCTAATCCATCTATCATACCATTGCTAAAATAATCTTTTCTTTAAAAAACAAATATGAACATGTTGCTCTTTTGCTTAAAAGGCTTCTTTTGTTCCTTATAGACAGGATAAAGTCCATATACCTTAGCAAAGCATATCAGCCTCACCCGCCTCTTCTCTCATGCACTCTGGCCATATCGAGTAAATTAGTTTCCTGAATACACCATGCTCTTCACCTATAACTTTACATATGCGGCTCCCTCTGTGTGGACTTTCTTTCCTGCTCCCCCAAGTCATCCTTTGGACTCCTTTATTTCCTTTATGCAGCTTTCTCTGACATGCCTAGACTGAGTTAGTAACTTTATCCTCTGTGCTGCACAGTGCTGCCGTACCTGTACAAAGCCATCTTTTAGCATTTACTACATTATATTGTTTGTCTATATCCCTTAATAGATTGTGATCTTCTCAAAGGAAGGTGCAGCCCCTACCATAGTGCCTGGATGCAGAATAAGCCCTCAGTAACTTCAAAAGAAAAATACAGTCTCTATCTTCTAGGTGTCTACTCTTTAGTGGTTTCACCACCACCCTAAGCATTCCTGACAAATGGTAGCTGGGTTTTCCTTCTGTTTTGCAGTATATCAACTCTGGAAACCTGGAACAGTTGCTAGACAGTAACCTGCATTTGCCCTGGACTGTGAGGGTGAAACTGGCTTATGACATAGCAGTGGGCCTCAGCTACCTTCACTTCAAAGGCATTTTCCATCGGGACCTCACATCTAAGGTACGAAGGCTTTACATGCACTACTCTTTGAGACACTGTCTTCCATTACCAAGAAAACTGTGTTAAGAAACCAGTCATTAATGTGCTTGAGAATGATGGAGATCTCTTATAAATTCAGCATTCAATCACAGAGGATACAACTTATTACTATGTACAGCTAGTCCTTAAAAAGCCAATCTCGGCTCACAGCGGGTAGGTACCTTTCATTGCTGAGTCTGGCAACACATACATCTTGAGAACCTTCACTCTTGGCTTCAGGTCCTGAATGTGTGTTGCAGGAGTAGATGGCATGAGGACACTTAAGAGGTTCTTGCCCTATAGGAGTGACAGCAGTCAAGGCAATGTGGGAGCCCGTCTCTTAGTATCCTCTCCCATGGCCTCCAGCAGTTCTGTGATTTTTAGTCACTTGAGTGTAGGTTTTGAAAGCCATAATGTACTGACCCATTTTCTTTCTGTGTGATTGAGTTTCTGCCATCCTGCCAGTTCCTCTTTGGCATCAGCTGGTCTCTGTAGTATTCTCTTGCTGTCCAAATTGCTGTGTGACCAGGTTAGAAAAGAGTTGCTTTTAGAGGAAGTTGGCCATACTACAAGGCAGACACCTCAGGGCCAAGTAGCGCAGGACATCACGTGACAAGGCTTATATAAATAGTACTGTTTGATCATTGATATGGGAACTATAAATCATCTAATATAACTTCTGTCCAAGAGCTGATTTAAAGTCTTCTAGGGGGGTATTATAGAAGTTTTGTACCTGCCCAAGAATAGCTCTTATTTCATTCTGCACCCTCAACACAAACATATGCACACACACGCACATGCATACACATACTCCTACAGCTCTTCTGTCATGGATGAGGGGTATGGGAGCCTGTTATAAGAAAAAGTTTGCAAAGGGAACAAAAGCAGGCTGTGCTCTCAGAGCCAATAAGGCCTAGAGCAGTGAGTCCCTGGCTCCCTCACATTAGAATGGTTCTGGTGTTCCAAACAGCAGTACTGTCCCCAAGGGACCCTGGCCATTGGTTTGTGAGTACTACACAGAAAATAGCTTTGAGGAGGTGCTTGTAGGGCCCCTAGGTGTGGCAGGGCCATTTGTAGTCAGCTGCACTGTTACTAAAGGAGCAATAAGAGTGGCAGGTGGAATCTGGTGACCAGCTGAGACCTAGTTGTGAGGAGTCCTTTATCTTCATTGGTATAAGCAAGGACTGGACAGTTGGACAGCTGGGACCTGGAAGGTGGTATCATTTCCTTTCATCAGACTTTTCTCCTTCCTTAGAATGTTTTAGAAACTCAAAACTTAGAAAACTGCACTTTTTCCAGGCAAATGGGTGGGGCTGTATCAACTTAGATACTGCCTTAAGTTGGTAGTATACTCTCACCTTAGGCGTGCAACTAAAATCAAATTGCTGGGGCTTCCCTCGTGGCGCAGTGGTTAAGAATCCGCCTGCCAAGGCAGGGGACACAGGTTCGAGCCCTGGTCCAGAAGGATCCCACATGCCACGGAGCAACTAAGCCTGTGCGCCACAACTACTGAGCCTGCGCTCTAGAGCCCGTGAGCCACAACTACTGAGCCCTTGTGCCACAACTACTGAAGCCTGTGTGCCTAGAGCCCATGCTCTGCAACAAGAGAAGCCACCACAATGAGAAGCCCACGCACCACAACGAAGAGTAGCCCCAGCTCATTGCAACTAGAGAAAGCCTGTGTGCAGCAACGAAGAGCCAACGCAGCCAAAAATAAATTAATTAAATTAAAATAAAAAAAATCAAATTGTTGATTCCTACTCAGAGAGCATCATTTCTTCTAAGGTGGAGGGAGGTCATGACAAGTTATCTGTCAGTCACACAGATATTTCCTGTACACCTACATGAGTGTCTCTGGTGCCTGGTACCATGAATGAAGGGATATTTGAAAAAGATAATTTCTGACCAGAGGTAGTCTTGTTGGAAAATAACTGAAAAATAGTTCATAGCATTTTATAATTGAGTGTTTAGCTATAGACTGTAGGTTTTCAGTCAAAGGAAAGATCACTAGGCTAGGGTAGCTAGGCTTTCTGGAGGAAAGTCCTCCACTACCAATGAGTTCCTAAGAACTCATCATATTCTCTTCAGTGCCCCCAAAACACTTTGTCCCATTGTGCTAGTGTCCAAGTATGATTCTGTCTGGGATTGTCATAGTGTATGTATTGTAAAAATGACTAACCTTTTTGGAACTATAGGGTAAGACCACTATCCTTTGGTTTTCCTAATAGGGAGTGGGTATTCCCATGTCAGTTGGCTTGAGATGAGAAACTAGGAATTTAGGAGGAAGAACTCCCTGGTATCACTGGGCTGTACTTTCTTGGGTCTGAACTTTAGGGGATGGGGAGAACAAATGACTTTGCAACCTGGAGACAGGCTGGGAAGTATACTCTAGGGAATCTCAAGTTGAAGAAAAACTTCATTGCCCTTTTTATCATCTCTGAGCTTTTGGCAAAGTTTTGTCCAAATGTTTTATCTTCGTAGTGTTGCAGAGATTAAGGAGAAGGTGGTGTGTCCCCACCTAGACCAGAGCAGCCCCATCCAGGAGACCTGTGTGATGGTGACGGTGACCATAAGAATGAGAAGCCCAAGGGAGAAGTCTAAAGGGACAGAGTAGGGCTTTGAAATTTCCAAATTATCTCCTTATTGTCAACCTTGGGTCTGAGTTTGATTTCTTTAAGGACAATAAAAGGTTTACTTATATTTTAGCATGTACACTTCCTATTATTTGATGGTTCTATTGTGTCCGTGTCTCCCACCAACACATGAGTTTCTCAAGTGCTGCTCATATTCACCTTTTTATTCCTAGCACCTAACATATAGAGCCTGTCAGAGTAGAGGCTTCCTGGCCCTCTTTCAGAAAATGTGCTTGATGGCACAGAGGCCAAAACATCTGCTTGAGAACTGAGACTTTGAGTCCCATACCCAGTTTTGTCCCACCTCTTTAAATGACCTCAGTGCTCTTGGGTCCTGAGTGTCCCCAGTCTATTGACCTCATAGGAGTGATCAGTCCGGGCTTTTCAGGCCAGAGCTAACAGGAAGGATTTAAAGTAGTAGGAGCGTGTTCCAGGTAGGTAAACTGGGATAGAGAGAAGCACATGCCTTTTTCCAAATGATCCTGAGCCTATGGTGGCGGCAAAGAGGATCACTGGTTTCCAGTCAGAGTGCCTGTTGAAAGCAGTATTGCCTTTGTAGGATTCACACATCAGTAGTTACTGCAGTACTGTTTTCAAGAGTGAAGAGTCTGTCAGATATAGCTGTTCTGTCTAATTTTGTAATTATTGCGATGCTGATGATTTACTTAGAAGCAAGTGGGATGCAGTGTGGCTTTAAAAACATTCTGTTCTTGAGCTCCATCAAGAAGTGACAACAGCCACACACAGGCTAGGAGTGGCTGGTACAACTGTACGTGAGCCTTGGCTCTTAGGGGCAGCTGGGAGAGCAGTTTCTTTCTGCTTAATACTGTTACTGCCCAGGATCAGGCAAGCACCACTAGTCTTTTTGGATTTCCCCTAGGAGTGTGAATTATACCTCTCTTCTTGGTTGCTGGGTTTTTTGGGGAGTGGGAATGGTTTTTTGTGTTTTTTTTTTAACTCCAAAGAATCCACTCTGGCCATTCCACTAGAGTGAAAAGCCTATCTAGCTGTGGTCTTAGGCTATACCCCACAGCTAGGAACAGAAAATGCCAATTTTCAGAGACTGAAGAGAGCATGAATTAGAAACAAAGTTGAATGCTGGGGGGAGGTAGAGAGTGTGTATTAGGGCACCCTGTAGTCATTCTTTAAAAAAAATTTATTTATTTACTTATTTATTTTTGGCTGTGTTGAGTCTTCATTTCTGTGCGAGGGCTTTCTCTAGTTGTGGCAAGCGGGGGCCACTCTTCATCGCGATGCGCAGGCTTCTCACTATCGCGGCCTCTCTTGTTGCGGAGCACAGGCTCCAGACGCGCAGGCTCAGTAGTTGTGGTTCATGGGCCTAGTTGCTCCGCGGCATGTGGGATCTTCCCAGACTAGGGCTCGAACCTGTGTCCCCTGCATTAGCAGGCAGATTCTCAACCACTGTGCCACCAGGGAAGCCCAAGTAGTCATTTTTTATAAAGAGAACCATCAACAGCCTTTGGGAACCATTTATACTGTGCTACTAGAGAACATAGAAATTACTAGAATGCAATCTGTACCATCCATGGGCTCTTAGTCAAGTTGGAGAGACAGATATGTGAGTAGATTATTTCCCAAGAATTATAGAAAAGAGAGGGGATCACATGGTGGGATGGAGGGGAAGGGAAGGGATGGGACACATTACAGCAAACCAGATAATCTTTCGAGACTTGGACTGCCACCGTCTCTGGGACATTTAGGAGGGCAATTCAGTCTCTGATCTCTCCCTGTGGTATGAAAAGAAACTTTTAACCCTTCTTGAGATGTAGAATCAGTACTTTCTTTCTAAGTGGGTTTATGGAGTGAATTTGTTGGGGGTAAGTGGAGAGAGTTGTTGGCACATGGAAAGCCTTTTTTGTTGTTATAGAAATAACTTTAGCTTAGAGCTAACAGTCACAAATGGACTTGGCATTTCTCCGCTCAGGTGGTTTTATTCAGTGCCAATACTGAATGTGCAGCAGTTCTAGGAGACCTCAGGATCTGCTCTTAGGTGTCTACTCTGGCCCAGTTCTGAAGGATTTGTGTTGGCTTCCAGAAGTGCATTCATGGCCACCTTTTGAGTCTTTTGTCAGCTCAGTCCCCATTATGGAGAGTCGAATGTATGATTAGTGTATGCCTTTTCACCTGCTTTTGAAAGAAGCTTCAGTCATCTATCCAGGCTTTCATATAACAAACTTTTGCTAAGTTCTTTCTGTGTGTCTGTGCTAGGTTAGAGATACAGAGATGAATGGGATCATTCCCTGCCCTTGATGAGGCAAACATGTAAGTCTCTCTGCTATGGTGTGATGTATTATAATAGGAGTAGGACAAAGAAGAACGGGAGCCAGGCAGCAGCAGTGCCTGGGCTCCTCTTTGAACCTGAAAAGGTCACCTGTTGCCTCACGGAAGTCTGACTGGGCCTTTCTTATGTCTGCTGCTTATTCCAGGTATACTTTTGAATAAAGCATTCTTCATCCTCTATTTAGTGGACTTTGCATCCCACACAGCCTGAAAATTAGTCTGGCTTCTTCAGAACCCCACAGTGGTCTGAGCTTCATATTTTGTACTCTGTAGTCAAATAGTTTGTACTGGGGCCATGTCCAAGTTGGGTGAGAAATGCAAGCATTATACTAGGTGCCCTTGGATTAACCAACGTTGGAGGTAGGGGCTAGCATCCCAGATGAAGGGGTCTTATTGTATTGCCTGCACAAACAGTACTGCCATCTCCATGGGCCCTGGCCCCTTTTGCTATCTTAAGACTACATTGTTCCTGCCATGGCCTTGCTTTCTCTAGTGGAAAGCTTTTTAGCCAGTTCCTCTGGAGAGGCCAAAATCATTAGGAGGGATCTCTTTAGAATCAGAAGACCTGCATCTTTACCACTTATAGTTGTAAACTACACTTTTCTCATCTTAAATGTAAAAATCTCAGGTCTGCCCATCTGACAATGCTGTTTGAATCACTCGGATTATGTTTATGAAAAACATTTTATAATTCATAAGGTACCACACAGACAGAAGTAGACAATCTTTCCTTTGCCCAAGGGCTAGGAAGTATTCTCTAGGCCACTTCCTCTAGGCCACTTCCCTCTTAAGACATCCCTGCTTTGCTAAAGCTTACAGTCTATAGCTATAGGAAGGGACTATAGAAACAGATACTTTCATTATAATATCTCAAATGCTAAGGTTAGAGAGAGGAGAAGCATAGGGTGCTTTGAAAAAGGATATTTAACCCAACCTGAGGGTACAGAGAAGACTTCTTGGAGAAGGTGATGCCTGAGCTGAATCTTGAAAATTGAATTCTGCTTAGTAAGTCTTGTATGTATGGAGGGGGGTTATATTCCAGACCAGACAAGACTGCATAAACAAAGGCATAGAGGCATAAATGGTCTGATGTGCAGACTGTGAAGCTGAAGTGGTAGGGGATAAGAATTGAAAAGAGAGGAGTCTGACCATATACTATCTAATTGGATTTTATCTTCTAGATAGGAAATGAAGAACCATTGTGACTTTTTTAAAGTAACAGCTTTTTTGAGATATTACTCACATAAAATAAAATTCACCATTGCAAAGTATACATTTCAATAGTTTTTAGTATATTCAGTAATCACCACTAGCTAATTTCAAAACTTTTCATCACTCCAAAAGGAAAACCCCATGCCCTGTTCTCCTCTCCCTTTAGCATTTGGCAATCACTAATCTTTTATCAGTTTCTATGGATTTGCTTATTCTGGACATTTCATATAATGGAATCATACAATATGTCATTGCCAGCTTTTAAGTAGGGGAGTAACGCAGATTTGCATTTTACGGAGATCATACTGGCAGAAATGAGGAAGGTGGATTATGGAGAT
This sequence comes from Neophocaena asiaeorientalis asiaeorientalis, assembly GCF_003031525.2. NCBI lineage: Eukaryota > Metazoa > Chordata > Mammalia > Artiodactyla > Phocoenidae > Neophocaena > Neophocaena asiaeorientalis. The sequence continues at coordinate 1,258,659 of NW_020173335.1, forward strand.
CAAGCCTGGCCCAAGCCACAGAGACCAGTTGGAATATTGCAGTATTTAGGGGAGGATGTGAACTAGGGTAATAGCAGTGGGGATGAAGAGGGAGGGACCAATTTGAAAAACATTTAGAAGCTAAAATTACTTGGAGTAAGAGTAAAAAGTCTAGGCTGAATCTCAAGTTTCTAGCTTAGCAAACTGGGTGGAAAATGGCAGTGCCAGCTGACATAAAAATATAGCTAGAGTTTTAGTTTTGGAGGAAAAAAGATGAGTTCAGGTTTGCATGAATGGAGTTCAGTGTGAATGATCCAGGAGGAGATGTCCAGAAATAGATGAGATGTGCAAAGTTGAAGCTTGAGGATAAAGGTCAGTGCCGAGGATATACATTTGGGAGTCATCAGCACAGAGGTGGTAATTAGAAATGTGGAATAGCCTCCACAATAGAGCACAAGCTGTAGGCCCAAGATAGAACCCTGAGACCATCATCCTCGTGGGTTAGGGCCTGCATTGGAGTGTGTAAAGGTGGAGAAGGAAATCCATAGTGTCACAGAAGCCAGGAGAGAAGAATCAAAAGGAACAAGAATAGCCTGTAACTAGCCTCTAATGGCTAGTCTGTGAGCTCCAGGACCACAACGGCTTAGTCTCTGCATGCCCAGTACTAATATGATTCCTGAATCATATGTAAAAATGCTGAAGAAAATAATCAGCAATGTCAACAGCAGCAAGATCAAGTAACATAAGGACTGATTTTGTCTACTGAGCTTAATGCCACAGAACTCATGGGGGTCCTCAGTGAGAATACTTCCAGCAGAAGCCAGTGAGGAAGGAATGGGAGATAAGGAACTAAAAACAGCAAGTATTGCCAGGCAAACTTCACTAGCCTAGACCCCACTAAGGGCAGGCTCAGGAGTTTATTGAAAAACCCTATAGGAACTAATCTTGGTCAGAGTTGCTCTCCATTTTCCTTCTCGCCTCAGATACCAACTCCTGAAGTTTGCTCTTTTGGTTTTCAGTATCCCATCTCTGTCTTTGGCTCTAATGCCCAGCTGTTGGCTGTGGAGAAGCTTTAAGAGAGGCAGTGGTCACACTCCAGACCAGAGGCAGACCGGGCTAGGCAGGCTTGCCCCATGTTGTAGGGCCCTGATCATCCCTGCCGTAGTCATTTCTTAGCTGCTCAGAGAAGCTACTATGAAGTCAGTTCCTCCTGGATGGGTGGTTTACAGTGAGTGAACAAGAGGTCTCCATGAATGTGAAGATGGGGCAGAAACTGAACAGCTTTGACAAAGGCAGTATACTGTGGTCCTGTTCTGTTCCTTACTTGCTGAATCTAAGCTGAATTTAACAGGGTTGTTTCTGAGGGCTATAAAGCAAATAGTAAATCGGACTTCAGACTGAGCCTTGGAGACAGGAACCTGAGTTGCTGGTGAAAGAGGAGGAGGAGGGGAGAAAAACAAGTGATAGATCTGAGGTGCCACTGCCTCACAAGCCAGTGCCCAATAGCCTAGGCTTTGGCTGTCTAATAGACAAGCTGGCCTAGAGCCTGTCTTCTCACAGACAGTAAAGTCAGGGAGCTGGGGTGGGGGTGGCGGAGTGCTGAGCCAGTGGACTGATGGGAGGGCCAAAGCCAGGACAAGCACAAGGACGGTCCTGCTTAGAAGCCAGAGACACTTATTTCTGCCAGGAATCAAGGGTAGGAGAGGATGTAATGAAATCACATTACGTGAAATCACATTTCCCTTCCAACTCAGGGAAAGAGAGAATAGTGTGATCACATCAAAGCCAGAGTAAGGGACTAATTTGTACCTGATGTGGAGTAAGCAGGTGACTTGGCAATGCCTTGGCAACTGGACGCGAAGGCAAGGAAGGGGGAGGGCTGGTTTGGTGATATAGGGCCTTGCTGGCCCCAGAAATGTCCCTGGGAGCCAAGGATCCCTGCTCCCTGCTACCTCTGGAGGAAGGTGGGGAGAGTGAGTTGCCTCCTGAGCCAGAGTGGTGTAGGGCCATTTTGAATGCAGCTATTTGGGGAGAGTTTGTTGCTGCTTTGTGCTTATTTTCAAGTCACTTGGGTCATCCTTTCTCTGGAGACAGCAGCATTTGTTCAATGAGCTTGTCCTGAGCCTCTCTCATGAATTGAATACTGTGAGGAAGGAAGGCCCAAACCTGAACTTGCTCCTCAGGAGCTGATGGCCTCTGATAGGCTGTAAGAGGGAATGACACAGAGGGGTTAAATGAGTTGAGATGAGAGAGATGAAGGTGAGAGCTGGAGAGGTCAGGACTGGAAAGGTAAGCTTGTCTTAAAACACACAAAATTTTCTGAAGTGAAAAGAACTGGAAGAACATTCCAAATGGAAGGGAACAGTATAAGCAAAGACAAAGGTTTGAAGGGGCTGTTCAGGCTTCCCAAATCAAGCTTGTCTGTTACAAGTTTGGATGAAGATGTGTACATAGGGGCACCAAGGCATGGGGAGGTTGGTAGCTGGTTGGTTAGAGCCAGATCATGGAATTTTTTTCTTTGGCTGCATTGGGTCTTGGTTGCTCTGCATGGGCTTTCTCTAGTTGCGGCGAGCAGGGGCTACTCTTCGTTGCAGTGCACGGGCTTCTCATTGCGGTGGCTTCTCTTGTTGCGGAGCACGGGCTCTAGGTGCGTGGGCTTCAGTAGTTGCAGCACGTGGGCTCAGTAGTCGTGGCTCACAGGTTTAGTTGCTCCATGGCATTTGGGATCTTCCCAGACCAGGGATTGAACCTATGTCCCCTGCATTGGCAGGCAGATTCTTAACCACTGCGCCACCAGGGAAGTCCCAGAGGGCATGGAATTTTAACGCCAGAGAAGAGGTTGGTTGTGATCCTGTGGGCAGTGAAAGTTGGTGTAGGCTTGGGCACTTGTCCTGTGCTTACATTACTTGGCAAGATCAGACCTGGCCTTGCTTGGGTCTCTATGTTCTGAGGGAAGGATGAAGGGAGGCCAGGGGCCTGATGATAGCCTGTCTTCCTCCACTAGATTGTAAGCTCCAAGAGGACAAGGGTTTCTGTTCATTGAAGTATCTCTGACACTTAGAACCATGCCTAGCACATAGAAAGTAAGATAAATATTTGTTTGGAGCATGATATAATCCTAGGGCAGCCACCAAAGATCCAGGCCTAACTCATCTCACATGGCTATCAGAGCCCCAAAGTCTGACCACAGGGGTCAGCCCAAGAGTGTGGTTTCACCAAGGAACAGAGGACAAGGTGCCCTGTGGCAGGGAGGGGTGGTGGTAAAGTCTATGGCTGGCTGGTCCCACTTCTGAGCCACATTGTCTTCTTTTTTGGGAACCCTAGAACTGCCTGATAAAGAGGGATGAGAATGGTTACTCTGCAGTGGTAGGTGACTTTGGCCTGGCTGAGAAGATCCCTGATGTCAGGTGGGTAGCCTTAATGGGTGCTGGGGTCACAGAAGGGACTGAGGCAAAGGGAAGACTCCAGCTTCCTTCTCAGCGGCCAGGACTTGGTCACAGCCCAACCTCAGCTCCCTAAATTCAGTCAATTCTAGTGTGTGCCCATCCTTGGGGGAGAGGAATTCCCAGTGGTCAGATATCTCATTGCACCTGCCAGTGGCAAGCTCATTTTCCGTGTAATCTCACCCCACAGCATGGGGAGTGAGAAGCTGGCTGTGGTGGGCTCACCCTTCTGGATGGCACCCGAGGTTCTCCGAGATGAGCCCTACAATGAAAAGGTGAGTCTGGGGACCCCAAGGTCTGGTTCTCTGTAGAATCCATTCTTAGCAGAAAGTGTCCTGAGTCACACTTCATGTATGGGGTGAGGATCTACATCCTTCGTGCCAGAAACAGGGCTGGTACCTGTCAGCTGCCTAGTGAATGAATTGAATGAAATATGGACAATAGGGCCCAGGCCTGGGCTAGTGGACATGGGGGATAGAAACCCCACCTCTCACCCCATTGAGAGGGAAACTGAGATCTCACTTCCCACCAGGCGGACGTGTTCTCTTATGGTATCATCCTCTGTGAGATCATCGCCCGCATACAGGCTGATCCAGACTATCTTCCCCGAACAGAGGTGAGCTCCAGGATGGGATCAGTGCCCCTGGGATGGGGCTGCTTTTGAGGCCATGGAATTGTTTTTTTCTTGGGTGGAGTTGCTGGAACTTAGTCTGTGGTTACTTCTCTGGGGCAGTTCCCACTCTCCTGAGCAGGCCAGGATGGGTGGAGGGATTAATGACCTGGCTACCAATGTCCCCTGGTCTTTCCCCACCATACCCGTCCACAGAATTTCGGGCTGGACTATGATGCTTTCCAGCACATGGTGGGAGACTGTCCCCCAGACTTTCTGCAGCTCACCTTCAACTGTTGTAATGTGAGTATCTTTTTCCTCCTGGCTTTGGTTGGGGCTGGCTGAACCCTGTTCACCTGGTTAGGACTTTAGGAAGAGGCTGCTAATTAGCCTCACAGGGACCTGTTTTTCACTGATGAGTGACAGTGCCCACATTCCTTCCTTTAGGCCTGCCAGACTCTGGTCCAGAGCCTTGGACCAAGGAAAGGAAAATTGCTTTGTATTATCCTGTCCTCAGCTTGTAGTGTAGACCTACCACCCCTTGCCTTAGATATTGATGGAGCTCCGGTCAGGTTTTAGTTGGACTGTGCGTCCAGCTGGTCCAAGACCCGTGAGAAAAGCTCTTGTTAGCCTTTATTTTATATAGCTCTGGGGTTGGACCTACCTGTTATGACTAAGGAGGTAGCTGGGCCTTGTCCAGGTAGCTTCCAGAAACATGTTAGCTGCAGAACTCAACAAAGAATAGAATCAACCAATGTGAACATACCCTTTTGGAGGGTTCTCTGCCAAACAAGGGGATAAGACATATACAGAAAGGCTGCTGAGGTAGGGGAGGGTATTAGACAATAGCATCTTCCCTGACCTTAATTTTGGGACTCACTCTTGTGGTCTGGGGCCTTCAGAAAAGATCTCTTAGATGCACATCTGAATCTTAAAAGATGCCAGACAGACTCAAATGCCATCCTTGGGATGGAAGATGGGAGGGCAGGGCTAATGGCTGGTGTGGATGACTACAGATGGACCCCAAACTGCGCCCATCCTTTGTGGAGATTGGGAAGATCTTGGAGGAAATTCTGAGCCGCCTAGAGGAGGAAGAGCTGGAAAGGGACAGGAAGCTGCAGTCCACAGCCAAAGGTAAGAGATTAGACCAGACTGTCCAACCTGACCCCAAGGGAGGATATTAGGATGGTGGGGGGAGGGGGATTTCCCTCTAGGGCTGTGATTACAGGATCCCATGTCCAGAAGAAAGGCAAAGGAGCAGGGGATGACTGAAAAAGTCCTGGAGCTGTGGTCTGGCATATTGCCTCCCTTCTGAGTCTGTTTTCTCATTGGTGCAATGGGGACAACAGAACGTACTTTGCTTTCCTGAGTGGTGACACTTTGTGGTATGAAGTGCTGCTTCTATTTTTTATGACTAGTGAGAGTAACACTGACTTGACTCACTATTCTTCAGGACTCTTGGAGAAAGGACCTGGGGTGAAGCGACTGAGCTTACTGGATGACAAGATCCCTCCCAAGTCCCCACGCCCAAGACGTACTATCTGGCTGTCTCGAAGCCAGTCAGACATCTTCTCCAGTAAGCCCCCACGTACAGTGAATGTCTTGGATCCCTACTACCAGCCACAACGAGGTGATGCTGCCCGAGCCCCCAAAATCAACCCTTTCAGTGCTCGCCAGGACCTCAAAGGTGGCAAGGTCAAGTTCTTTGACCTGCCCAGCAAGTCTGTCATCTCCTTGGTATTTGACCTGGATGCACCAGGGCCTGGAACTATGCCCATGGCTGATTGGCAGGAGCCCCTCGCCCCACCTGTTCGCCGGTGGCGTTCTTTGCCTAGTTCACCAGAGTTCTTGCATCAAGAGGCTTGTCCGTTTGTGGGCCGAGAAGAATCACTATCTGATGGGCCCCTACCACGCCTCAGTAGTCACAAGTACAGAGTAAGGGAGATCCCACCATTCCGAGCATCTGCCCTACCAGCTGCTCCAGCCCATGAAGCCATGGACTGCTCCAGTCCCCAGGAAGAAAACGGTTTTGGGCCCAGGTCTCAGGGGGCCAGTCCATGCCTTGCAGGTGCCCCTGAGGAGATGGAGATAGAAGAAAGGCCAAGAGACTTGGCTCCAGTCCCCTTTTCTGTCTCAGGCATAGGCCTGAAAACCCAGGGAGAGCTGGATGGGTAAGGGGCGTTAACCCCCACCTCACCTTGGGGATGGACCTTCAGCTGAAGCCACAGGGCCCCCTTGCTGCAGAGCCTTGCCTCTTCCCTGGGGCCCACAGAGCAGGCAGGCTAAGCCAAGCCAGGCTCAACTTTGGGGTTCCCAGTGCCCAATGGCTATGTATGAGGTGAGGCAGCAGTGAGACACCTTCCTAGTTAGGGCAAACAGCTAATACCAAGCCTCTGAAATCCAGCAAGGAGCTCTGGCCCCCACCCAGACTTCCCCAGACAGGACCAGAGGACTCCTAGTTCTAGTGTGCACTGGCAGGCAGCTATTACCCCAGGTTCTTCTCCTATCCCAGGTCTGTCTCCTTTCCTTTCCTGGGGCATATAAGCTAAAATGGATGGAACCTGGAGCTGACCAGGAGACCATAAAGGGCATGGCTATTTCTCAGACCTGAAGACTGGGGTGCTTCTTGCCAGAATGTTTAAGACACTTGAATAATTGCTGTTTGCACTTACTGCACGGTCAGACCACGTCACTACACTTTCTATGCAAGGGAAGGGCAAGGCAGAGTGGTGGTCATGGCTCTCAGCTAACCTATTCAAAGATCTTTTCCAGTTGATTAATCTATTTTCATATTTATGAAGGAGTCTTAATGTTCTGCCCTATAAAACTTTCAACTTTGTGTTGGGAGTAGGGCTGGTTTTGTAGGCCCTAGGGCCTGCTCTATGTATTTGTCAACACGTGATACACCCAGTTGGTTAAATGGTTTATACGTGGACTGATTTCTTCCCTTTCTGCTACAGCCGGAGCTATGGGAAGAGTCTGTCCTTATAGAGCCGCAATAAGAAATAACCAAAGATGAAGCTGGTCAAATATTTTCATATCTTGTTTCTGTTGATTTTTTTTTTTTTGAAACTTTCCCAGGACACTTTGAGATTTAAAAATGAATAAAGTCTGTGTTACAGGTGCTGGTCAGCCTTCTTACTTGTATCCTTGTTCCTCATCCTCTGGAGTAAAGGCAAAGGTCCATGAGTGATGCAGCAGTATCTCTGCCAGGACCCTGTCCCCGTCCCCTAGTAGTTGGGAGTAGGACACTCACAGGCTAGAGGGATCCAGACCCCTCTGTTCCACCCTCAGCTTCTCTTCCTGGGCCCTGAGTGCTGGGTAGAAGTTGGGTCAGCTGCTGCCCCAAGCCAGCTTCATCTTCTGGTTGTGGGCTTTGGAAGAACGGGAGAACTGGCTCTTAGCCACTGTGAGGGGGACAGCTTTGCCACTCAGGTATACCTTGTTGTGGCATTCAGGTAGCCATGGTTCAGAGTTACAGGGCTGGGGTCCTTGGCCCACTCCCACGTAGGCCATCACGTAACCTGTCATAAAGGCATCAAAACCAGCCCGATGCAATCCATCCCCAGGCACTGGGTTAGGATTGACTTGACTCTCTGGAGCTTCCGAGCTGGCCATGTCAGCTGTGTCAGGCCTTGCTGCTCTCTGCTCCACCTCCAAGTCATTTTTGTGACCTTGCTTAGAGCCAGGTTGGTTCCCAGTCTCATCCTCAGCCACCTCCTGCTCAATTTCCTCAGGCTTGAGGCCAACCCTACAGACCTGCTTGGTGGGAGGACCATCCTCGGTTTCCCCAGAAGTCTGTTTCTCAGGCAGGCCCAACAAAGACCTCCGCCGTTTCTCTCTACGTCGTCGCCGTCGCCTCTTGTCCTCCACCACAGCTTCATCAGTGTCAATGATAAGGTCAATATCATGGGACCGAGGACACTGTGGTCCCAGGGGGCACCAGCCATAGGCCTAGAGGTAGGAAAAAAGCTTAGAGAGGGGTTCCAGGCATCAAACGTCCCTCCCCCAGGAAATGGGCAGGTGCTCTCACCGAGAAGTTGTCACAGATGCTGGTGGAATGAATACGGTAGGTTGCAGGGGGCATGCAGCAGCGGTAGTCAATATGGGCCCTCATGCTAGAAGGATAGCTGCAGAACTCCAGGGTGAGGTGTGGGCTGCCAGCTGCCCGCTGCTTCCCATTTTCCCGCTCACTGTAACATCGCAAAAGGGTATTGGTCCACTAGCATATAAGCTCCATGAGAGTAGGGGTTTCTGTCTGTTTTGTTCACTGCTGAACCCTCAGCACCTAAAACAGTGCCTGGCACATGATAGGTGCTCACTAAATATCTTAAGTGAATGAAATAGTCAGGCTTATACCAGGCCCCACCCCATTCTCTCAACCAGTTCCTCACCATTTCCGGAAGGCATATTCTAGGTAGGAGGCCACGAAGCGGGCGTGAAACTCAGCAGCATATTTGGTGTCATAAATGCCAGCTGGGAACATTTCACATAGGTCAGCAGTAAAGGTACCCAAGCTCTCAGGCAGGTGTGCATAGAAGTTCTGGTACAGGAACACCAAGTCTATAAGACCGTTGTGTAGTACCAGGGGCCGGCGGGCCCGGATTAGCTCCAGGAATAGTGTCCTCACTGATTGGCTCTGGCTCTCATCACCCTGGGTGGAAAGAAAGGGGTCATCAGGAAGGACAGAGTCCCCTAGGGAGCCTTGCAGGACACTTATCCCAGGGTCCCTCACCTGGAAAGCTGTCCCTTGCTTTCACCTAATTCAATGCTATTCACCAGTGTAACAGTGTTGTTTCCCCAGCTCTGTCACTAGTGATTCCCCATACTCCCTAAGAAGCAGATCCTCCCCATGCACCCAGCCTAGAGTAGTAAGAAATGAAGTCACAGAAGGGGCAGTCTCTAGGCTGGAGGCCTACCTTGTCATTGCCCTTGTGGTAGGGGATACCCTGGGCGTACTGCTGGTTGAAGTTGAAGCCATGCTGTACCAGGAACTGCACAGACTTTGGTTCTATGACATACTCTTCCATGCACAGCAGGGTCAGATTGAACACCTGGGCCAGGTATGAGTGTTCACCCTGGGAGAGGAAGAGATTCTGCTACATCCAGCCTTGGGAGAAAAAAACCTCATAGCTGATGTTCCCCAGGATCTCAACCCTCCTCCCCCCAGCCACAGACCTGGGATGCAGGTGAGATCAGCCCATACCTTGTCTGGCTGCTGCTTGAAGCAGGCGAGGCCCAGGGAGAGGATAGAACGGGTCCTGGCAGCATGACACACGGCCTTGTAACGTTCCTCGATGCACCTTGGGGTTGGGTTTGGGGGTGGCTGTGGCTGGGAGTTAGCTTCATGAAAGACCCAAACCACCCAGGACTGTGACCTCCACTACAGGGTTGAGGTCTGCCCCTCCTTCCAAGGCTAGGACTAAAGAGATCAGGGCTTATACTTACTGGTTCAGCAAACTCTTCCTGTCCCCAAGCCCACTCAGTTCCTATGGCGCAGTAAAGGGAGAGTTGTGTTAGGTCCACAGCATCAGCCCTTTCACAACCACCTGCTCTCCCAACTCCCAACTCTCACCGTGTCCACAGCCACAAAGCTAGCCGTCTTTATGGCCAGCAGGAGGGATGGCCACATCTCCTTGAAGTTGTCACTTTGCACATCCACCACGGGAACCTGGACTACTAGCTCCTCCCCAGATTTTGTGCTTTGGCTGGCACCACCTGGGGATAAGGAGGGTGATGGATGTTAATGCTCAGGCAAGGGCCTAAGAGAAAAGATACCAAGCTAGGCCATGGCTGGGGGCAGGGGCAGTTTCCCTCAAGGCAAGAAATGGCAGCTTTCTCCTCAAGCATATCACATATGCTCTATACACAGGCCTTGGAGTGAACAGTGTCCTGAATTTGGGGAGAGAAAGCCTGGGTCTTCCAGTGGCTTATGTGAGACTCTGGGAAAATTTCTTCCCCCTCAGCATCAAAACCTGTAAAAGAGGAAGGTAGAACTAGATAGATAATCTGTGAGGTTCCTTTTCCTCACATCCTGCAGGAAATAGTTTGCAAGGCTTGATGATTTCGGCCCCTTTAATATCCCAAAGGCTCTATACTACTGTTCATGGCCACAAGCGGCGGCAGTAGCCAGTATGCCCCAGAGCCTGATGAATAACGCCCCAACACGTCCCACTTCCTGTGGACCACAACTCCCAACCTCCTAACTTAACAGAGCCATGAACTCCAGACTACATCTCCCGACATGCCCCCACATGCCCTGCGCCCAAGACTAGGCTTTTGCAGGCGGAACTGCGGTGCACATCGGGACTTGTAGTCTCCTCGTGGCTGGTTCAGAAAGAAGGCGCTAGTCCTCTGAAACTTGAGATCGGTTTCTTAGAACTACGAGCCCGAGACCCTCCCCCCACCGGAGCGCACAGGCTTTTAAAGCGGCCCCTGGGAAGCCACTCACCGTCAGAGACGGCTGGAGCTGAGGCTACGCCATCGTCACCGTCGGCGGCCATGACACCGAGGTCCCTCGCTTGTATAGTCAGTGTGCACGCGGGACTTCCTCTTCGTCTCCTCACTCCGCTCCTGCAGTCGGGGACGGGGCGGAGCTTCGCCCCCGGAGTCGCCGACCGGTCGGACTTCCGTTCAGACCTCCCGGGTCTGGCGCGGTGGAGTCAGCCTGCCGCGCGCTAGGAGCCTATTGGCTGGTGTGGGCCGATTCACCGCCCGGATTGGATGGAGCCACGCCCCCTGGAGTTCGTCTGGGAGCTGGGCGCTGGAGATCGCGCAGGAGGTAATTTTTTCTCTGCGTACAACGCAATTGGAACGTGGGCCTTCGCGTTACCCTGTCTTCATCGATTCGGCCCCGGGGTGGGGATCCCCGGAGGATGTGGCGCTGCCTGAGCTAAGCTTAAAGCACGCGTAGGAGTTATACAAAGACCGGGGAGTGTAGGGGAAGGAAGGATATTTGGGAAGGGGCAAGCTGCCAGGGAGGGTGGAGAGCTCTCGGCGTTCCAGGAAGTGAAAGAAGCCGGGACGGAGACAGGAGATGAGGCTGCGGAGGTTGAGAGCGACCGGCTAGCAGGAACACTTTTGAAACAATCCGTTCGCGTGATAATAGGGATTTGAATTAAGCCTCCGGTAGGGACAGATTGTAAGTAATTAGGAGATATAGTTGACCTTGAGGGGTTTTGGACATGATTCCTGCTACCGTGAGTGTTGTCCCTACCGTAAACTAGCCCTTTCCCAAGGGCTCTGCTTCCCACCAAGGACTCTCAACCCTTTATCTCTTTGATTATTTGCTGTTTCCAGTCCATCTTCAACCTTTCTCTCGAGTCTTTTCATTATTCTGAATTGTTTGGATTTTTCCCATTCTGGAAAAAGGGGAACCTCCTTTTACTCTACCCCATCCCAAATCAGTTAACAAGTATTATATACAATTTGCCTGGCACCGTGCTCGGCTCTGGGGACACAACAGCCAACAAAAGATACCCAGTCCTAGCTTATATGGAGTTTTACAGTTAAGTGGGGGAAGCAGACACTGATCAAAGAATCACAAATAAATATGGAATTAAAATTGGTATAAGGGCAACAATGGAGGGCAACACAAGAGGGTAAGACTGGGGGGGATCAGATTTGGACATTTAAGTAAAGACCTGAAAAATGAGTAACTGTTAGGTAGAACATAGAAGAGCTCTCCAAGCAGAGGAAATGGACTGGGTGAGGCCTCAAGGAGGACAGACACTTGGGGGTTTTGAACCAACTATTTCAGGACAACATAGCTGTTCCGTAGTGAGCGAGGGGGATGGGGCTTGTTGGAGCCTACAAAGCTTATGTTAAGAGGATTGGCTTCTAAGAGAAATGGGTGTGACAGCCAAAGCCCTCTCCAGTGGCCTACAAGGTACTTTGTAGTCCTAGGCTCTCCACTTTCTTTACCTCTCTGACCTCATCAACTCCTCACCCCTTCCTCATTCCATTCTAACCATGCTGGCTTCCTCATTGTTCTACAAACACCAGGCAGCCTCCTTAGGGCCTTTGCACTAGCTTCTTAGGATTCCTTTCCCACAGGTATCCATTCACATGGCTAACTCCTTCAACTGCTTTAAGTCATTGGCCAAATATCACTTTAATAAGGCCCATCTTGACCACCTTCTTTAAAATTGCAACACTCCCACACCCCTACCCACTCATCCCCTTCACTGTTCTACTTTTCCTCTTTATGTTAGTATTTATCACCTAACATCCTATATAATTTACTGATTGTATGCATTATTTATTTCCCATTAGACCCTAAGCTCTGGGACTTCCCTGGTGGTCCAGTGGTTAAGACTCCGTGCTCCCAATGCAGGGGACATGGGTTCAATCCCCGGTCGGGGAACTAAGATTCTGCATGCCACACAGTGTGGCCAAAAAATAAAATAAACCATCTATAGACTTCAAATAATGACGTTAAAAAAAATAATTATATAAGCTCCGGGAACTTTTGATGTTTTATTTACTGAAGTATTCCAAGTACCTAAAACTGCTCCATAAATATTTGTTTAATGAGTTAATGGGAAACCATTGAAGGTTTTAAGTAAAAAAGTAACATGATCATGTCTTAAAAGATTGCTTTAGTCTTTAGAGAATGGATTGTAGAATGAATGATGGAAGTCAGCAAGTTTGGTTAAGGAAGATTGGCTAGGAAGTGGAGGGGGTGGGTCTTGTGGAAGGGATTGGAGGAGGGGGAGGGAACATTCCTCCATATAATGGGATAAAGGACAAGGAAAGTGCAGATGGAGGTACGTTTGTACATTCATTCATTCTTTTCTCGGAAGGAGGAAGCAATCTCTTTTGATGAAAATGAGGTGTGAATTAAAAAGTTTGAGGAGAGAGTTTGAACCAGAGGCTCAGCAGGGACTGCAGTATAGCCAGGTGCAAGCTCTGCAGGCAGACCTTCGGAGTTTGAATCGAAAAGTTGCTTAATCACAAGCCTGTTTCCTTATAACTGAAATGGAGGTAATCCTAGAACAATCCTCATGGAGTTGTCAGGAGATTGAGAAATCTGGTAAAGCACTTAGCATAGGGTCTGACATATAACACTCACTAACTGTTAGCCACTGTTCTGTTAGGCAGCCAGAACAATAAGGGAAGAGTGAAGATCAACCAGATGTGTTTTCTCATTCATTACTAATGGATAGGTGGCTATGATCTACTAAATCAGGAGATTAGGAATAAAAATAGCTCATCTCCGTGCCC
>NW_020173335.1:1272057-1281783 GCF_003031525.2 Neophocaena asiaeorientalis asiaeorientalis
GTTTGCCATCTCTCTGGGAAATCTTTCCCCTCTCTGATCCTTGGTTTCTCCTTTTTTTTTTTCCCCTTTGCATTTTATGTTTTAAATCATTATCACAGAGGTTTCTCCTTTCCATAGAATGAGGGTTTGGACTAGATGATTACTAAATGCTGTTTCAGTGTAAATGTGCTACATCTCTAAGCAGATAAACCTCCTACCTACACCTGTACTCCCAGGGATACACAGGTGCTCCCGCACAGGAGGCTTTGGTCCTTGACTCAGCCCAGCCCTGGCCTCTTATTTTGTTTATGTCTCCAAGACTACACTAATGCTGGTCCCTCTGAGGCCACTTGCAGGACCTCAGCCCTACTGGTCATACCTCAGTGCCACAGGCAGCCAAGAGCAAACCCATGAGCATCTGGGGAGTGCTTGGAGAAAAGCTAGACACTTTATATGAATGGTGTGGGGAGGGAGGTAGCTTTACCTTCTGTGGGGCCCTAAGATTTAGCCTCATGGCGACTGACTACTTTGGCTGGGCCTTTCCGTTCTAGTCAATCATGAGGAAGCCACGAGCAGCTGTGGGAAGTCGAAGTCGTTGCAGGAAGCAGGCATCCAGCCAAGAGGGAAGGGAGAAACGTGCCCTCAGCAGCAGCCAGGCCAAGCTGTCTGCACCTGACGGTGAGGAGCTTGGTCTTAGAGACTCAGGGGCTGGTTTAATTGGCCATGAAAGGGGACAGATTCAGGCTGGGAAGGGAGCGTGGTATGTATCAAGGCATTAAGGAACTAATTAAGGTTCTAATTCTGACTTTCCTCTGTGGCTTTGGGATAATTGCTCTGAATAGCTGCTTTCTTACCAGTGACATGGCGTAGTAGTCTGTGCATTTCCTTCCTCACTTGACTCTCATGGGATCAAATGAGTTTATCAACCTGTCAGTGTTTTGTAAATGGGAAGGCCCTGCACAGGTATATATTATGCTTGGCTGAAATATGGATTTTCATTATGACCCAGAGACAAAGGAGCCAGGGGTATCACCCTGGGAAATGAAGGCCAGAAACTTGGCTAAGGCTACCCAGGGCTAGAGACTCCAGGTCCCAAGCTTAAGCAAGGGCTTGGGGGTGGGGGAAGCTTTAAGTGGAACAGACTGAAACCAGGCCACAGTGCCCCAGATTGCTGGTGCACAGCCTGTGCAAGGACGATCCCTGAGTTTTCTGAGGCTCCAGCAGGCCTGGCCAGGCAGCAGGAGGAGGTGAGATTGCAGGCCCCTGTCTCCCCGTACCATCTATTCGGAGACACAGCTGAGGTGACAGTCTTCCGGAAGAGCCTGCTGAGCTGGTATGACCGAGAGAAGCGGGACCTACCCTGGAGAAGGCGGGTAGGTGGTTGAGGGATGGGGACGGTGGAGTGGGGGAGGCTGGTGCCCAGCCCCCTCCACACTAACTGCCCATCTGGAATTTAATTGGCAGGTGGAGGGTGAGGTGGACCTGGACAGGCGGGCATACGCTGGTGAGTACATCTCCTGAGAGCAGGGCTGCTTTGCCTGGACGCTCTCAGGTCTGGGTCTGTGGGCTAGGAGCAGGGCTGGTTAGCCGTGTCCTCATACCAACCCCTCTTCCCCAGTGTGGGTCTCAGAGGTCATGCTGCAGCAGACCCAGGTTGCCACGGTGATCGACTATTATAACCGATGGATGCAGGTGACTTCAGGGAATGAAGGGGAGGGTCATGGTCCAGACCCCAGATGACTCCTTTGGGGTGGGAATAAAGAAGGCTTCTTCCACCTCCTTCACCTTTGGCCTCATCTCTTTTTGCCTGCCTTCGGGCTGTAGAAGTGGCCAACGCTGCAGGACCTGGCCAGTGCTTCCTTGGAGGTGAGAGCCACCCTAGGGTCGGGGAATGGGGACTACTGAGGACCGACCTCTGATCCCTCTGACCTCTGACCCCACCCACAGGAGGTAAACCAGCTCTGGGCTGGCCTGGGCTATTACTCTCGAGGCCGGCGGCTACAGGAAGGAGCCCGGAAGGTAAGAGGGTGGCGGGGAGCGTGGGAGCCCCAGGGCCTCAGGTATCTTATAACCTTAAGCCTTCACATCCCAATCAGGTGGTAGAGGAGCTAGGGGGCCACATGCCACGTACAGCAGAGACCCTGCAGTGGCTCCTGCCTGGTGTGGGGCGGTACACAGCCAGAGCCATTGCTTCCATTGCCTTTGGCCAGGTGAGCCCATAGCCCACCCCCATATTGTGTGTGCCCGCCTTCCCTCCTCCCAGACCAGGCTGACTCCTGGACTCCTCTGTGCCAGGCAACCGGTGTGGTGGATGGGAACGTAGTACGGGTGCTATGCCGTGTCCGAGCCATTGGTGCTGATCCCAGCAGCACCCTTGTTTCCCAGCAGCTCTGGTAGGATATTGGAGTAATGGGGGAGATTGGGAGAGTTGTCTCCAAAGGATCTTTGGCTCACAGCAACGTTCCCTTCTTGTAGGAGCCTAGCCCAGCAGCTGGTGGAGCCAGCCCGGCCAGGGGACTTTAATCAAGCAGCCATGGAGCTGGGGGCCACAGTGTGCACCCCGCAGCGCCCGCTCTGCAGCCAGTGCCCTGTGCAGAGCCTGTGCCGGGCACGCCAGAGGGTGAGCCATCTGGGGAAGAGGCAGTCAGGGGTCCTAGGGAGTGACCCCTGCCCCGTGACATCCTGCCCTGTCTCTGACTCTCAGGTGGAGCGGGAGCAGCTCTCAGCCTCACAGAGCCCGCCAGGCAGTCGTGACGTGGAGGAGTGTGGTGAGTGCCAGCCCTAGCCCTTCCCTGTACTGTCGAGGAGCTGCCTGTGGCCGCCTCATTCCATTTCATTCTACAGTCTAAGATTCTACAGAGCTGGGCCAAGGCCTGCTCTCTGGGCTTGGCACCTAAGCGCACCTGGCCTGAGTGGGGCTCTTGGACCTCTGTTTCCAGCTCCCAACACTGGACAGTGCCAGCTGTGTGCGCCTCCCACAGAGCCCTGGGACCAGACCCTGGGAGTGGCCAACTTTCCCAGAAAGGTCAGTCGCAGGCCCCCCAGGGAGGAGTGCTCTGCCACCTGTGTTCTGGAGCAGCCCAGGGCCCTTGGGGGTGCCCGAATTCTGCTGGTGCAGAGGCCCAACTCAGGTACCTTGATCCTCGGAGTGCAGGGAGGTGGCATGAGCAACAAGGAAGAAATAGAGGCATCAGTAGCTAAGGCCTAACGGATACCTGGCTGCCCTCCCTCTCAGGTCTGCTGGCAGGACTGTGGGAGTTCCCGTCTGTGACTGCAGAGCCCTCAGGGCAGCACCAGCGCAAGGCCCTGCTGCGGGAACTGCAGAGTTGGGTTGGGCCCGTCCCGGCCACCCGCCTTCGGCACCTGGGACAGGTGAGTGAGCAGAGGAGGGGCCAGGAATGATGGCTTCTGTGGCCACATCCACAGGTCTGTTTCAGCCTCTTGACGCTCCCCCCAGGTGGTCCACACCTTCTCTCACATCAAGCTGACATATCAAGTATACGGTCTGGCCCTGGAAGAACAGACCCCAGTGGCCATTGTACCACCTGGAGCTCGCTGGCTGACCCGGGAGGAGTTTCACACCGCTGCTGTCTCTACCGCCATGAAAAAGGCACTACCTTTGTTGTCTTCGTTGTACTTTTTGTGTTTCCTACATGTTCTAAGTGAACCTGTTACTATGTAAGCAAACAAAAAAGCATATCTTAAACAAAGGTGCTGGGGTATGAAGTTAAGGGCTCTTTGGGGTCAGATGCCAGCCCTGCACTTTCCTCCTCTCTTCTTGTCTAGGTGTTCCGTGTATACGAGGGCCAACAGCCAGGGACCTGCAAGGTGAGTGTCTTGGCCCTCACCCAGCCATCTCTCTCCAGGACCAAATCCACAGGTTTTCAGTGAGGTAAATGATGTACGTTTGGGTGAAAAGTCTCCATGACAGACTTCACTGGGGCGAGAGAAATAGTTCTTGACCAGACTTTACAATCTGGGTCCAGGGTAGAGAGGGGACAAGAGCAAATGATGGAGACAGTAGTGTCACAGGTGTGTGAAATGTTTGTACAAGATTTTGTGGGATATGAAGTGGGGAGCTATCATTTTTATCTAGGAGGCAAGAATCAGGAATGGCTGCTTGGAAGGAGTGACTGGTAACCTGGGTCCTGGAAATGAATTGTTTTCTCCAGGTTTGGAAGGGGAATCAGCTGTAAAGACGTTCTTTCCAGGCCCAAGAGTAGTGTGAGCAAAGGTGGGGTACAGTACAGTCTGCAGCGCTCAAGGAGCTGTGAGCATTTGGTTTAGTTGGAGCGGTGAGCAGGGCCTGCCCAGGCCAGTCAGGAACGTGAACGCCAGGCCACTGAAGCATTTTAGGTGGAGAGAGGAGTCATCTTTGCATCTTAGGAAGACTGCCTCAGGCTGCCTTTTTAAATTAATTAATTAATTTCTGGCTGCATTGTGTCTTCGTTGCTGTGTTCGGGTTTTCTCTAGTTGCAGCGAGTGGGGGCTACTCTGTTGCGGTGCGCGCGCGCGGGCTTCTCATCACAGTGGCTTCTCTCGTTTCAGAGCACGGGCTCTAGGGCTTTAGGTGCGTGGGCTTCAGTAGTTGTGGCTCGCGGGCTCTAGAGCGCAGGCTCAGTAGTTGTGGCGCACGGGCTTAGTTGCTCTGCGGCATGTGGGATCTTCCCGGACCAGGGCTCGAACCCATGTCCCCGGCATTGGCAGGCAGATTCTTAATCACTGCGTCACCAGGGAAGTCCTCAGGCTGCCTTTTAGAGAGTTGATCGAAGAGTTAGATACTGGTAACAGGATGGAAGCTTTACAATATAAGGCTAGAATCTGAGCTAGATCAGTGGTGTGGGGGGAGGGGTGGAAGGAGAAGATTCTCTGTTGCCTCCTCAGTACCTCCTTCCTTCGGCTTCTGCACAGGGTTCCAAAAGATCCCAGGTGTCCACCCTGTCCGGATGGAAAAAGCCCAGCGCAGGCCAGCAAGTCCTGGATAGTTTCTTTCGGCCCCACATCCCCTGCTGATGCACCCAGCCTCAACAGTGCAACACAGTGATGCCTCTGGAAGCCCCCACCCCCTGAGAATCCTGTTTAATAAAGTGCTGATTTTTGTAGTCATCTGGAGACTTTCCACCTTCTCCTTAGCCCCCTCACTCCTCACCTCTGAGGGACCCAGGAAGTGGTAAACTCCTGCTTGGTCCTGACTTCCACTGCTGAGCTCCAAGCCAGCCCTGGGCAGATGGAGGAAGGGAGTGTTCTGTCCTGAGTGATCTGTCCTCCTCCAGCCCCAGAAGAGAAGAAGGCAGCTGCAGGGAGCCCCTGCCTGTGGCTGACATCCAGCACTCTCAGTCCATGTCTCTGGTCAGCTCTGATTGGAGTTGTGTTATCACCCTAGAGCAGGTGGTTGAGCTCAGCTCTGACTCAGCCCCTCCCACCTGCAGTGGCTGGTCCCTAGGGAGAGGGGAATCACAGAGGAGGATTTGTTTTGTCTTAGACTCCTACCTCAAATAATAAACCATTTATTTTGGAATACATTACATATGCAGTGAAACAATACAGAAAAGCAGAGGGTTTTTAATCATAATATTGGGAGTGTGGTGGAGAGAAATGGGGTCAGAGAAGGACACAAGGAGGGTTCAGAAATATTGGTTATGTTCTATTTCCTAATTGTGTAATTCCTTTATTCTTTACATTTTGCATATATGTTAGATATAGACAATATGAGAAACGTTTCACAGTTTAAAAAAAAGTCCCATCTCTTTGGACCCCTGTGAGATTCAACTTCTGGCAAGATGAGATGGAGGCCACACCTGGCTCCTAAAGACAAAGCCTTTCACTCCAGGCCTCTGTGGGTGTCTCTCAGTTCCAGCAGGCCCTGTGCTGGACTCCCCAGTGCTCCAGGACAGGCGGCTACACCCAGCTTCAGCCCTTCTCAGGCTTCCTGGACCCTGGCAGCTTGCTCCTGCATGGACTGCCACAGGGCCCGAATGTTGCCCTGGCCAAATCCAGTGGCCCCCTGCCTCTGAATCAGCTCCAGGAAGAAAGTGTCCTCTGCAAAGAGGGACTTGGTGAAGACCTGAAGCAGAAACTTGCCTCTGTCACCATCTAGCAAGACCCCCTGTCGGGCCAGCAGGCTAGGCTCTAGCCCTGCAGCCAGGATCTGCTTCTCCTTGCCTGGCTGCTGGTAGTAGGCCTCAGGAGGAGTCAGGAGCTGACCCCCGGCCCCTACCACACCCTCAGTGGCTTTCATGATATTTGGTGTGTATAACCCCACGTGCTGCAGTCCAGGTCCCCCGTTCCGGGCCAGGAACTGCTCCACCTGGTCCTGTCGGCTGGTGACCCCCAGCAGGGACTCGGCCAGCACGAGGGTAGGGACAGCACTACCCGCAGGGGCCCGCAGGGCGGTGAGCCTCAGCCCCCCGGGCCCGGACTCTGCTGCCACCTCCAGGCCCAGCTCCGGATCCTCACCTGGGCTCAGCGGCAGGTGGTGAAAGCCTAGACAGTCGTGGAACCAGCGCATCAGTTTTGGGGAGCTGCTGGGGGTGCAGGCCAAGGTCAGGTGGTCCACGTGGCTGACCCAGCCTGGGCCAGGTGCGGAGGGCACAGGCCTAAAGCCGGGCAGAAAGGGCCCGCGGAAGCCAGTGCGGTCCAGCAGCGTCAGGCTGAGGTTGCCGGCTGGCGAGCTGATCACGGCGTAGGTGGCGGCGCCCTGCTCATCCCGCATGCTGACAGGGGGCACCGGCACGCTGCAGCCGAGCGCCGCCAGCGCCCGGGCGGCGGCGCCCGCGTCCGCCACGTCGAAGCACAGGTTCGTGGCACTGGGCACCGCATGATGCGGGTCCAGGCCGTACAGCGGCTCTGCGGGCCCCGCGCCCTCGTTCACCAAAAAGACCGCGTCGCCGCTCCGCAGAGCCAGCTGCCGCCAGCCGTCTGCTTCCCGCACCGCCAGGGGCTGGAAGCCGAAGAGGCGCTGCAGATCCCGGGCGAGGGGCAGCCCCGCCGGCACGTGGAAAGCGATATGGCACAGACGGCGGGCGGGCGCGGCCATGGCGGTCTGGATGGCGTCCCCGGCCTGTCCTTCCCCTGGGGACAATCACTTGTCCGGGACTCGGAGACTCTCAGTCCCTGGCTTGTCGTCAGAAGCCGGTGGAGTCCAATTTTGCCTGCAGACCGCGTTCCTCGATCTTCTTCGGGGAGAAGCCACAAACGGACCACTTGGGGGCTTGCGGTTCCCTCTGCCGAAGCACGCCAAACTGGAGTTGCCTGGAGACCACCGAGTCTGAGCTGCGGCTCTAGAGAACCACGCGGAGCCAGTACAGGGGCGGGGCGAGAGAGGGGGGCGGAGCCAGTGACTGCCACTCTCCACCCTCTCGCTCAGCCTGTGTGGCCGAGAGTACACCGGGGACATAGGACTGACCCTTCCCATGACCTCTGGCTGGGCCTCACTCTTGGACACTGACCTTCCCACGGCCTCTGGCTGGGCCACACACCTTTGGGCACTGAGCCTCCCATCCCCGGACCCTGGAGATCACAATAGCTGCCTTCACTAGGTTCCAAGTACTGGGTTCCCACTCATGCCCCAACCTCAGAGAAAAGGGAATCAGCCCTAGTCGGGGGAAGAGTCCGAATTTTCCCTCTACAAGCACGGAATTTCTTAGCAATTTCATGTTTTAGCTTAAAATT
This sequence comes from Neophocaena asiaeorientalis asiaeorientalis, assembly GCF_003031525.2. NCBI lineage: Eukaryota > Metazoa > Chordata > Mammalia > Artiodactyla > Phocoenidae > Neophocaena > Neophocaena asiaeorientalis. The sequence continues at coordinate 1,279,708 of NW_020173335.1, forward strand.
TTTGGAGAATTTTGCTTTTAATTGCCTAATGTTCCTTTAAAACTTAAAATAGAATAAAATGCTTTAAGTTACAGATTTTCACTTTTTCCCCAAAATGGTCCAGAGAAATTTATGTTATAGGAAGATAGACCATTTATATAGCTCCTAAATGCATCTCTCTTTTGGGAAATCTTTCAGCTGCACCTTTTCAACCCCACTTCTCCCTTAACATTTTTTACGCCCTTGTCCCAAACAAGATTTGGAGAAAAAAACAGTGGCTCAGGATCTGAAAGGAACAGCTGCACAGGCACCCTTTCTCACCCTCCTGACTCTATTAGGACTAGAATAAGCCCTCTTTGCTCTTTCCAGCTTCCTGACTGGGTATTAGGCCAGAGGAGCTTTCTGGGGGCATTTCTGGCCTTGCCACTGAGAACTGTGTGAGATCACTGGATTGAGGAAATTAGGAGTCTTCTGGAACTTCACCTGGTAGCTCTTGAAGGGTTTGGAAGGGCATTCCACGAAGAGCAAATGGCATAAGCAAAAGCTCAGTGAGGAATGTGAGCCAAACCCTCAGAGGAGCAATGGAGCATAAGGTTGGGGAGACAGTTGGGATGGATGCCTGTGGTCTGAGGCAATGCAAAAGAGATTCATTTGTCAGGCAGCCTGGTGTGATGACTTACTGTTGAGTTTCATTGGCAGGAGGGAGAAGGATGTGATGAGGGGACAGGGCTTAGAAAAACACCTGGCTGGGTGTTCAGGCCTATAGCCAGGAAGGCAGTACCTGAAGCAGTGGTGAAAGGTACTTGGTGCTACTCTGCACTCCAGTGAATTGGAGAACATGGACTCCAAAAGCCAGACAGACCTGGGTTTAAAAATCTACCTCCAACACCTATTAGCACATGTATATCTTTGGGCAAATTGCTTAACTTCTGAATCTTAGTTTCGTCATCTATAAAAATGGGAATAATAATAGTACCTACTTCGTGGGATTGTTTTGATTAAATGAAATAGTATATGGTGCAGCCTGGCAAAAGATCCAGGTTTTAGCCTGTGAACCTGGGCCTGACTGTGGTGTCAGGGCATACAAAGGGCTACTCCTCCGTAGTCTTGAGCACTGGGAAGGCACTGGGAGGGCTCTGGCTTTGGTGGTGGATTCTGGGGGAGGGGGCCCTGGGAATAGGGATCTGAGAGGGCTGGTACAGAAAAGACAATGCTCTGCCCCAGCTATCATGATTGGGGCCCCAAGGGAGCAGCTTCCAGGCCTTTGGTCCGGGAGAAGGAATTTCCACTCAAGGGCTCCAGGTATGGACAGAGGGAACAGAAACAGGACCCCTGACCAATCACTTCTGACCTGGGGGAGGGTAGATTTCTGGAAGCTAAGTGGGGGTTGTCTTAAAGAAAAGGATGGTGGCGCAGTGGTTGAGAGTCCACCTGCCGATGCAGGGGACACAGGTTCGTGCCCCGGTCCGGGAAGATCCTACATGCCGCGGAGCGGCTGGGCCTGTGAGCCATGGCCACTGAGCCTGCGCGTCCGGAGCCTGTGCTCCGCAACGGGAGAGGCCACAGCAGTGAGGGGCCCGCGTACCGCAAAAAAAAAAAAAAAAGAAAAAGAAAAGGGTGACCTTGTCTGGGGTACACTGCCCAGCAAGGGCACTGTGCTTGACTTTGGCCCAGTGCACAGACGGCTCTGGAGACCAGTTGGGGTTAGAGAACTAGACTCTACTTCCTGCAGCCCTGCTGGCGTCTTGGCCGTGACCTCCTGGGATCAGACTGGTGTCCTCCTGCGATCAGGACCCTGCGGAACTTTCCCAAGATAGGTCCTCCGAGCCTGGCCGCGGTTGCACTCCTCCTGGAGCTATTGATAACGAGGGTGGGCGCGCAGGTCGAGACCTGAGGGAACCTGCCAATACCACTGGAGGGCGCGCGCGCGGGTCGGAGAGTTTAGGTGGTGACGCCTCTCCTATACATCCGCCTTCTACAACGACAAGGTCAGCAGAGGTGGAGGTGGGGGCTGTGGAGGGCGGAGGAGTCGAACTCCCGGAGCTCGCAGACCCGAGGCACACTCGGCCCCTACAGAAATCCTCACCCCCACCCGCT
>NW_020173335.1:1281883-1299944 GCF_003031525.2 Neophocaena asiaeorientalis asiaeorientalis
CCCAAGTTCCCTCCTTCCTTCCTCCCCCTGAAATCCGCTCCCGGAAACTCCCGCCTTTCTGGCCGCGCGCATCCGGAGCTCCCTCCCCATCCAGGAGGCGACCTCAGATGCTCCCTCCTTTCTGGCCTTGCCCTTGCCCTGCGTCCCCGTGATTCTGTTCTTCTCCTTGAGCCCTTGACTTTTTATAAGGAGTGACCTGGAAGACCTCAGAGAAGGTGACTTTGTGTGTTTGTGTGTGTGTGTGTGTGGTAAAACACACATAATATTCACCACGTTACATTTTTAAGGTACGGTTCAGTGGTATTAAGTACATTCATGACGCGCAACCATCTCTTCATCCATATGCTGAACCCTTCCTCCACAGCTGACACTGTACCCTTTAGATAGCTCGCCACTCTCCCCTGCCCCCGCCCCTGGCAACCACTGTTCTATTTTCTGTCTCTGTTATGATTTTCACTACTCTAGGTACCTCATGTAAGTGAAATCGTGCAGTGTGTGTGTGTGTGTGTGTGTGTGTGTGACTGGCGTATTTCACTTAGCATAATGCCTGTAACTTTCATCCATGTTGTAGTATATGTCAGAATTGCGAGAAGGTGACTTTTGAGTTAATTCCTGAAGGAAGTGAAGGGGCAAGAGGAACAAATGTAAAGGCCCTGAGGCAGGAATGGGGCTGGTGTATTGGAGCAAAAGTCCAGTGCAGCTGGAATAGGATAGGGAGGAGGGGGAATAGTAGCCATAAGGCAAACTTTGGCTTTTACTCTGAACAAGATAGGAAGCCACTGGAGGTCACCTTTAAGCTGAAGGGTGACCGGATCAGACTCCACATTTCTATTGAACCTCGCTGGCTGCTGAGTTGATAATAGGATGGAGGGTAGCAAGGGCAGAATGGGGAGGCCAGTGAAGAGGCTGTTACTTCTAACATTGTCTGGAGGACTAGGGAAGGCTTCCCAGGAGAAGCTGAGACCAGAAGTTTGAGTAGGAATTGACAAGGTGAGGGGTACCTTTATGTGTCGGAGGTTGGGAGTGAAGTATTCCAGGTGGAGGACACGGCTTATACAAAGGTGTGGAGGTGAGAGCAAGTGTAGTTGATTGGCGTTAGTACAGTTGGTCCTTTCCTTAAAAAAAGTTTTTGGCCGCACTGTGCAGCATGCAGTTTATTAGTTCCCCTGACCACGGATCGAACCCGCATCCCCTGCAGTGGGAGTGTGGAGTCTTAACCACTGGACTGCCAGGGAAGTCCCAGTTGACCCTTGAATAACACGGGTTTGAACTTACATGCGGGTCCACTCATATGCAGGGTTTTTTTTCAGTAAATACATACTACAGTAGTACATCATTCGTGGTGCGTTGAATCCGAGGATGCGGAACTGCAGGTGTGGAGAGCTGACTCTAAAGTTATATGCAGATTTTACAGGGATTTCCAACTGCACAGGGGTTGGCCCCCTAACCCTACCACCCCCCACCACGTTGTTCAAGGGTCAGCTCATTAAACCCCTAGATTGGGAGCTTCCTGGGGAAGAGATGTATTTTCATTTCCATAGGGCAGGGCCTCTACAGGCGCTCTGAAGACCTGCTGATACCACCCTCTCCTCCCCTGTCACTGTGAAGTAAGAGTGCCACCTGGGTTAGACTAACCAGGGCTCTGGGTCTCACCAACACTCACATCATCAGTGAGCTTGCTTTACTGATTTTCCTCTCTCTCCTATATATCTTCATTCTGTCCCTTTTAAGAGAGATCATCAGGTCTCTTTCATCTTAAAAAAAAACAAACCAAAAAGCCCTCCCTCTATCCTGCTTACTTCTACAACTATTTTTGTATAACTCTCCTACCCTTCACAGCCAAACTTATAAAAATAAGGATTTTTAAAAATTAAAGTATAGTTGATTTACAATATTGTGCTAGTTTCATGTGTACAGCAAAGTGATTCAGTTATATATATATATATATTTTTTCAGATTATTTTCCTTCATAGGTTACTACAAGATATTGAATATAGTTCCCTGTGCTCTACAGTAAATTCTTGTTGCTTATTTATTTTATGTATAGTAGTTTGTATCTTTAATCCCACACTCCTGATTTATTCTCCTCCCGACCCCCGTCCCTTTCCCCTTTGATAACTATAAGTTTGTCTTCTATGTCTGTGAGTCTGTTTCTGTTTTGTATATATATATTCATTTGTGTTATATTTTAGATTCCACATATAAGTGATATATATTTGTCCTTCTCTAACTTCACTTAGTGTGATATTCTCTAGGTCCACCCATGTTGCTGCAAATGGCAATATTTCATTATTTTTGTGGCTAATATTCCATTGTGTATATATATATATGTATATATATATCTATATATATACATATATAGATATATATATACCACATTTAAAAAAAAAGATATTTATTTATTTGGTTACACCGGGTCTTAGTTGCGGCAGGCGGGCTCCTTCGTTGCGGCTCCAGGGCTCCTTAGTTGCGGCATGCATGTGAGATCTAGTTCCCTGACCAGGGATCAAACCCGGGCTCCTGCAGTGGGAGCGCGGAGTCTTATCCACTGTGCCACCAGGGAAGTCCCATATACCACGTTTTTTTTTAATTTAACATTTTATTTCATGGAACTAACATATACAAAGTAAAAAAAAGTGTCTGAGAACAAAAAATGATTTTCCGAGTACTTTTTTCTTTCTAGTGTTTCATTTATTTAATATTTGTTTTATTCATACTACGTATGGGGAACTTTGCTATCTGCTAAGAACACACATACGCACTTGGCATTGCCCCTACTTTTAGTTTAATTATGGATAATGGCTATTTTTAATAAGAACAAAGGCTTCTATGCTTAACACACATTAACTCATTAAACAAAAATACTATAATCATGTCCACTTTGTAGTTGGGGAGACTGAGGCAAAGAAGAGTTAAATAATTTGTACAAGGCAGACAGCTGGTAAATGGAGAGGATGGAATTTCAAATCTGGCTTAGTTTTTAGTTTTTAGTCTCTTAACCATTATAGTGCATTTATTCTCTTAGCTCCCCGCCCACCGCTGGCGCTTCTCTGCTTGTGGGATCTTAGTTCCCCAGCCAGGGATTGAAGCCAGGCCCACGGCAGTGAAAGTGCTTTCTTAACCACTGGACTGCCAGGGAGTTCCCTGCATGTATCTTTTTGAATTAGAGTTTTCATCTTTTCTGGATATATGCCCAGGAGTGGGACTGCTGGATCATACGGTAGCTCTATTTTTAGTTTTTTAAGGAACCTCCATACTGTTTTCCATAGAGGCTGCACCAATTTACATTCCCACCAACAGTGTAGGAGGGTTCCCTTTTCCCCACACCCTCTCCAGCATTTATTGTTTGTAGCCTTTTTGATGATTTGATTTTTGACCATTGTGAGGTGGTACCTCATTGTCATTTTGATTTGCATTTATCTAATAATTAGTGATGTTGAGTGTCTTTTCATGTGCCTGTTGACCATCTGTATGTCTTCTTTGGAGAAATGTCTATTTAGGTCTTCTGCCCATTGAAAATTAATTTTTAAAGACATAAATTATGTAAAATTTCACTGTACATGCTTGCAATAAATATCCAAACATATAGGGACTTCTCTGGTGGTCCAGTGGCTAAGACTCCACGTTCCCAATGCAGGGGGCCTGGGTTTGATCCCTGGTCAGGGAACGAGATCCCACATGCCTCAGCTAAAAACCCCACATGCCGCAATGAAGATCTTGTGTGCTGCAACTAAGACCCAGCACAGCCAAATAAATAAATAAATATTTAAAAAAAATCCAAACATGAAAAAACATAAAATCAAAAGTAAAATTCTCCTTCGCTGACTACCCTGCAGAAATAACCACTGTGAAGAGTTTCTTGTGTATCCTTTTTAAGCATTTTCTATGCATTTATACAAGCATATATGGCTGTCCTTTTTCCTTGATGCATCCAGTCTTTTTTTTTTAATTAATTAATTTTTTATTTATTTATTTTTTTGGCTGCATTGGGTCTTCGTTGCTGCACGCGGGCCCCCTCTAGCTGTGGCGAGCAGGGACCACTCTTCATTGTGGTGCATGGGCCTCTCAATGCGGTTTCCTGTCTTGTTGCAGAGCATGGGCTCTAGGCGCGTGGGCTTCAGTAGTTGTGGCACATGGGCTTAGTAGTTGTGGCTCACGGGCTCTAGAGCGCAGGCTCAGTAGTTGTGGCACATGGGCTTAGTTGCTCCACGGCATGTGGGATCTTCCTGGACCAGGGCTTGAACCCGTGTCCCCTGCTTTGGCAGGTGGGCTCCCAACCACCGCGCCACCAGGGAAGTCCTGATGCATCCAGTCTTGATGCATCCATTTCAATACATATAAATCTAGCATGTTATTTTTTTAAATTTAATTTATTTTTTTATACAGCAGGTTCTTATTAGTTATCTATTTTGTGCATTAATGTATATATGTCAATCCCAATCTCCCAATTCATCCCACCAACACCACCCCCAGCATGTTCTTTTTAACAGATATATAATATCCTGTTGTGTGGCTGTTTTATAGCTAATTTAACCAGCCCCCTGTTGAGTATGCAAATTGTATTTCACTTTAGCTATTTATAAAATGCCACAGTAAATATCCTCTCTGTAAGTCTTTGTGCATGGGTGAAGTACATTTGTAGGCTAACTTCTTGGAAGTAGAATTGTTGGGGTAAAGGCTGTGTGTATTTTTAATTTTCATAAATTCTGCCTAATTGCCATTCAAAAAAGTTGTACCTAATTACACTCGCACTGATAACTTTGATAGTTTAGCCACATTTATTGAAAGAGTTGTCTACAGTTGCTTTCTCCACCTCTTCACCTCCTACTTACAGCACAACTCACTCTAACTTGGCTTCTCTCCACCACTTCACTTTAAAAGGATCTAAGGAGAGGTGGATTGCTCTCTCCTTTCTGAAACACTCTTGCCCTGGCTTTTTTTTTTTTTTTTGCGGGACACGCAGGCTCAGCGGCACATGGCTCACGGACCCAGCCGCTCCATGGCATGTGGGATCTTCCAGGACCGGGGCACGAACCCGCGTCCCCTGCATCGGCAGGCGGACTCTCAACCACTGTGCCACCAGGGAAGCCCTTGCCCTGGCTTTTATAATACCGTACTTGCCTGGTCTTCCTCTGCCCACTTGTGAATGTTGGTGCTGCTTAGGGCTTCAGTTACAATCTGCATGCAGATGACCCCGACATTATTTCCTTCTTCCTAATCTTTATCCACCTGCTTATTTGCCATCTTGATGTACACGCATGTCCCACAGGCACCTCAGATTCAACATGCCCAACATCCTCCTCTGGTGCTCCCTTCTCAGCAGCTGTTCCACTGCTGTCCAGTGGTCCTAGCCAGAAACCTGCAAGTCATTTTTGAACCTCACTGTCCCTCAACCTTCACCTCCAGTCAATCACCATGTCCCTGCCCATTCTGTCTCCATAATGCCTCTCAAACTATCACATCTCTCATCATCTCCCCACACTACCCAAGTCCAGGTCCTCACTGTGTACCACCTGGACACTGCAATGACCTTCTAATTGCCTCCCTGGCTTTAGACTTACTACTCTCCAAACCAGTCTCCACCCTGTAGCCAGAGTGAGCTTTGAAAAATGCAGATCTGATTATGTTACAGTCCTGCTTAAAACCCTTCACTAAGTTCTGATTGCACTTAGGGTAAAGACAAATAAACCTCCCCTGGCTGATGAGGCCTTGGCAACCTAACTGTTGTCACCACTAACAATTGTTAGTCACCAACTGTTGTCACTACTAACCCCCTCCTTCATACTGTAATTAGTTTCTTGAATGTTTTATGCTCCTTCCCACTCAGAGTTTTTGTCTTTGCTGTTCCTTCCTGCCTGGAATACTCTCTCTTTCCCTCCTGCCTTGACCTGGCAAACACCTTCTCAATAAGTAGGTCTCAGCGTAAATTTAACTTGTTTGAGGATGCCTTCCAAGACCCTGAGACTTATGCCCAGTGCCTAACACAAGGGTTGGTAGGTGTTGAGAGCTCAATAAATATTTACTAATGAACAAGCGAAGGCCTCAAGGGCCAGGTGGGTGATTACCAGACTGCAGTTTTTCACATGACCTCTGGGTGTCACCCTTGGCCTCAACTTAACCAGGTCTTGGCTGGGAACCCAGAAGGAAGGGCAGATTTGATGCCCAGCCTGGCCCCATCCATCCAGCAAACTGGGAAAGGTTATGGGAAGCCCAGCTACTTCCTGGGTCTGACACGTTCTCCATCTGCTGTGGGTCAGCTGGCTTGATAGGGTGACCAATCATACCAGTTTTCCCAAGACTGAACTGCCTGTGCTCCCAGGATGTGGAAATTTTAGTCGTAAATCTGGGACAATCCCAGGCAAATCAGGATTGGTCACTGAACCATGGACAGAGGGGTTGAAACCCCCACCAATGCACTAGACTAAGGTCTAGGCCTAGCAGCAGAGCTGGCTCCAACCCAGCCAAGCTCCTTGCAGCAACACCACTGGTGGGCTGACCCTGTAGCCTGGTGGTTGTAAGAATTTAGGGAGAAAAAGTATATATACTTTAAAGGAATATAAAGAGACCAACTTATGTCTGACAATGTCTACCATTTATTCAGTGCTGCTGGGCATAACATACTTATACATATCTTTTCTAATCCTCACAGAAACCCTAAGAGTACAGAAGATTATTTTCCTTTCAGAGATTAGAAAACTGAGACTCGAGACCAGACTCAAGTAACCAGACCAAGTCACGCAGCTGTTAAGTAACATGGTGAAATTCAAACCCTTATCTGTCCGAGTACAAAGCTTCAGTTATTTTCACTGAATCTTTAGCCTGGCCATTTCCTTCCTTCTCTAGTCACCATTTGAGAGACCCAGGAGTGTGAGTAGGAGGCAAGAGGCAGGTGTGGGTGGAAAGGGTTGAGGAAGAGGGTCTGTGATCAGGGCCTGAGTGGGGGGTAGGGGATCCACATAGCATTGACAGCTTGCCTGTCCACATCAGAGAAGTCTCTGCTGTCTTGAACTAGGTGTGGGCATAGCCTGGGGACTCCAGGGAGGCCCCTTCACAGGCTGTCATCCTGACACCAGGCTGTATATTCATCAAGAAGCCAAGGCTATGTTTCCCAGAGTCCAGGATGAACCCAACCAGGCCTTATCTGATTGCAAATGGACATCTGGACATGAGAGAGGCACAAGGGAGGGGCCATCAGGAGCTAGCCATAAACTCAAGAGATAAGTGAGGGGTGGGGGGATGGGTGGGGATGTGACAAGGGTCATGGTAAGTACAGTGCCTTGCCCAGAGTTTAGGCTCAGTGAGTGTTGCAATTAATGAGATAGCCAACTGCCCCTCTTTCCTGGAAATATTTGTAAGGCTGAGTTTTATTTTTGCCCAGATGGTTGTTTAGGAATTGAACTGCTTTTGAATACAAAACAAGAGTTGGTTGTGTAGAAGCATGAGCAGAGGCCTGACTTTGGTTGTGTGGAAGAATGGGCAGAGGCCTGACTAGGCTGTGCAGTGGTTAGAGCCCTGATGAACACTTATTGGTCTGGCAACCAGATATCCGCTCCACAGGAGGTGTGATAAGCCAGACTCTGGGATTCCTTTACATTAAAAGACAAAATGCAGGCATCCTTCAAGAATTTTAAGTTCTCCGGCAGGAAGGTGCTTTGGGCTGTGCTGTTTTACTTTATTTTATTGGTGATGTCCAAAGATTTTTAGGGTGCAAGATCTGTCCTGGATCATCTTGGCCTCAAACCTGCCAGCCCCTGGCACTGGTATGGCCTGGCACCCCATGGCCAGGTTCTTCCCTGTGGCTCCACTCTGCCAGCCAAGCCATCAGATGGGTGGTACTTGAGCAAGTCTTACCCAGAGTTGGGCCATGTCTCTGCTCTTCCCTAGCTGGCTTTCCAGCTTCCACTAGAGAACTGGGCCTTGTACATTCTAGGGAAGGCTGAGGATCTGGGCATAAAGCAGGGGCAGAGAGAAGAGAAACTTTGCTTAAGCTGCCTTGTCCACAGGATTCCTCTTTCCTTCATTCTGAAAATACCTAGTTCCAACTGTGATGAAAGGGAAGAGGAATTTGTGAAAGTTACGAATACTGTACCATCACATTGATGTGGGACCTCTTGCCAAGAGCTCATGGAAGACAGTGACCTGGTGCAGTGGAACGCACAAGACTTTAGGGTCAGTCAGAATTGGATTCTGTTACTTTCTTGCTGGGTAACCTTGGGAAAGTTATTCAACCTCTCTGAGTCTTGACTTCCTCAATTGATAAATAGGGATAATAATAATAATGATAATGTCTACATCATATGTTTGTTTTGAGGTCTAAATTTGCTGACCAATGTATATAAAAATATAATATTTATTGAGTGCTTATTATGTGGTAGGTCATGTTTAAGTGCTTTATAAGCATAATATGAACTCACATAACCCTATGCGTTGTGTACTTCCATTGTCCGTGCTTTATAGATACAAAACTGAGACTCAAAGAGCGTGAGTAACTTGCCCACACTGGTAAATAGCAGAGCCAGGATTTGGACCCAGGCAGTCAGGCTCCAGTTCACATGTACTTAACTACCAAGCCATGATGCCATATGGAGTAGGACTGAATAAAGAATAGCTATTATGATCATAGTAATTTAGTATTAAATGCTTTTTATATCCATGGTGTTAAGTGTTAATTATTAGCATATTTGGATGCAACGTTTATCCCTTTTGTTCCTATTTCTTCCACAGCCATGGCAACAAAGGGCCTTGTGCTCACTACAGCAGAGCATCCTGTCTTTGTCCAATCCAGCCCAGAACATCAGTCTCTGCAAATAACAAAAGATGTGGCCACTCGGCCGCCTGTCGGTGCCCCCACCGGAGCACTGAGAAAGGTTGAGGCCTCTCCAACTGGAACTGAACTAGGAGAGCAGCAGACAGGTACTACATATCGGCTGACTGGGAGCAGGGCTTACAAAAGAGAGGTCATGCTTAATAAACCTGATTAATTTCTTTGAGTGGCAACAATGTAATCAGACAGGAGTGAAAGGAGGGATAGTAATTTATCCTAATTCCAAAGCACAGGAGTGCAGCTAAAACCAACACACAGATTTTATGGAGATGCTGCTGGGGCCTGGAGGGTTCTGGTGGCATTCAGCCTTGGGGGCAGCCAGAGGGAAACTCAGTGAGTTGCTCACAGTGACCTAGTGAAGAGGAAACCCAGAGCAGGGACAGAGCACAACCTGCCTAAGCCATCTAACCTAGACACAAATCTGCCTGTTAATTCCCTTCCAGTGGCTTCCTGCCGCCTATATATAATAATGTGGATGATAATAAAACAATGATGGCTGCATTTATTTGATATCTACTATGTGTACGGTACTATACAAAAAGGAAACTGAGGCAGAAAGCTTAAGAAACCTACCCAGTCACATACGTATTAACACACAGCTGGGCCTCCAACCCAGTCTGCTCTCACATTCCAGTCCATTTGCAACTGTGTTTAATGATGCGTCTCTTCCATCAGACAGGAAGCCCCTCTGTAGCAGGAACTGATTCAACCTTTGCTCCTTTAGCCCTCAGTAGATGGAAATGCTGACGCTCCCACGTCCTCTGTGCTTCTCTTTCTGAACACTCTTCCCTGGGTGAGCTCATCCTTGCTTTTGGCTTCAGGTCCCATCTCCTGGAGGAAGACTTCTAGAGAAGAGTCTAGAAGACTCCCTAACCTCTGACGCACCCCAGATGAGCACCCCAGTCTGAGCCCATCGTATAAATTCCTTCCTTCTTGCCAGTAGCTGGTTTAGGAATGGGGTTATACCCAGTGAGACTAAGAGGACACTTGCTGGGGGGCTTCTGGGAAAGGTTTTCTCACTCCTAGGAGAGAATCACTGGAAGTGACATTCCCAGTGGCTCTCTTCCTGGGAATGTTGTCAAGTCTAGATATGTCCTGGACCTACTGAAGCTGGTGTGCTCCCAAGCTGAGAATGGAGCCAACAGCAGGGATGGCAGAGTGGAGAGCTGGAAGAAGTCTTTGTCCTTGAGGGCATGGGTGCCCTGCCATCCCTGGAGGCCACCCTAATGCTGAACAAGGGAAATTAAATATTGTCACTGCTGAAGCTATTGAGAGTGGACTTTCTGATATTTTGTGGTAGAAAGCATCCTTACTAATATAACCAGGGCAGCATTACGACTTTTGTGGGCCCCTTCCTACAGAACAATTTCTTTTTTTTTTTTTTTTTTTCGGTATGCAGGCCTCTCACTGTTGTGGCCTCTCCCGTTGCGGAGCATAGGCTCTAGACGCGCAGGCTCAGCGGCCATGGCTCACGGGCCCAGCCGCTCCGCGGCATGTGGGATCTTCCTGGACCGGGGCACAAACCCATGTCCCCTGCATCGGCAGGCGGACTCTCAACCACTGCGCCACCAGGGAAGCCCAAACAATTTCTTTTTAAAGTATGTTTTATGACTGCATTGGTGTAAAGATGAATATATTAATATTATCTATTAAAACATCTTTATTAAAACTTTTTTCTGGGACTTCCCTGGTGGTGCAGTGGTTGGCAATCTGCTTGCCAATGCAGGGGACACGGGTTCAAGCCCTGGTCTAGGAAGATCCCACATGCCGCGAAGCAACTAAGCCCATGCGCCACTACTACTGAGCCAGTGCTCTAGAGCCCGCGAGCCACAACTACTGAGCCCACGTGCCACAACTACTGAAGCCCACGCACCTAGAGCCCGTGCTCTGCAACAAGGGCAGCCACCGCAGTGAGAAGACTGCACACCACAAATATCTTTAAAAAAGTAAAATAAAATAAACTTTTTTTCTGATTTAAAGGAGATTAAAGCATTTTTTTTTTTGAGGAGCCCTAAGAGTATTGGGGCACTAATAGGCCTACCCATGCCTAGTAGATAGACTGGTCCTGGATACGACTCCCAAATAGTCATGTCCAGGCCATACCTCCCTTTTGACCTTCAAACCTGCGTACCCCACTGCTTATTGGATAGTTCCACTTGAGTGTCTTACCCCAAATTCAGCATACCTAAGGCTGAACACACAGTTTCTCCCACACCTTTTCTTTGTCCAGTGTTCCCTGTCTGAATGAACTATGTACTGACCAGCCAGAAACGTGGGACCTCAACTTCTGCCTCACCCTGTGTCCAATCTATCACCAAATGCTGTCACTTTCCCTCTTAAAGGGCTCTTAAAAGCATTTATTTATTTCCCTCTCCATTCCTTTTTTTTTCTTTTATTTCTTTCTTTCTTTTATTTATTTGACCATGCCATGTGGCATGCAGGATCTTAGATCCCCAACAGGGGATTGAACCCGTGCCCCCTGCAGTGGAAGCACAGAGTCCTAACCACTGGACCACCAGGGAAGTCCCTCCATCTACACTCCTACCTCCACTGCTATTGTCCTAATCCATGTTACCTGGATTACTGCCATGGACCCTAATGCTCTCCCTACACTCTCCCTGTAATCTTTTATCTACACTGTCCTCAGAAAGAGTTTTTTCAAACGGCAAACCTGATTCCGTCATCTCCCTGGTTAAAACCTGATGGCTTCCTGTTGCTCTTATGACATAGACCCAAACCTTCAGCGAGGCCTCCGAGGCCCTGCCTAGCATAGCCCCTGCCTCAACTTACCCTTCTCTCCTCTTACTCTGGGCTTCAGCCACATGATCTTCCCTTAGCGCCTTACATGCAAAGGCTCCATCCTGCCATTGGATCTTTGCACATGCTGTTCTTCCATTTTCTAGTCCTCTCTCAGCTCAAATGTGCTTTCTCAAGGAGGCCTTCCCTGACTCTTAGGAAGGTCAAGTGTCACTATGTGGTATTGGGCAAGTTTCTTAATTGCTTGGTGCCTCTGTTTTCTCATCTGTAAAATGAAGATGATAGTAATGCCTAACTCAGGTTTGTTGTGAGGATTAAGTAAAATGCTGCATGGGAACCACCCTGAGGTCGGACTGGTGCAGTGCTCTGCTTGGATAATTGTCCTGCCCTCTGGCTAGCTTTCTAGATGAGGACAGTAGTGGAGAGACCCCGCCCCCACCTCCACTAACTCTAGTTCATGATATTGGGGTGAGACAGACCCTAAAATGTTAGGGCTTCAAGAAAGAGCATCTACACAAGGGCACTCAAAGATTTCTGAGTGTTTTGAATGAGACCAAGGAGCTAGTTGTGCCAGGAAGTCATTGACAATGCCTGAGGTTAGGGTGGGGTGCTCAGAGAGAGGGAGACATCAAGGGAACCCTCAAAGGTCAAGGAGAGAGGAAAGGTCAGTGGGAGCACACCACAGTTTTGTCAGATCTCTGAGTGGCCCAGAGCCCTGAGAATGAAGGACATTGGTTACCATGGGGTCTCTATGTTGGGTAAACCTAGGCTCCCATCCCACCCTGTCACTTGTGGGCTGGAAGATGGGGAAGTCATTTCACTTCTCCTTGCCTCAGTTTCCTTATCTATAAAATGGAGCTAATAATTTATTTTTTAGATTGATAGGAGGATTAAATGGGACTGTATTAACTTGCTTGGGCTGACATAACAAAGTAGCACAAACTGGGTGGCTTTTTATTTTTTTGCGGTACATGGGCCTCTCACTGTTGTGGCCTCTCCCGTTGCGGAGCAGAGGCTCCGGACGCGCAGGCTCAGCGGCCATGTCTCATGGGCCCAGCCACTCCGTGGCACGGAGGATCCTCCCGGACCGGGGCACGAACCCGTGTCCCCTGCATCAGCAGGCGGACTCTCAACCACTGCGCCACCAGGGAAGCCCTAAACTGGGTGGCTTAAACAACAAATTTATTGTCTCATAATTCTGGAGGCTAGAAGTCTGAGATCAAATTTTCTGTAGGATTGATTGCTTTTAAGGGCTCTCTCCTTGGCTTATTGATGGCCATGTTCCTCCTATGTCTTCACATGCCCTTTCCTCAGTGTGTGTCTCTGTCCTAATCTCTTCTTATAAGGACGCCAGTTATATTGGATTAGGGCTCACCCATATGACCTCATTTTAGCTTAACTACCTCTTTAAAGACCCTATCTCCAAATACAGTCTCATTTCAAGGTACTGGGCATAAGGACTTCAGCATAGGAATTTTGGGGGCGCACAACTTAGCCCATAACAGCGATGTAGACATAGGTTAAGTAACCAGCACGCAGCAAGGGCTCAGTAATGCTAACTCTTTTTTCTCTGTCGTGGTAAAAGCAGACAATGGCAATGCACTCAGCCCCAGAACTCCACAGATAAATGTGGCTTTAAGCCATTTGGTGCCTATGACTTTCCCAAACACTGGAGGCAAGGACTTTGTTCTTCCTCTCTCCTCCTTGGGCTGGGAATTTTGATAAATCACATCGTGTCCAAAAGCAATTGGGAACTCTGGGAGTTATTTTTAGTATATTGACTTAGCTAAAAAAATCTAAAACATTACACTGCCAATCACCAAAGCAATTCTACTCTGACAATATCTGCTTGCAGCCTTTGCTAAAATGAACCTATAATTGATTTGAGTAAGGTAGCCCAAACTCAACCCACTAACTAGTCAGTGTTTACCAAGTGTGAGTTTTTGTGCCAGATGCTGTGGAAGACACAAAGAAATCCAGGACACAGTCCCTGCCTCAGGACCTAGAGGCTTTGATTGGGATGTTAGCTCGTGTCTCTAAAAGAGAATAGAAAGCAGCCCCTGATGTGAGTGAAATGAAGGATCAGATAGAGTTTGATGTGCCTCTGGGACATCCAAGTGGAGCTGCCCAGGGGCCGGTTGGATGGACACCTGTGGAGCTCCAGAGGCTGGTCTGCTTATAGGTGTGGGAGTCATTATAATAGATGAAGCCACGGGGAAGGGTGGTAGCTTTGAGGGATGGTATGGTACGTGTGGAGAGAAGAGGGCCAAAACTAAGTCCCAGTTTCATGGGAGAGAAATCTGACTGGCCCAGCTTGAGTCCAGTCAGCTGGGGTTAAGGGGTTAGAGTCAAGTCAGATAAACATGGCTTCCAGGGCCCCAGGGCTCCAGCTGTGTAGGTGGATTGGGAAAAGGCTATTCTCAGGGAAGGCAGTTGGTGAGCTGAGTTCACATCTAAAAGATGGTTACCAGAGAGAGCATGCACTGATGGAGTTGGCACTCACATTTAGTAAACACTCAACAAACATATGCAGAATCAGTGAGTATATTAGCAACTCAATGAATTAATGAAGGGATGAGTAATCCTGCCACAGACTTTTTGGTAACACTATTTTTTCTTTTTTTTGGCCGTGCCACGTGGCCTGCAGGATCTTAGTTCCCTGACCAAGGATTGAACCTGGGCCTCTGGCAGTGAAACTGCCAAGTCCTAACCACTGGACCGCCAGGGAACTCCCAGTAACACTGTTTTTTAAAACTGATTTGCAGTTCACACACTATAAAATTTTCAGGAATTCCCTGGCGGTCCAGTGGTTAGGACTCAGCGCTTTCACTGCTGGAGGCCCAGGTTTGATCCCTGGTCGGCGAACTAAGCCATGTGGTGTGGCCCCCCCAAAAATTAATTTTAAATTGTACAGTTCAGTGGTTTTTAGTATTACCACATATATTTGATTTCGTGCTTCCTTCTATGAGACACAGATTTGACTAGAGTCCTCTGTGGACATAGAGTACCAGTATGACTTCATGTTTAGTTTCCCTTACACACAAGGCAGTTTAAGGAAAGGAACCCCCTTCCCTTCTTTGGAGGATGCCCAAGGACAGGAGCTGGAGAAGGCCCAATGTGGGAAAGCTACAGAAGGGCAATGAGGAGTCCCGAAGTTGCACACAGCATCATTGCACAGTGTCACTGCCCCCAACCCATCTGTGAGGCTGCAGCAGGCAGGATGTGCAACCAGATGGCCCTGGACAAGGAAATACCCATGGACAGCAAGACCTTCCTCAACAGTGGAGGCTGGGACATTCAGAGAGCATGGACGGGCTTGGAAAGAGTTCATATTTATTCCTTTATCCCCTCCGTTGGAAGAGTAATGGACCCTCAAAGATATTCACATCCTAATCTCTGGAACCTGTGACTGTGTTCTGTTATATAACAAAGGGGAATCAAGGTTGTTAATTAGCTGATTGATTATCCTGGTGGGTCCAGTGTAATCACAAGGGTCTTTAAAAGTGGAAGATGGAGGCCAAAGAGGAATGAGAGTCAGAGAGGGAGGTGTGACAATAGAAGCAGAAGCTCAAGTGATTCTATGTGAGAAATGATTCAACCATCGCTGGCTTTGAAGATAGGAGGGAGCCACATGTCAAGGAATAGGGCTGCCTCTGGCAGATGGAAAAGGCAAGGAAATGGATTCTCCCCATTTCCACAGTCCTGCCAATCAGTCAGTTGATTTTAACCCCGTGAGACCCTTGTCAAACTTCTGATCTCCGGAACTGTAAGATAACAAATTTTTGTTGCTTTAAGCTACTAATTTTGTGGTAATTTGTTCCAGCAGCAATAGGAAACTAACACATCCTCCTAGATAACTAAAAGGGACAACAACAAGATTCACTTTTAGATCTTCGTTTCTTTTTATTCCTTTTGAGTAGTCTCTATTTTCTCTAAGATCTGCTCTTTTGTCCTCCTGGTCCCCATTTTCCACTCTAGGCAGAGGACCTTTTGGGATGTTGCTGAGTCCTTGATCCCAAGAACATGCCTACCCAAGTCCATTTGTCCTTCCAAGGCCTGTCCCCAAATGCCACCTTCTGCTTGAAGCCCTCATCATTTTCCCCAATGAATACGATTTCTCCCTCTCAATCTCTGCACCACACCCCTCACTGCGACACCTCTACATTCATGACTCGACTCTTCTAGGAGTCTACAGTTATTTTTCCTTTGCTATTTTAAAATGCCAGGGACTTCTCTGACAGTTCAGTGGTTGAGACTCCACGCTTCCACTGCAGGGCGGTGTGGATTTGATTCCTGGTTGGAGAACTAGGATTCTGCATGCTGCATGGTATGGCCAAAAAAATAAAAATAAAAAAATAAAGCCAGCCTTTGTAATCAGGGGAAGTCATGTATGGATGTCCCTCATTATCTGTGGGGGATTGGTTCCAGGACACCCCCCTCCCCTGTGTGTACCAAAATCCATGGATGCTTAAGTCCCTTATATAAAATGGCAGAGTACAGTCAGCCCTCCAATTCCACGGATGTGGAACCCATGGCTTTTGGGGGGCTGACTGTACTTGGTCTTCAGTTTGGAGAGAGAGCTCAGCACAAGATAAAGAACAGAGATATGTTTCCTTAGGACTCTAATCTAGCTGTTTCTTGTCCCTGCCAGCAGACGAAGCCAACCACCATGAAAAGACAACAATTAATCCCATGCTGAAGGCCAGCTAGTGTTGGCTATCTCTTGTGCTCACCTCATATCCTCTTGGTCCTGTTTTTTTTTTTTTTTTTTTCAGTACGCGGGCCTCTCACTGTTGTGGCCTCTCCCGTTGCGGAGCACAGGCTCCGAACGCGCAGGCTCAGTGGCCACGGCTTACGGGCCCAGCCGCTCCGCGGCATGTGGGATCTTCCCGGACTGGGGCACAAACTTGTGTCCCCTGCATCAGCAGGCGGACTCTCAACAACTGCGCCACCAGGGAAGCCCCTCTTGGTCCTGTTTTGACACCATCATTGCTGGGGAAGCAGCTTCACACATGTGTCATGTAACAGCACCTCACCTAAGCTCCTCCAGGCATCTCTCTTTCCTTCTCAGGCTTCTGTGGGAACCACCTGGCACTCACACTGGTGCTTCTGGAAGTGTGAGGGTACTAACAACTCATGAGAAAACCCTTGACCCAACAGGATGGGAGTTGAAGGATAAATTCTCCCCTCCTCTGGCCTATAGGCAGACAATTTTGAGGTGGTTTTCACAGTTCTTCAGAAGGTTCCAGCACGATCAAGCCCCAGTTTCCACAGCTGTGATCAACTCAAGTATGGACCCTTGAATTAGCTTTCCCTTCTGTGTTTCCCTATCCCTAGTCACCCCCTTTGGTCCCTGGGATTGCTTCCTATAGTGAACTACTTGCCCCTGAACAGTAATCTCAGGCTGTACCTTCTGGGGGAATCCAGCCTAAGGTGTCCACCTTGTGGCTAGAGTCATAGCTGTACCACATGACTGGACTGACCAATAGGTGAACAGCCCAAAGCCATTTTGAGTGTCAGCCTTGTAGGTCTGACCCAGATACAGAGTCTGTAGGAACCACTTATCTTCATATATCACTTCATCTAGATGCAGCAGCCTCTGAGGTCCCTTTTTTAAACACATTTTAAGGGCCAAGTAAGCCATCGACAATTTCAACAAAGGCAGAAAGAGCCCCAGGCTATTCCTTACTATTTTGGAATCTTCTGTATTTTATTGCATGTATCAGGTACTCAATCTAAGTAAACTGAAATACCATACCTATTACACAGTTCCCTTCACGTGTTTCCAGAGAAACGTGTTTCTATTCCTGCCTAACACAAACAGTATGGTAAAATAATAATAATACTTTTGAGTATTTATTATGTTCCAGAACTAAGTGCTTTATGAACATTATCATAGTTATTGTTAACAACCTCCCTTTGTAATAGATATTATTTTTAACACCATTTACGGATGTGAAAATTGAGGCTCTGAGAGGTTAAGTAATTGCCTAAAGTTATACAGCAAGTAAGTAGTAGAGCCAGGATTCAAATTTAGCATTCTGACCCCAGAGCTCAATGACAATGATCTACTGTCATGAAAAGAAAGACTACTGGAATAGATCAATGGAATAGAATTGAGAGCCCCCCAAAAACCCATACAACTGTGGTCAATTGATTTTTGACAAGGATGCCAAGAGTATTCAGTGGGGAAAAAAGTTTTTTCAGTAAATGATGCTGGGGCAATTGAACGTCAACAGCAAAAGAATAAACTGGACCCCTAACTCTCACCATATAAAAAATTAACTCGGGCTTCCCTGGTGGCGCAGTGGTTGAGAGTCCGCCTGCTGTTGCAGGGGACACGGGTTCGTGCCCCGGTCCGGGAAGATCCCACATGCCGTGGAGTGGCTCGGCCTGTGAGCCATGGCCGCTGAGCCTGCGCGTCCGGAGCCTGTGCTCCGCAACGGGAGAGGCCGCAACAGTGAGAGACCCTCATACAGA